>NC_081296.1:116804172-117107203 GCF_030435805.1 Mustela lutreola | reverse complement strand
CCAACCACTGCTCTTCTAGCTTTGCAATCTGGCCCTCTAGTTCAGGACAACTCACGGAGGCCACTAGCTGTTTGCCTTCATTCAGAGTCTGGTAAAGTCGGGCATGCTTTTCATCGATGTTTCTTTTAATTTGCTTAAAAAAAAAAAGGTAAAGTCACAGAATGAATTATTGAAAAATGAAGCCAGTCAACCTATTCACAAATACCTCATTAAAAACCTCCAGTAGGGGCGCCTGGGTGGCTCAGTGGGTTAAGCCTCTGCCTTCAGCTCAAGTCCTGATCTCAGGGTCCTGGGATCAAGTACCGCATCGGGCTCTCTGCTTGGCAGGGAGCCTGCTTCCTCCTCTCTCTCTCTCTCTGCCTACTTGTGATCCCTCTGTGTCAAATAAATAAATAAAATCTTAAAAAAACAAACAAAAACCTCCAGTAGAGGCTACTGAAGAAAGAGTAACAACACTCTCCCAACCCTTAAGGCTCTTGCCATGTGGCTGAAGAAACACAACTCATGTTTTACTGATCATCTTTCATGATGAGAGTGTCTGACTAACACACTTCTGTGGCACATTTCTTCTGTTCTAGAGACTTACACATACAAACAGAAAACAAAAATTTACAGCTTTAGACCGAAGAGTTAACTTGTCCACCTAAAAGCAAAAACCAAACTGGTAGTCTACCGGGCACGTTCAGCTTGCGGACAAGTTTTGTGTGACCTGAAGATGATCTCTGAAAATCAGGATATTTAATATAGTAATCAGGATTTCCTGTGACTCTGAGAAAACTGGGAGGTCAAGCAACTGGGATGTGGATTCTCACGTGGCACCGATGGGCTGGAGCTGGGTAGCCATGCCTCCTTCAGAAGCGCCCCCTCTCTTCCACACTCACCTGTGGCAGGTCCCCCCTTCTTCACCCCCAGCCAGCCTCCAAATTTCTGTGCCCCTGTCTGGCCCGGGTAAGCACTTTACATGGCAACTAGGTTTGAAGGGGATAAAAAAAAATTTCTTTATCATTGCTTAGGTCCAAAGACTAGGGAAAAATTCATTTCTAGAGTCTTCTAAATGGAAGGATTCAACAGGGAAAAAAGGAAGAGGACTTTAGAAAAATTAAAAACAGTACATCACTAATCCAACTTCATGAAAAGAAAATCTTTAGAATTGCAATACAATGACCCCCTGAAGAGAACTCTGTCTGAAAGCAATTATCTCGCACTGCTGGGTTCAGCTAATGACACTTACCTGACAGCTATTTAAATTTCGGCTTAAAAAAATTCTGATCAAAATGTTACTTTGGCTATTTTCCAATTAACTTAAGACTTTCAAAAATTACTAAAAAAATTCTACTTGTAATGCCCTTTCCACCACTCCTATCCATAACCCTCTCTTCCCACCTGATCCTGTAGGCATAAATAAAACTTCCAACATTAGTTAAAAAAAAAAAAAAAAGTCCTGGGCTCCTGGCTGGCTCGGTCAGAAAAGTGTGTGAATCCTGATCTCGGGGTCATGAGGTTAAGCCCCACATTGGGTGTAGAGATTGCTTAAAAAATAAATACAGCATCCTTTCCTGATTAAAACTCTTTGGAGTGTCAGGATAAAGGAACATTCCTCAAATTCATAAAAACCATCCATGAGAAGCCCATAGCAAATATCATTCTCGACAGAGAAAAGCTGAGAGCCTTTCCCCTATGATCAGGAACAGGACAAGGATGCCCACTCTTGCCACTCTTGTTTAACATAGTACTAGAAGTCCCAGCAACAGCAATCAGACAACAAAAAGAAATACAAGGTATTTAAATTGGCAAAGAAAAAGTCAAACTCTCTCTCTTTGTAGGTATGGTACTTTATGTGGAAAACCCAAAAAACTCAACCCCCAAATTACTAGAACTCATACAGCAATTCAGTAATGTGGCAGGATACAAAATCAATGCACAGAAATCAGTTGCTTTGCTACACACTAACAATGTAACTGTAGAAAGAGAAATTAGGGAGTCGATTCCATTTAAAAGCACCAAAAATCATAAGATACCATGGAATAAACCTAACCAAAGAGATAAAGGATTTATACTCAAGAAACTACAGAATATGTATGAAAGAAACTGAAGACACAAAAAGATGCAAAAACATTCCATGCTCATGGATCAGAAGAATAAACATGGTTAAAATGTCCATGCTGCCCAGAGCAACCTATACTTTCAATGCCACCCCTATCAAAATACCAATGGCATTTTTCAAAGTGCGTGAACAAATAATCCTAAAATTTGTATGGAACCAGAAAAGACCCTGAATCACCAAGGAAATGTTGAAAGAGAAAAACAAGCTGGGGGCACCATATTGCGTGAAATGGACCCTCAACTCTATGGTCAACTAATCTTTGACAAAGCAGGAAAAAATACCCAGTGGAAAAAAGTTTCTTCAATAAGTGGTGCTGGGAAAATTGGACAGCTATGTGTAGAAGAATGAAACTCGACCATTCTCTTACACCGTACACAAAGATAAACTCTAAATGGATGAAAGACCTGAATGTGAGACAGAAATTCATCAAAATCCTAGAGGAGAATATAGGCAGTAACTTCTTCGACATCGGCCACAGCAACTTCTTTTAAGATACGTCTCCAAAGGCAAGGGAAACAAAAACAAAAATGAACTTTTGGGACTTCATCAAGATTAAAACCTTCTGCACAGCAAAGGAAACAGTCAACAAAACAAAGAGGGAACCCACGGAGTGGGAGAAGGTATTTGCAAAAGACACTACAGATAAAGGGCTGGTATCCAAGATCTAGAAAGAACTTTACAGACTCAACACCACAAAACACAAATAATCAAGTCAAAAAGTGGGCAGAATACAGGAACAGATACTTCTCCAAAGACGACATATGAATGACTAACAGACACATGAAAAAAATGTTCCACATCATTAACCATCAGGGAAATTCAAATCAAAACCACACTGAGATACCACCTTACAACAGTTAGAATGGCAAAAAACTGACAAGGCAAGAAACAAATGTTGGAGAGGATGTGGAGAAAAGGGAACTCTCTTACACTGTTGGTGGGAATCTAAGTTGGTGCAGCCATTTTCTTAAACAATGTAGAGGTTCCTCAAAAAGTTAAAAATAGAGCTACCCTCTAACCCAGCAATTGCACTACTGGGTATTTACCCTAAAGATACAGATATAGTGAAAAGAAGGGCCATATGCACCCCGTGTTCTTAGCAGCAATGTCCACAATAGCCAAACTGGAAGGAGCTGAGATGCCCTTCAACAGACAAATGGATAAAGAAGACATGGTCCATACATACAATGGAGTATTACTCAGCCATCAGAAAGGATGAATACCCACCATTTGCACTGACATGGATGAAACTGGAGGGGATTATGCTAAATGAAAGAAGTTAAGCAGAGAGAGTCAATTGCCGTATGTTTTCACTTATTTGTGGAACATAAAAACAGCACAAAGGACAGGAGGAGAAGGAAGAAAAAATGAAGCGAGGGGACAAACCACGAGGCACCAAGGACTCCTGGAAACAAACTGGGGATTTCAGAGGGAGGGGGGGTGGTGAAGGAAGGGGTGAGCCTGCTGGTGGGTATTAAGGAGAGCATGGACTGCATGGAGCACTGGGTATTATACGCGAACAGTGAATCATGGGACCCTACACCAAAAACTAATGATGTACTGTAGGGTGACTAACACAACATCAAAAAATATTAAAAATTTTTTTAAAATCTTAAAAACAACAAAAGAATTCTAATTTTCTAAGCCTTTAGTGCAAGACCTTCATCTTTAGTGTATCTCTGAGAAGTTTTTGTTTGTCTGTTTTAAGAAGATTTTATTTATTCCCTTGAGAGAACGAGCAAGCACAAGCAGGGGGAGCAGCAGGCAGAAGGAGAGGGAGAAGCAGGCTCCCCTGTAACAGGGAGCCCGACATGGGGATCCATCCCAGGACTCTGGGATCATAACCTGAGCAGAAGGCAGATGCTTAACTGACTGAGCCACCCAGGCACCCCTAGTGTAGCCCTGAGAAGTTTTAGTTATGCCATTTTATACACCGGACAGACTGTGATGGCTACTCAGCCCATAAGGTGCAGAGACAGCATTTAACAAGGATCATTCAACTCCAGGGGCCACAAAGGCACCACGGTTCATGGCCTACTGATAGATACAAATCTCTCCATGACGCAGAGGACCGAGAATGACCTAAGGAAATCTGTAAGTGAGATGGGCTTGACAAGACATCGGCCTTTTAGGCCTGGCAAATTTATTTAAAAGTCTTAGAACGATTTCACTTAAAAAAATATCTAAATTTAACAGAATCACAGGTTGCAATTTATTTATTTTAAAGATTTTAATTTATTTGACAGAGAGAGATCACAAGTAGGTGGAGAAGCAGGAGGAGGTGGAAAAGCAGGGGGAGGTGGAGAAGCAGGGGGAGGTGGAAAAGCAGGGGGAGGGGGGAAGCAGGGGGAGGGGGGAAGCAGGGGGAGGGGGGAAGCAGGCCCCCTGCTGAGCAGAGAGCCAGATATGGGACTCGATCCCAGGACCCTGGGATCATGACCTGAGCTGACCTAACCCACTGAGCCACGCAGGCGCCCCTCACAGGTTGCAATTGAAGGGACACGATCACTTCTGGGGAAATCATTAGTCTTCTACGAGGAGGTTTAAAATGCTGTTTTCCCCTGCATTCTCTCAGCTATTCAGTGGGTACGTCGAATCCTGAGGCTAACAAAGAATTAAGCAGCAGCTTCCTGCCCCCAGAGGATTCAGATTTATCTCTGTTATGCTCAATATAGTGACATGGCAAAGAGATCAATTGTCCCTTTCCAGGCACCTAGCCAGCACAACTACAGCGTCACTGCCTCTGGAAAATGTTCCTTCTAGGAGTTGAAATGCTTCTGAGGAAGGGCAGGGTCCTGCCAAGTACTTTATGCATTTTCTATCCCAGAGTCTACTCAGGCAACACACCTGCTTTTGAAGTTCTGAAGTGGACGTCTGAGTGCCACCTCCAGTCGCACAGCTCAGATGCTGACGACATATATTCCACAGTTAGAACTAAGTGATTTAGGTTTTCTGTCGAGAAGACTTAAAACTCATTTTTACCTTGGTCGTGATCTCAGTGCCACTCGAAAGCAGTTTTAAGGTGCTCTCTTTTCTATGGCATCTAGATTGGAGGCACAAAGACTTTGAAGATAATACTACTTAATGTTGCACAAGAAAAATTTTGTATGAAGTCCTTTTAGAATGCTGGTGGCAGGGAACAGATTATTGCCTCTTTCACGGGCTATGTCCCAACAGGGCTTTGCTGAAGAAAACCCAATATAGGTTTAGAGGCCCCTGCTCTAGAAAGCTCTTTCTGTACTTTAACTTGTTTCCATACCCACTGACACCCACCTCCTGAGACAGGGAGAACCAGCCCGATTACCTACATTCCACAGATAAAGAAAGAGAGACTTGGGAGACAAAAGGGTGACACAGGGACAGACGAGAGCCAGGACTCAAACCCAGGACCTCCACCCTAAAGCAGACCTGAGGCTACACGGAGCAGCCCGAAGCCCAATCCACAGTTTCCCGGTGGAGGTCTAACGGTGAGCGGTGTGATGCACTTCCATTCAAACCACTCACCTCCAAAGGTGAGTGATTTGGTCAAAGCAAAAGAAAACACCAAGTGATGGGAGCAAAATTACCTGGTAAAATGAAATCCTTTCTGCTAATCTTTCCTCTGTCTCTTCCACCAAACTCACAGAGGGCAACGTAGATACCAGGATTTCCAGATCCTTTTCAAGAGATGTATAGTTTTCATCAAATTCTTCCCATTTCTAGAGAATCAAGAATGTAACGTCAGTGGGAGTCCTTTTCTAGAATAGTTCTAGACAATGGCCAAATTAACCTTAAGAATAAAAATGAACTAGGAGACCATACAAAATTAAAACACAGATTCCAGGGGTTTCTGAGAGATATAAGCCACCCTTACAAGAGCTCAAGGTCTAATGCAAAACCATTCCATTGTCTTTGTGGAGACGGTTTCAAAAAATCCAGTTGGCACATTTTATGCTTGTCTCATCAAACCAAGTAGGGACTAGTATAATTAAGTTAAAGGGATACTCTAGGCATACACACCTCTGGAAGACTTCAGAGCTGGAAGAGAGCCTTTCGTTTACTTGGAAAGGAAGGGGCTGACTTCTTAACAGAGGCTCCTCTAAGCTTACATCCCTCCTCCCTGCTCCAACCCCCAGCCCACTGACCATTACCCAACTGTGCTGCTAAGAGCATAATTCCACTGTCGGGGGAATGTGGGCTTACATTTCATCAGGGGAGGACTCTCTTCTTAGCCCAAGTCTTGCCTTATCCTAGTTCTCTTTGTGTCTACAGAGGCCCACCATCAGGATCTCAGCACACTAGACAACTGACTTATAGACACTAAGTATTACCTGTTGGAAAAATAACCCCCTTATTAATTCTCCTATTTACTGAAGTAGTGGGTCACTCTGCTATGCGGGGCACTCTTTGGGCTCAGAGGGTCTCTTTTTTTAATACCATGAGATACTGCTATAAATATCAATTTGACAAACTAGTCAGAAAATTCATTTCATTAGCATAAAATAACATGATCACATAATAAAGCTGGATAGTCCCTTGCTTTTTGGTTGTTTCCTTAAAGGGCTACCATCCACTGTGTTTAAGAAGTTAAAGGAGAAAACCTTAAAACTGAGAGAGAACTTCATGCAAACAATTTTCTTCTGTGAACTGGGATAAGACTATCAGGGGTGCACTTCAGCCTGTCCTCTTCGGGAAGAGCTGTTTTGGAACCACTGACTAAGCTTCATGTGGAAGATTTCATTCAGGATCTTACAGTGCTCTCAATTTTATTTGCACACAGACCTAGAAGGTGGGAAGATGCTGGGTCATTCCCTAATGTATGTATGAGAAATATTTCACTCAGGGAGTAGCAGTCAGAGCTGGAACAGGCATCCACACTCCTCATTGTTAGTTCCCATTTAACGCCAGCTTCATGATAAATAGAGGTTTCTGGACACTGGGAGGCGGTAGTTAAATATCCGGGCTTATGTACAAATATCCAGGCTTATGTACAAGGTTTATATAACCCAAATAAACACCTGTAGCAAATTCTGCAGCTTTATTCCACACTGGTGTGACTTTTCCTCCAGTAATTTAACTTCTTTTATTTGTTCTGCCCCAAACATCTCTTTCTTTTGCAATAAAGAAGGAAGCATTTTATTGGCGTATGTTCGGATCAACAGCATGTCAGCAACAAGCTTCCGGAAAAAAAGCTGTAAAATGAACAAGGTTTTCAGATTTATTTATTTCTGCACTGTGAGAACTTACAGACCAAATTACTTCCACCTTCTATACAGTTATATTTGCTTTTTAATCCCAAATCCCATGACAGCCATGTAGAGTGAAACATTTAAGGCAAGAAAAAAGAAAATTGTGTACCCTTTAGTCTTTAGTGGCATTTTAACAAATCATGAAGAAAAATCATCGTAGGTAACATTTTCCACAAAACGGTCCATGTAAAAGGGCAAACATTATTAGTCAATTTCAATTTTTCCAGTGAGAGCATCCTAAATCTGTTACTGAGTTTTAAGAAACTTTACAGAAAGGTAGGTATGTGGCTGATGTATTTCAAGACAATAAAATGGAGGGATAGATGCGTGAGCCTGAGAAGCCCACACACGGAACAGCCAGAGGTTCCTCCACTATGGCTTGATTTTCTATTTAATGAAATGGACAAATAAAGGGAATTTGTTGACAAGGTCTCTTGGGATCCTGGGATGTAAAAACTCCCAGGTTAATACTTTAAGAACCTTTACAGAGGAAGGCTTTGCTTCACATGGTTGTCCTCCACTTATAGTCAGCCGCCCCTTCTAAGTGGAGGAACTTACGTGAATACCTTCTATTTCTTTGAAGAAGATACAGTGAAGGTTTAGAACAGCATCCAGCATAGGTCCCAACACACTGTGAATATTCACAGTATTCTCCTTTCTCCCTCCATTCTTTATAGAATATTTACCTCTGAAGTTCTTAGACTAAGGTCTACTTGTCACAAGCCTAGACTTCTTTAGGCAGGAACTGTCTTACATTTATTACATCACCACTTACGTTATTACAGGGGTTTAGTTTGTGATCATGAGGTTTCTGTTTAATAAATGAGTGGAAAACTGAAAGAGTTATTGTAGCTTTACCCTAGGTATACATTTCTGTACGGAGGTACAGAGGTATTTCTTGTGGTCTCAGTTCTCAGGAAAGCCTTTCCTAATTTCCTGAATTCAATTTCTCCTCTTAAATGCTCTGAAGGCACATATCTCAATTTTAAATCTATCTGAAGGACTCCTTCATAAATATGCCTTCTCTTTCAACCAAAAGTTCCAGGAATGTAAGGAAATGTGTCTGTTTCCATTCAATCATGTTCTAAGAGGTTAGCAGGGTTCCTCGTGTACTGGGAGCCCTCTAATAGATGTCTGTCAAAACGACGAGTGAATGAACCAATGATCAATGGATATTTCACCGAGGAAGAAAATGGATGCTAAGTCAGAACGACTTAAAAGTCTATGAAAAGGTAATCTGACCCGTGTCTTACCTTGTGATTCTGTATTTGAGCCTGTAAGGCAGCTTTACTCTTGGTTTGCTGTAAGTGGTTGTGCGCAAGCTTTTCCTTCCCAATGTCCACGAGTTCTGCCATGCCTCGTAACAAGGCATCTTGCTGGCTCTCTGTGATGAAAGGGCTGCTCAGTTCCGTGTACCTGGCTCTCAGGATTCCCCACATACTGTCAAGTAAATCCTGAAAAGAAAAAGCGTCTTTATCCAGTCATGAAAATAATCCAAATGAGAGAATGAATCTAAACTCCCTTCATGGAAGAAGCAAGTCTTCCTCCTTATAATCACAGGAATTCCCTGACTGAATGTTTTCCACTCAGACACACCTCTAGTTTGTAGACCTCTTGCAATAAAACACAAGGTAAACGAAGCCTCTCCCCTTCGTCTCTTAGCTTTGCCACTCGGTTCTCGGAGTTCCGCAGCTCCACTGTGCATGCGTCTGCCTTCTAAAGTGAGAGACGACGCAGAAAGGTAAAATCCTTTAATGAGTCAGAGAGGTACATATATTCATTTTAAAAGAATTAAACAGCACAGACAAAAAAAAAAAAAAAAAAAAAAAATCAGGGAAACATGAAAGTCCCGCTTCTCTTCCCTCACCTCCTGCTTCTGCCGAAGAGCCCCAGCTGACGATCTGATCTCAGCCCGTCTGACGCTCACCCCAGCAGAGGCATCCGTGCCCACCCTCACACTCGCTGATGCACCTCCAGCGTCCTCACCCAGCAGCTTCTCAGCCGCTCTTCTCATCAGCACCAACACCTGACTCCTCTTAGCCTTTGACGCACAGTAGGCCACTGGAAGGCCCCCCACTGCTTTCGTAACCATCAGCTCTTAATGGCTTTGGGGCTGTGTAAGGGTTTCTGATTCAGGCAGTGCTACCTGGCCCATCCTTGAGTATTTATATACATATTTATTTCTTTGCACTTGTCTTCCTTAGGATAAGGCCAGTCCAATGCCTAGAGCGGTGTCTGAACATAGTAGGTGCTCAATGAATACTTGCTAAGTGAATGAAGGAAGTGAAACTGCTGTGGGTGCATAACCCAGTGACCCTGAGAAGCCGGACGGGGACGGATCACCGCCCCTCCCGAGAGGAGGAGGGGTCTCCTTTCCCAACACCCTCACCGACATGGCACAAACTTACACTTCTGCCCAGTTGGGAGGGGACAATGGTCTTGTGTTGGTTTAATTTACTCTTTTAACTTACTGGTTCCACATAAATCGTTTTCATTTTTATCTATTTACTTAAGCCTTGCCAATGCTCACAAAGGAAGTGATTTAGAAGACAGCTTCCGCACAAAACTCTTCATTCCCGGGGTAGATCGGTTTAACTATTTTGACTTGATTACCTGAAGCTGTTCATCAATACTCTGGCCACTAATTTCATTCAAAGACTGCTGTAAAGATGTTTTATATTTACTAAGTTGATCGTACAGTCGCTTTATTTCATTCTGCATAGGAAGATAAATTCAGGAAAACAGTTAAGAGTCTCATTTTGGCTTTCAGTACCTTTTCTTAAAATTTACTTGTCCTTTAATATTTGTGCTACCAGGAGTTTCAAACATGGACCAAAATAAAGGACTCCCCGTGTCACCATCACCTTTAACAATCACTGACTTGTAGCCGGTGGTCTCTGCTCTGTCTCCTCCCCCTGAGCTTTCCTGACTGTACCTGATTTCCCTCCCCTCAGATTTTTTGAAACAAATCCCAGACATTTTATTTCATCAGTGTAAGTGTCTCTTTAAAAGAGTCTTCCCTCTAAAAATACTACAGATCAACAATAATTCCTTAGTACTATTAACTGTCAGAACAGGTTCACATTTCTCTAATTGCCTGTGATTTTTCTTTTTGGTTTGTTTGAATTGGAATCTAAATGAGGTCCAATAGGTTGAAATGGGCTAACAGCAGCAGGCATCTCCAAGCACCTCTTTTTTGTTCCTGGGATTTGGGGTGGGATCGTGGAAAAACTAGGTCTTTTTTCCTACACAGCTTCCCACCGTCTGGATGGGGCTGACCGCCCTCCCACTGTGCTGCTCCAAACACTCTTCTTTCCTTGGGTCTCTTTTACTTGGATTCGAGAGGCCTCATCAGACTGAGGTTTGATTTTATGGGCGAGACCCCTTCGTAAATGGTGTTGTGTTTCACTTCTTTTCCTCTAGTTAGGAAGCCACTAAAATCGTCTCTAGTTAGGAAGCTAGTAAAATCGTCTGTTGCCTCAAGTCTCCCCTTCAAGCCACAAAAGACAAGAGCCAGATGAATCTACCTGAAACACACACAGACTGTCCTTCCTTTGCTCAAAAACTTTAATGGCTCCCTGGTACCTAGAATCCTCCTGTATGACGCTCATTAACAGCTAAGTGTAACACAGGAAAGAAGCTGTGTTAGGTCGACCTAACAAATTCATACCGCAACTCTGGGAAGGACCTCGCTTTCAAATAAACGGTCTCCAACCACGTGCAGCAGGAACTAACCTAGAAACCCTCCCAGAGAGACCGTCAACAATCCCTATTCACAAATGCCACCAAGAATGATGGAATTCACGGAAATTAACCTAAAACAGTGCCAAAGAAAGCCAAGTGCCTAGCTCCGTACCTGGTAACTGCGGTTATAGTCCAGGCCAGCTTTCAGGGACTTGCTTTTAGCAGTGGCTGTGGCCTGGGTGTGCTCCAGGTAGACTTGGAGGTTGTTGAAACATTCAAGAAACAAACTGGTGTTGCTCCCGGGCCAGGCCATGGCTTTCACAAGGTCATTCTTTTTGTCACCCATAGCTAAGTAAAGTTTTTTCAACTCAAGAGCCAGCGTCTGCGAAGAGAGGAAGGAAGACACAGGGAATGGACTCTAATCTTAAAAGGCTTCTTCTTGGGCTTAAATGGTGGGCTGCCTGCAGCAATGGGCCGGCACTGGGCTTGCTGGAAATTCCCTACCTCATAGTGCACCTGCTGTGCACAGACATCCCCTCTGAAGAGCCCAGGTGTCTGCAGTGTCTCCTCCACACTGCCAAGGCACTGACTGAGGGTCAGAAAGAGCTCAAATAACTTTTTATCCAAATTTATGTATGTTTCTTCTGTCAGGTTTTCCTGAATCAGGAGGAAAAAAGAAAAAGTAAAATCATTAGGATTTTACTTTCCTATGCCTAAATTTTCCCTGATTTCTGTTGAAGATTACAAGTTACACTTTTTTTTTAAGATTTTTTTTTTTTTTAATTGGACAGAGATCACAAGTAGGCAGAGAGGCAGGCAGAGAGAGAGAGAGAGGAAGGGAAGCAGGCTCCCCACTGAGCAGAGAGCCCGACGCAGGGCTCGATCTCAGGACCCTGGGATCATGACCTGAGCCGAAGGCAGAGGCTTTAAAGCACTGAGCCACCCAGGTGCCCCACAAGTTACACTGTTTTAAATGTGGTTGTTTTGAAAACTTCCTGAAGTAGGTAGAAGAACAAATAACTAAAATGAAGATGAAGAAGTACGACTCCAAGGGGGGGACCTAGGGTGGTGCCATGGTGCTCTGGTGAGTTCGGGAGCCACAGATCTCCTTATGTTTTAGTATAAGCTGCTGCAGCCACCTCTTTCTCTTAACCCATTATCACCTTGAATTCTTGACCAGTTACAAGTAATTTAGACGCAAGCCAAAGCTCGAATGAGCCCCATGTGGGCTCTGGTTCCTACCATCTTCTCTGGTGGAAACCGCACACGACCCAGCATACCATTTCAACATTAAATCTAGTCAAGGTTGTAAATCTTGTCAATACTCCCCTTCTTCCTCCCCCTTCCAATCACAGAGCACTGCTGCAGACAATACTAATCAACAATCATCCTGGTTGGGGGCACCTGGGGGGCACAGTTGGTTAAGCATCCACTTGATTTGGCCTCAGGTCATGATCTCAAGAGTCCTTGGGACGGAGCCCCATGTCGGGCTCTGTGCTCAGTACAGAGTCGGCTTGTCCCTCCCCCACTCTCTTTCTCTATCGCTAAAATAAACAAATATATCTTAAAACAACAACAACAACAAAAACACAATGCTGCTTGTTCCTGGCAATCCTGGACGTGGGTTCAGAAGCCTTTGTACACAATGATTAGGCAGCCACTACCAAATGTGAGCTGGAAAGAGATTCTATTTGCAATTCTAGGATCCACTCCATTATGAGTCTACTGTTTATTCAATAAAGACAATTCTGACTAATTCACAGCGTCCCATTTCCTTTCTTTGATACAGCCATGAGGAAAATACATGTGACGTTGCTACCTGGGTCTGCAGATTACTGGCTTCTTGACGCAGGTCTTCCAGCTGTATGGTGTATGTTTTCAATTCTTCAGTTGTGGGGTATCTAAAGTTATACACACTCACACTGGGCAGAACACTCATATTTGTGGCAACCTATATGAAAAAGGGGAGCCTTGTTACAATTTGAGATCCTGGCGATGTTAACAGAAAACAGCAAAATGGCCTTCACGTGTTACTGTCACATCAGGCTTTCTGCTACCTTGTCACCTGTCAGACAAAACAGTTAAATCTTAAATATTGTGGACAGGTTTGAAAGGTCATGAAAAGCTACTTAGACACTTGAGGATCCATTTAGGTATCAAAATGGGGGGAAATAAAGCATCCCTTGAAAAACGGAGTACAATCATTAATCATTAATCTTTCAATTTAGTAGCAATACCCCTCACGTGATGAGGTGAGCTGTTTCTCTTCCCATTTAGGGGGGGCCCCCGGTATACAGCCAACTCTTGGAATACAGCACAGTCACCTCCAGGGACATATCTGCCTCCTGAATTATTACCGAGAAGTTAAGTATTAAAAATGCGCTGCGATTTTAGCAGAGAGAAAGTTTCAGACTGGAACATGAGTAAGGGCGAAGCTCACGGTGCGGCAGTATCTGACTCTGCTTGGGGGAAAGAACTCTTGAGGACGTTCTACTTTGGAAAGAGAACCACATACGTGTTACGGTGTGTGTGACAAGGAGAAACCGAGACTGAAGCAGTCTTGGTTTAATTCAACCTTAACAGGTTACAGAAGGTTCTCGGGAGACTACAGCTGAAAAGTTCCCACCAGACTGGAGAACTGGGAAAAGGACTGGTCACATCTGCCTGGGCAGCATGAGGGCAAAGCTGAAGGCAGAAGAGCTTGACTGCTGTGAGCAACAGGGCTATTCTGCTCATGGGCTCCCTGGTTAGACAGAAATCCAGCCGCAGCTGGAGTGGTCCGAATAAAACCTGCCAAGGCAGTAAGAGCGCGTGCTGGTGGAATGCAGGTACCGCTGGCAACGGGGGCTGGTACACCAGAATGCAAATTAGCTCTTGATAAAGGGATGACAGTAATACAGCGCTGTTTTTACAGTGTTTTTTTTTTTTTTTTTAAAACTTCTATTATTCATTCCTTTATTCATTTAACATATCGAAACTGCGATTTGATCATGTGAACCAGGCGGGCATACCACCCAATGGGAAACACAGACAAAGCAACAGGCACACAGGACGCTAAGAGCCGTGATTAGGGAAGCTCGGGGTGCCACAGAAGCATGAAGGAGTGGCCTTTACTGCAGGATTTCCAGGAGGGCGAAAAGGGGTGAGTCAAATGAAAAATGCACTTGAATTCTTCGCTTTCTGTAAATAAAGGACTACGTAATACAGAAGGGAGATGTGTATGTGATGAATGTTTGTTGCATTTTCAAAGATCAACGTGCTTATTAGTTATACTGTGTAGGCATGTACTGACCTGAGGCTGCACCTGCTTAGGTAGCGGGAGCCCGAGTTTTGATGAGAGTTCGTGATGTAAATATTGCCACTTATCCCCACTGTGGCCCTGAGCTGACAAGACAGAGTCTGGAGCATCGTTTTCAGGGTTTGATGCCCGAATGCTGTTAAAGAAAAATAAAAAGGTGAAAAGGATCATCAACATACAGAAATTTTATTACATTCAGCAGTGTTTTACAAGTGATTTAAAAAGAAATGCTCTTGGGATGCCTGGGTGGCGCAGTTGGTTGGACGACTGCCTTCAGCTCAGGTCATGATCCCGGAGTCCTGGGATCGAGTCCCACATCAGGCTCCCAGCTTCATGGGGAGTCTGCTTCGCCCTCTGACCTTCTCCTTGCTCATGCTCTTTCTCACTGTCTGTCTCTCAAATAAATAAATAAAATCTTTAAAAAAAAAAAAAAAGAAATGCTCTTAACTCTCCCACCCATAGAAGTTGCTGAACGTCCAACTCTAAAAATGTTTTACCTTTCAGATGACTGCTGAGTTGTATCTTTACCAGGTTGGCAATGCTGGGGCCACATTTTCTTGGCATTATTTTCGATGAGTTTGATGAAATCTTTCTGTTCCATTGGTTTTAACTCCAGAACCTACAATTGGGGGAGATTCAAATGGTCCAAAGTTTTCAATTAGTGGTCAGTGGTTTCTTCTGTTGAGATCTCATTCTGAGCCACTTCCTCAATTATTAGTTACTACTTCCTTTTCTTGCTTGCTTATTCTCATTAACTTTTACGTCTCAAAAACCTACTTAAAATGTTCACAGAATGACCAAATATATATACAATACATATTACACACGTGGAATATTCCCCAAAGTATGTCAACACATTTGGAAACAATAGGGGGAGAGATGTTACAGTTACAGAAGCAAGTTCACCTTGAAGGTATTTGCTTAGTTTGAAATAAGGTGCAAGTTAATGAAGTAGCAAAGTCAGAGCCCCCACCTGCAGAAGACGAAAGCAAAGCAGCCCATACCGCACACGCTCAATACGCAGTAACACCTGGATACCACACTTTCCATCCAGGCACATAAGAAAACACCCCAATGGCAGTTTGGTACTTAGTTCAAAGGAAGAGTCCATGCAAAGCTTTATTCCTATCCTTCTATCTGCAATTACCTGTTGCTGCTGGAAATCTCTTTGTCTGCCGAACTGTGGCCTTTCGGTTACAATAGATTCAAATGCAGAAAGGTTATCTGGTTGGAGATCGTTTTGATGCTCTGAAGGTCTCTTTAGAATGGCAGAATGCTGCAAAAAATTTTATGATGGTGGGGTATTTAAAAAAAAAAAAAGACTCACTTTATTTCAGTTCTAATAATGAGACTACATGATGGACAAGTTTTATATAAAGTAAGTGACTGTATTTTCGTATTTACTGTAATTATATGCTATGATTTCATGTACTTATTTCAAAACAACTGCAAAAAACCATTGTATTTGATGATGTGGTCCTCCTGTTTCCTCAGTGTAATTCATCCAATGAATTACTAAAAGCCAGGAAATGTATTGCTTTTCTGTTTTAAGAACAAAGTAAAAAAAAAAAACCAAAAACAAAAAACCAAAAGATAGTTATGCTTATGCATTCAAACTTCCCTTATGTCCAGAATCTTTGTTTAAAAAGAGAGAACACAGGAGGATGAAAGGAGAACTTTGAAGCCTGTGTATATCCAGCCAATCTTATTTCTGTGACTGTAAGTTCTCTGAGTGGGAACCACCATCTCCTAAGTACAGACACAACTCTCACATAGTAAGACCCTACTCATAGATGTGTATCTGCATTTATAAACACAGAAGTCTTTTCAAAGTCTCAAGAACACTGTAACTGTAGGATACTTTGATCAGCATATATATTTGTAAATGAGTAACAAGAAGGACCGTGGAAACACATTTTAAATTCCTGATATCAAATCTTAATCTTCTTAAGAGCTTTATTTTCCAGTCAACCAGAATCACAAATTTTCTTTAAAACTTACCCTTCCTTTAAGAAGAAGGCTTCCACTGCCTCATTACTAGCAAGAACCATCCAACCAATCAAACCAACCCAAACCAAACCTACACTGTCACCAACAGCAGCCCAGGTAGGAAAACCACAAGGTAAAATGGGACCAGGAACAAGAGTCAACATGGCCATCCCTTCTAGCTTTAAGAGGCTCCATCTTGGGGCGCCTGGGTGGCTCAGTGGGTTAAAGCCTCTGCCTTCAGCTCAGGTCATGATCTCAAGGTCCTGGGATCGAGCCCCACATCGGGCACTCTGCTCAGCGGGGATCCTGCTTCCCCCTCTCTCTCTGCCTGCCTCTCTGCCTACTTGTGATCTCTCTCTCTCTGTTTAAAAAAAAAAAAAAAGGCTCCATCTTCCGTACTCCGTGGAATTCTTCAGTAGCCGTTTCACCACCTCTGCCAGACTCCTTCCTGGTAGCTGTCCCATATCATCCACCCCCACACCCCTGCATGTGGCCGTGTTTTACCTGGTCTTCGCTGTGTTTCTCCTGAAGCATGATCTGGACTTTTTCCAAATTGCACTTCACAGTCTTTAGTTTCACAGACAGAGCTTCAGCCTCCTGCTGAGTGGCCCCACTGTCTCCCGGCCCTCGATCTTTGCAGCTCTCCAGCAGGGAGGCGACCTTGTGCTCGATCTCTGTTAGCATGGCCTAGGAAACACAGTCACTGGAGTGTTCATGGTTTTGGTCTTGAACAAGCATTACACTCTAAAATGAGCTAGATTCCCTCTGTCTACCTAGTATATGTGATAAGTATCAGAACCACAGATTAGAAGGGACCTTGGGAAAGCAACAACAATTTCCACGTAATTCTTGAGCTTTCGGACGGGGGTACAACCAAACCAATCTCAAACTACAGATGTCACCCTCCAAAATAATCTAAAATCAGTGACTCTATAATCCCTTTAGAAAATACAGTTGAATGTAACCAGCATAGCACAGTGGTTAAGAACAGACACTGGTTGGCTCAGTCAGAAGAGCACGTGACTCTTGTAGTGAGTGCGAGTCCCATGTTAGATACAGAAATTACTTAGATGAACAAACAAACAAACTTAGAACAAAAACAAAAACACAGACACTGGAAGTCGACTGAGTTCAGATCCCACTTAGCAGCTGGGTAAACCTGAACACCTTACCGTGCATGAATGTGCCTTCAGGTCATCTGCAAAATGGGGGTACTAACAGAACTTACCTTCTAGGGTTACTCGGAGGAAATAGGAGTTAAAGTCCATGCACTCTGGCCAGTGCTTGACACACAGTCTATGCTATTATTTTTCCACGCCTCCCCCCATCCCAAACTTTCCTAACCTTTTCCTGTTCCAATCCAAGAGTCGAGTCGTAATAATAGCAAAAGAATTTCACAGAACCCTTGGAAGGTTCCTTCCCTTCTCTTTTTCAAGTTAAATAAACTTCTAAAATATCAGAAGAAGATGACAGAAGAAGTAATTTGGAACCTAAAACACTTAGTCATTGATACAACTGGCCAACTTACACACGGATCTAAAAATAAATCCGCTAGATGAAGTAAGTTTCCCTGTAAGTCACCGTCACTGTATTCTTCCCCAACAGGTTGAGCCAGCCCTCCTCTGGGACTTTGTAGCCCAAGCGGTCACGCCAACTGGCTGAGTACACACCAAGCAATAGCAGCATTTGGAGTCCCACTTCAGCACTGGGGTTGTGTGCGCTAAAACTTGCTCGACTAGGAACAAGTTCCGCTCTTTGAGAGAAACTGAAGGAGACACTATGCTTAAAACACATTTTCAGGGGTGCCTGGGGGGCTCAGTGGGCAGAACATGTGACTCCTGATCTTGGGGTTATGAGTTTGAGCCCCACAGTAGCTGTATACATTACTTAAAGAAATCTCAAAAAAGCAAAAAACACGGGCACTTGGGTGGCTCAGTCCTTAAGCGTCTGCCTTCAGCTCAGGTCATGATCCCAGGATCCTGGGGTCAAGCCCCGAATTGGGCTCCCTGCTCAGCGGGGAGTCTGCTTCTCCCTCTGCCTCTACCCCTCCCCCCTGTTCGTTCTCTCTCTCTCTCTAATAAACAAAATCTGTAAGAACAAAACCAAAATTTTCAAAGAATGTATCCTTGTAACTCCATTATCCAAGCAAACTACCTGTATCCTCTACAGACTCCTCTACACTTAACATGTAATCATAGATTTTACAGTGGCTACAGAGTGTATTACAATTTTGTGCTCCTTTTTTCCATGTAGCTATTTTAGGTATACTTTATAATTTTACACGTGTCTATAGACATATGCTTCATGATTCCCACTTTGCTAGCTGCAAGTGGATATTCCGTGATTCATTTAACTTCCTTATTGGGAAGCCTTTAAGCTGGTTCCAGTCCTTCACATGTGTCATTAACACTGCCACAAATATTTTTCTTTCTGGGTTATTTTCAGAGGGTACATTTAAAGTAATGGTGTTATTAGGTCAAATAAGATGGACATTGTATATTCTGATACCTGACCTCCCCAAACACTGAGACAATCACAGAATAGTGCACCCAGAGTTTTCCAGGATGATATAATTTTTGCCAAGGCAACATGGGAACAAAACAACAGCTGTTTTGGTTCACATGTTCTTAACAATCAAGGCTGAACAATTTCTTCTCAAATATTAAATGACCAAATATAGTTTTTTTCTTGACTGATCTGTTTGCTCCTGTCCTTTGGACATGTTCCCACTGGAAACTTCATGTTTTCCACAGGAAGGCTTTATATATATATCAATATTAAGTTTTATGTGCCATGATGTTCTACAAATAAGCCAAAGATGGCCCCTCTCTGGGTCCCTATGTTGCTTATTTTTTTTTAAAAAGACTTCATTTATTTGACAGAGAGAGACACAGCGAGAGAGGGAACACAAGCAGGGGAAGTGGGAGAGGAAGCAGCAGGCTTCCTGCTGAGCAGGGAGCCCAATGTGGCGCTAAATCCCAGGACCCTGGGATCATGACTGAACCACCCAGGCACCCCTCTGGGGCTTACTTTTTCACAGCAGGCCAGAACCATCAGCTCAAATTCTACTGGCACCAAACTTGAAGTGGGACCCACCTCTGCTCCCTATCGTCGACACACAACTCTGGGGTCTGGAAGACCCTCGCCTCTGCTGCCCTCTGGAGCTCTCTGACATCACCTAGACCACACAAGCCCCTCTGGATTCCCTGCTCCCTGGGAGTTCCTCTGCTTTCCTTCCCTTCCAGGTCATGGCCCCACCTCTATTCCCTGCCACAGCCTCTGGAAGGGTGCCTACAGAGAGAGGGACTTTCCCAGGCCTTGAGCTCCTGCCAAAATGTTACCCAAAGCAAGCCTGTTGTGTGCTATTGCCACCTTGTGGTCGTGTCTTTCCATTGCCAGCCCCCAAATCCTTGATCTCCCTCCAAGGGCATGAGAAGGGGATTCTGGTGGTGCTCAAGGAAATCAGCATGGGGTCCATCCGGTCTGCAAAGCAATCAATGGGCAAATCTATCCTGCAGAGCTTTGCGTGGCTGAGACTTAACACCTTGAACACCTCAGGTGCCATTTAGCACAACACTGCTCTGTGTCGTGGTACGGTGTTTTCCAGACTCCTCTGGGCCTCACCAGGCACGCAGCAGCACCAGTATTTAAGGGAACCCACCCTACCAAGAGCTGACTTTGGGTGTCAGAGGTGGGGATTTCCTGGGGAAGGAGGTCAGCCTATCCACTGGGTACCCTATGAAGCAGGCATTGGATACTGTAGGGTTGTGCACCTTAGTGGGGAAAGGGGGATGACCAAGGAGGGGCTACCCGCAGCTCCAATGGGCTATCATGGGAGGAGTTCCGCTGTGGCGGGGCCAGTGATACGGGGGCACTCTGAGAGGATGTCCTCATTCCTGGTGTCCACTATGGCAGACAAATGAGCCAATCAGGCTGAGATATTGGACCAAGGGTGATCTAACCACCCCTGGGGACACTGGATTATGCTGTGGTGAGGTCATCATTCTAGCTTTTCCCTGGAGGGACAGAGAGATCCCATCCTTTTGGTCGAGGCAGCAAATGTTACTCAAAATGACTAAAGGCAAGGAGGTTTATCTTCCTGTCCCCTGTGCCCCCCACCCTGCCACTCCCCCAGCGAGAGTAGGAGCATTCACAGTAAAATGGCAGCAAAGGCCTTTTATGCTGTATCTGTGATCTTGCAAGTCAGGCTATTTGGTTTCACTTCAGAAGAATGGAAGTTCTAAGGACTTACTATGAATACAAGTAACAGCCTTCACTGAGCCCTTCTCATACACTTGATACACCTGACACTGGTTTTTGTGACTTATCTCATTGAACCCTGCAAAGTCCTATGAGATAACTGACCACATGAGGAAAATGAGGTAGAAAGCTAAGGTCCCCAAGTTCATAGTTAATGTGATGGAGCTGGATCCAGATTCTACATTCGGAGCTCTTAGCCACTACGGTCTCTCCAAATACTCTGCTTCCATAAATCTCAAAGAAGTACCCCAAGAACAAAAACCTGAGGCCAAGATAAACACAGGGGTCTGAGTAACAGGAAGAAACGCACTGTTGCTTTAAGAGAACTTCACCCAGTCTTGGAAGGTGATTGGTGAGGCGGCCAGCCATGAACTCCAACCCAGGAGCCTTACCTGGCACCCTACCAGCTGTTGTTCCACCACATGCTGCATGTCTGCATCTAACGTTTCCGGCTCGAACGCCACGTTGGCTTGGTGCAGCCACAGCTCCAGCTCGGCCACCTGGGTCTTGCAGGCATGGAGGATTTCCACAGGCTTGGGCCCAAATTTCTCCACCGTGGACTCAAAAGCTCCTTGCTTGTCGGAAAAGCCCAGAGCAGCAACCTTGAGAGGAGGTGTGGCACCCTATGACAAACCCAAAGATAAGCCAGCAGTGAAAAGCCATGGAATCCCAAGTTTGCAGATTTGAGCTTGCAAAAGGCTGGGAACTTCCAGCATTTCCCCCAGTTATGAGAAAACAAGTAAATAAGGGCAGAAGAAGTAAGAAAGAAGAGAAAAATGCACCTCCACACTCATAGCAACTATCACGTGACCTTGTGCTCCAGGTTTCCAAGCAGCCGATCCGCATGTACACAGGTGGTGTTCCCAGGCACAGAGGACGCAAACGGGCTTCGCAGCTCATTAAACAGCGAGTGGGCCCCGGGAGACAGGTGAGAGGGTGTGGGTGTGTGTATCTGAAACTTTGCAGCGAATTGGCCAGCGTATGAATTTGTGTGACACATGATTAAGCAATGCTTACATTGCTGTGAGCTCTGATCAAACAGGAAAAAAAGGCTCTTTACACACCGGCTGGGATACAAGGAAATGTGCCACACACTCAACAAGTAGATTTTAAAATATTGTAGCTTTTCTTTTTTTTTTCCCCCCCCTGATATGCATGCTATTACTCATCTAAATTTCTCCCTGTTGAAAGTAGTGTGAGTCAACTAATGAGCTTTAGTGGGGTAATCTGGAAATTTTTCTTCTGTTCTTATGAGAGAGTCCCTGAAACTGCTTTTCACTGTCTAGATACTCAAATATTACTGAGTTAAGGTGCTTACACTAAAGTACAAAGCAAGCATGATATAAGATGTGTTCTTACTGAAGCACCTGGGTGGCTTATTGATCCAAAAGAAAAATTTCTTCTGGATACCAAATCGAGTATTCTATTAATAATATAGCAGATGCTTTCAGGAATGCCTGCCTGGCTCAGTCAGTTAACAGTCTGCCTTCAGCTCAGGTCATGATCCCAGAGTCCTAGGATCGAGTCCCACACTGGGCTCCTTGCTCAGCAGGAAACCTGCTTCTCCCTCTGCCTGATGCTCCCCGTTTGTGTGTGTGTGTGTGTGTGTGTGCACATGCGCTCTCTTTCTCTCTCTGACAAATAAATAAATAATCTTTAAAAATATATATTAGGTATTTTCAATATGGAAGTAAAAGTAGATCTGATACACAGATGTATTTGCTTCTCACATCCTTTTCCAGAATACTGAAAGATTCTATCAACCCTTCTAGAGAAATGCTTTCAGGAATTTGTGTTTGCTCTACAAGATTATTGATCTCAGTAAGTATTTATTATGATTACGATAAACTACAATATTTTCTATATAAGACTTTGCTAACTACGTGTTAGCATCTAAAATAGTTCACAAATGTATACCCTAACTCAACTCAAAGGCAGAAAAATTCCCAATGTCTACAGAATTTTGTACAACAAAAGTAAACAAAACAGGCAAGTGGTAACAACAACATGCAGGGTGTGAAAATATCCATTTTTCACACACATGGTGAGTATTAGGAAAGCTGGCTTAGCAGAAGTGTCTCTGAGTTGCACCTGCTCCTCCGACCATGTATTAACTTCACCTGTATGATCTTTACTAACAAAACACTATTTCTCCCGTGCCTTCAAGTCAATATTTTTATTTAAGAATAACCTTTCTTGAAGAAAGTCTTCCATTGCCTTCTGTTTCTCTGCACAACTGGGTCTGCACTTGGGAGTCTCCTGGTTTCAATTTTCTTTTTTTAATCCTGATTTTTTTTTTAATCCAGATTTCTTAAAAGCAACAGTCGTGTGATTTTACGGCCAAACACCAACTGCCAGTCAACTAATTAACTTCTAGTTTTCAGATATTGCTGGCAAAGATTGGGGGATCCTCTTTTTTTGTCAGCCAAAATAACAATCATTAATATTACCTAATTAGTCTGTGATAACAGATTTACCATCGACCTTCTTTATTTATTCAAAACCATTATTTGAGCACCTATCATGGGCCACACACATTTTTTAATGGCAATATTGAGTTTCTTTCCTTTTTCACTAACTCGTTGAATTAATGAGAAAACAAGGAAGCTGGGTAACTAATCTGGGCTTTACTTGCTAGTTATTTGACACTGAAGAGAATCCAAAGGTGAATGGAAGGGGAAAAAAGAATATTTGCAACCATAGAAACTGCACTTGCAAAGGTGGCCTGGGAAACCTGCCAGTAACCAGTTCACCCACCCCTTTTTATAGTCAAAGAAACCTAAGTTCATTTAATGCTTAAGCAATTCACTCACCACCCATTTTACCACTTTGCTTCTGAGAAGCTTGGGCACACGTGTTAGTTACTTGCCTGAGGTAACACAGCTCTACCATCTTTTCATTCAGAGTCTACAGTTTTTCCCCCACAATTATACCCCTGCTAAATATCTCTTCTAAATGGCAGCCCTAAATTCTAAAACCAGAAATGATTTAAGTGACTGTTTTATGATTGTGTATTTCAGGGGGGGGGCACTCAAAAGTATTACCCCAAGCATTTCTTGTTAAAGAGAATTATGTCCTCTCTACCACGTAACCATAAATTAGTAATACCCAACCCCTTACTGGGCTCAGGGGCCAGGCCACCATGCTTCAATCCCTGACTTCATTATGCCTTGGGGTCCACAAGTCCACATTCTTCACATGACTTTGCTGATGCTCTAGCATCCAAGTCAGGCTCTCGCTTGGTGAATGTCACACAGCTTGGTTTCTGCACTGACAGGCCACTGATCGAAGTAACAGGATTCAGTTAAAGTGCGAGCTAATTTTCTGGTGGTGGCTGTATTTCATGTCAAAATACCGATGCTTTGAATTTACTCCTTAATATTTTACAGTCAATTCTACAAACATCTCTAGTCTCCCCCCTGCCAGCACCACCCTACACAAATTTGTTACATAAGTTACAGCTACAGAAGAAAGAAGTAGCTGTTGGTGGAAAGGCTAGCTCGCTCTGGATACTTAAGGGTGAGCAAGCGCTAAATCCTTCCTCGCTCTGCACCATGCTTACATGCTAGGTCACTGATGGCAAATCTTCCAGTCCTCCAGCTTGCCAGCACATATGAAGATGCTTAAGTTGACAAAGAACTCTTGCCTTGATATACAAAGTATTGCAAACACAGAGAGCTGGTCAGCTCTGTGTGCTCGCCCAGGTACCCGAGCAGTTTGCTTGTTACCGGTAGGGACTTACCTCCTCTCTTTGGTTGGGACTCGGTGAGTCTGATGTAAGACTCTGGGCCACTGGATTATCACATGTGCTTATTTTCTCAGCTGCCTCCTGTAAAGAAGAGAACTAGAAGTCCAGAAAACTTCCTGCCTTGGCTCATTTTACGTATCACTTGATTGCAGAAATGTCCAGAAAAGTCAGGCACATTTTGAGAAAAGTTGGTTCGTTAGGGGGGGAAAAAATCAGTTCCCTCAGGTTTGTGTTTATTTGAAAGACTTGAATTTTCCAAAGCTCTCTAGTTAATGAGGAACCTACAAGGAAATCTATACAATTCTGTATTTAAGTGGATTAATAGGAGAACTAAAATTAAGTGAAATTATATGCTAAAGCCCACCTTTCAAATAAAAGGGGGAAAGATTAACTTATTAAATTTGGGAGCTATTCTGGTATTTCGTGAGAAAGTATAACCAAATCATTGTCTCACTCCTAATAATGGATTCTAATTGTATCTAATATTCATTAATTAATTTTTAGAGACAGTGCAAGCAGGGTTGGGGGGGTAGAGGGAGAGAGGGAGAGAGAGAATCTCAAGCAGACTCCACGCCCAGCATTAAGTCCAACATAGAGGTTGATCTCACAACCCTGAGATCATGACCTGAGCCAAAATTAAGAGCTTGTCAGTCAATCAACCAACTAAGTCACCCAGGTGCCCCTGTATCTACTATTTAAATGTAAAAGTTATACCCAAAAAACTCTCTTACAAAAAAGTGACTCTTTTTCTAATCTAGCAGTGGGGAAGGACTTTGAAAGCATGACAAGAAAGGGAAAGAATGTTAGTATTAGCAACATAAAAAAATAATAATGTTTACCTTCCAAAGCATCATAACCTAAGTTAAAAATAAATGAACAGACAGATAATAGCTTACAATGTGTTAATATCCTTAATATATATCCTTATAAGTCAGTAAGGAAAACATCAAACCCTATGTAGAGAAAAAGTCAAAGGGCATGAGCAAGCAACTCATAAAAGAAGAATACAAAACAGGAGCACCTGGGTGGCAGAATCACTTAAGTGTCCCCATCCTGGTCCAACTCTTGGTTTTGGCTCATGTCATGATCTCAGGGTCATGAGATCAAGCCCCACATCAGGCTCCTTACTCAGAAGGGACTGGGCTTCAGACTCTCCCCCACTTTGCCTCCCCCCACCCCACCCCTCTTGCACATGTGCACACATGCTCTCCCTCTCTCAAGTGAATAAATACATCTTTAAAAATAAGAATACAAAAGTCAATAAACACATATTCAACATTCTTAGAACATAAATGTCATTTAAACCACTGGATAAGCCTGGCTAAAACTGAAAATAACCCATGTCAGTTTGGGGCATTTCCATGCATTCCTGTAAGGAAAAAAACGGATATGGTGTTTCCAGAGGGCAAACTTTCTAGTTTGATAATGTGTGTGACACTTAATGGATGTATACTTTGACCCAGCACTCCCAATTAAGTTAACCAAGGTTAAACATTGGGAAAATCATATCGACACAAATAATTAATATCATGTGGTAGGAAAAATATAATCGACGAATCTTGTTTGTTACAAGCTGCATGATCTCAGATAAGTTAACTGGGCTTCTCTGAGCCTATGAGGTGGGACCACAACGACCTTACTCATACATGTGATTACTCAACAAGATGACATATAGAAAGCATCTAAACGTAACTAACAAAATGTTACTTTTCAGCTTTATACTGAAAACAAGAGATGCTATTAGAAAGGTACAAATCAGAACTAAAAGTAAAGCTTAGGCAAAACTAGAAAGGGAGGTCAGGATAGTGAAATCTGGAAAGGCTAAGAAGAATGCATTTTACTCAGCAGATAATCAGAATCTGGTAATCAGATCATGGTTTAAGGGAGAGTCATCAGTTACTAAGATGCACTCAGCAAAATAACTGGAGGCTCTAAAACCAATTAGAAGGCTATTCCACAAGTCCAGGGCAGAGTCACAACTGCCTGGAATAGGATGGCAAAATCATGGGAAAGAGGATGTCAAGACTGAATGGACATCACTTGGCCACTGACTGGACATGGAAGGCAAGAGACGTGATGTACCCGACAAGACTCTGAAGTTTGTCTTAGACTCTGAGGAAATTGTGGTGCCATCAACAGACATGGAGAAATTAGAAGCAGCGGTGTTTGAAGAAGTTGGTAAAATGACTTGAGATGAAGGAAACACATCCAAAAAGAGAAATCTATCAGCAAGGTAGAAATGTAAAACAGACTTAAAGGAAAAGTCAAGACAAGAGGTTTGATGCGGGGATCACTGGCACAGAGGGGACTACCAAACCTACAGGAGATAAAACTGCCCTGAGGGAAATGAAGGAAAGAAGGGGACAGAACACCAGACAAATGTCCACCATCATGTGGCTGGGGCAAGAGAAGGTGACAGAGGAGGGGTTGCAGGGAGAGGAGACCAGAGGGCACAGAATTTAGAAAGCCAAAGGAACCCTGCATTTCACGAAGGAAAAGATGCTGATAGTGTCTAAAGCTGGAGAGATTAGTAAGGATTAGGACTCATTAAGGGGCACTACACTGATGTTTTAATAGTCATTGGCAATTTAAACATAGCCAGGGGCAAAAATTTGATTTATAATCAGGGGCCAAAGGTGTGAAGCCCCCAGTAAAGACCTCTGGGTATGAACAAGAGGAAGCATAGTAAATGACCCAAGGGAAGCAGGATGGAGAAAGTCAATGCATTAAAGTACCATGCTGAGCCCAGTACAGGACATAAACATGTAAAAGATCAATTCTTTGCCATTCGCTGAACTGTGTCTGTATGTGCATAAAAGTGTGGTTAAGTCCTAACTGAGGTTCAGAATGCTTCCAGGATGAAGGGAAGGCGGAGGCTTCTTGGAGGAGGTGGAAGATGACAGGCCCTGGCGGGTCACTGAGCACGCTGTCTACAGGCCGGCTGGGAGAGAAGGGCCTTCCGGGCATACAAGGCAATCTCTAAGACAGTCTGGGCTTTGGGATGCTCAGCTGGTTTAGAAGGGTGGGACCACGAGGGAGAAAGACTTGCTGGAGGTGAGGAGACTGACTACATCTCAGATAGAGAGGGAAGGAACCAGTCAAGAGGCAGAGTTGGTGCTGAGGTTTAATGAAAGGACTGGCCTGGGGGCGGGGGGACAGGGGGGAGCCCTGGACCAGAGCCAGGATCCGGAGGCAGGTGGCCATGATGCTGGGATATTTCAGAACAAGGGGAAAACATCGTTTTCACATTAGCTTATAATGATTTTCCAAGGTAAGGGCACTTGGCCTTTAGTCTGAGAGGCTGGAGAAGGTTTGGAAGGTCACAATGAACAAAAAGAGATTAATACACATTACACACTACCTTGTTCAAAAAAGAGGATTAAAGGGAGACTCTTCTTCCAATTACTCCCCAAAGAGAGGTGTGTCAAATGCTTTGAAACACTATGGTGAACCTTTTAAAGAGGGGCTCCTAGGGGCGCCTGGGTGGCTCAGTGTTAGGTTAAGCCTCTGCCTTGGGCTCAGATCATGATCCGGGATCCTGGGATCGAGCCCCGCATCAGGCTCTCTGCTCAGCAGGGAGCCTGCTTCCCCCCCCCCTCTGCCTGCTAGTGATCGCTCTGTCAAATACATTAAAAAAAAAAAAAATCTTAAAAAAAAATAAAGAAGGGCTCCTTTGATCATGTTAGTCTGAATTCTTGCATATGGAATTCTCAGAAAATACTCTCCTGTTATCATTGAGTACACAACAGAAATGCAAATAATAAGCAAGTACTTGGCTGTTTTTGAATTTGTGCAGAAGTAATGGTGAGAAACTTACGCAAGTTCCCTCCCTAACAGTCTTTCAACCAAGAAATTCCTTGGACTTACGTCCTTTACTGTCTCTGTGAACCCTCAACCACCCATTTGGTTATGCTCAGCATTACCTGAACGATGGTTCCAGAGGATGAGGATGCTCTATCTTCCTCCACATCCCTATCATGCTTCCAGAGTGAAGACCAAGACCCAGAAGACGGCTCTGCTTTCTTATCTCCGTTCTAACACAGTAATCAAGGGATTAGTGACGAAGTCATTTCCTACCATCCTCACAGCATCCTACTTAGCTCTCCTGGAAAACTCAGTTTATCAGGCAGTGTAACCATAGCCCTTAATTCCCCACCTCCTGTTTTTCACCCCTTTCTTCGGCTAACTAAGTCACAGGAGTCCAAATGCGGTTGACCTTCCTGAAGCCTAAAAGATATTCTGAAAAGTTGAAAGTCAGCTCACATCTCTCGAGAAGGTTCTTTCAAATGGCGCTTTAGGAATTTCATCTGCTTTGGTAAATGTAACCTTAAATGTTATCTTTAAATAACGGCCTGATGAACATGCGTTTTGCTGTTGCCAAAGACAAACAGGGGATATTATAAACGTATCAGCTCAGAGACAAATAGAGGTCTTAAATTAGAACCACACGCCCAGGCTGTCTATTCTTGGCCCCAGTTCCTCCTCTGTTCTCACTCTTCCGTCTGCTGTGAAGGGGCATCATCAGATTACGAAGCTGGTGGTCTGAGCGTGCAGCGTGCCTGCGCTCTCCCTTGTCCTACCCCCTGTTCCATGCTGTCCTGGTCTACAGGGAAGCCGGTGGTTCCATGTGAGAGTGGTGCTAGTCCATAAAATGAGCAGAGAAAGTGTCTAGTGGTGACATGTGAGACACAGAGAAGACCGATTGCTGCAATTTTCTTCCTTTTGGCACAAGACCCATCATAACTTTTGTTTTTAAAGTATGAAACGAAAATTAATACCAGGAAAGACAACTATCCATGTCCCCTTCAATCTGTTCTAACGAAGTCGTAAGGATGAGTGGTGTTAGCTGCTAACACAATGCTGTTTCACACTAATTCAAATCTGAAAAAATTAAGTTCTACAAAGCACACTAGGAGTGCCAACCCAGCAACATACTCTCCCAACTTCAGAGGATATACTCAGAAGTCAGGATATGACTAAGAACTGCACCTCCTCCCTTCTGCTAACGAGTGTGTCTGAATTGCATTTCTCCCACTTGGGCAAGAAGTAGATTTAGACGCTCTTGACATTAATAATGTAGGAGAATGGCTTCAATCGCCCTTATAAAACAGTGGCATTATGTTTTAAAATCCTTGTGTTTCCATTCATTTTTAAGAGCTTCCCATTGAACTGAACTTCTTTTAGCGATCGGTTCTCCTGCAATATAATGAGAAAATCATGTTCCTTACTTCGCTCTTCAGGGAGCTCTCTTCCGCCTCTTCCGTGAGCGCTGGCAGGAAAGACATGGAACCGGTTTTGTTCACCTGAAAGGCACAGCACAAACACTTGTAGCCGCTTTGCTGGTCAACATCCCCAGGATCCCGGCCCGGCTGCATCTTTATGTAGCTAATTGTTCACTCGCTTAATTCAAGAAGCCCACCCACCCACGCAGGTCAGATCTATATCCCTTTTACCCACATCGCTCCCTGTGGCCCGTCCTCCAACAGTTCAAAATGGGATCCACTGCTGTGGGCTCCAAGCGGGCTTAGAGTGGGGTCAGGTCCATTTTTGACTTTGCACTGAGCTAACCGGTTGGGACAAAGATCCTTCCAGGAATGCTCCCAGCCTCCTGCCCGTGGAGTTCCATTCACACCTCAAGGAACCTGGGCCTAAGAATTCCAGGTTGAGTTCAGAACAGACCCAGCCTGAGGATTTATATTCCCTAGTGAACAATTTCAGGCAAATAGCTCCACTTTTAAAATTCCCATAGGCCAGGGACGCTTGGGTGGCTCAGTGGGTTAAAGCCTCTGCCTTCAGCTCAGGTCATGATCTCAGGGTCCTGGCATCAAGCCCCGCATTGGGCTCTCTGCTCAGCGGGGAGCCTGCTTCCTCCTCTCTCTCTCTCCGCCTGCCTCTCTGCTTACTTGTGATCTCCGTCTATCAAATAAATAAATAAATAAAAATCTTTAATTAAAAAAAAAAATCCCATAGGCCCTCACCCTAGATGCCACAGGCTTTTCAGGGGACAAATAACACCGATTCAGCACTCCCGTGGGGGAGTGGGACCAACATTAGCCTGAAGTCCTACCCACCTTCCACTCAGAATCCCTCTCGGCCACTCCCTCCTCCTCTGATGCTCCGCTTGACAGCATTTCTTGTTCTAATGCTGGTTGGTCTTGCTGTAAATGCTGGTGAAGGGTTAGTATGGCAGCCTTCAGGTCCACCAGCAGGTTCTCCTTCTTCTGGTTCAAACTCAGAATCTGCTTCTCCATACCTTCGATATCTCCCTGTGCAGAAAGAGCGTTTGCATCGCTGTGAGCCATCTGAGGCTGCTGCCGGCCCCCAGGAGCTCACATCATTTGGTATGAGGGGGTGATGAGTGTTCTATGCTATTTGGTGTGCAGAGCCAGGAGTGAATGTCTGGGATGGTACAGCTCCTCCCCACCCTGGCTGTGTTGCCAAATGACCTGTCAAGGGTTAATAGGATGACTTAGCTTCACTGGACAACCCGGTCCATCAGATTCACACTTGTTAATACTAACACTTATTTTTGCAGAAAACACAACAGAGTTTTCTGCAAAGGTAAGTGTTAGTATTAGCAAATGTGAATTTTTAAAATATCAACTATGGAAAGGTTGACATATTTGGAGGATCTGTGTAACTGGCCAAACGAAATTTTCCACACGATCAAGCATGATGTCATAAAACCATGCACAGTTAGAAGATCCATTCAAAATACAAACAGGCCAATGAACCTTAATCCAAGGGCATGAAAGTTCATTGACATGGCTTTGGATTCCATTTAACGACTAAACTGAGAGTAACTTCTACTGGTTGGAGTTTAGTTTCAAAGAATCGCTACAATTATTCAAAAGGGTTATTAAAATATTCCTTTCTTTTCCAAGTACATGTTGTTGAGAGGCTGGGTTGTTTTCATATACTTCAAACAAAACTACATACCTCACCAGACGGAATGCAGAAGCAGACGAGAACCTAGCTGTCTTCTACCAAGCCAGACATTTGAGATTTGCAAAAATGTAAAATGAAGTCCTTCCTCTCACTACATATCCTTTTGGAAACTGTAACTTCTTTCATAAAAATGTTATTTCTATCAATATGTAATGGGTATATTTTTATTTTAAAATAAACTAAATTATTTTTACATGTTTGAGTTTTCATTTCTTTCTCTTTCAGTAGATATGATTCACATAAACCAAAGCTCTTTGGGGTCCTCGTATTTTTTAACGTAATGGGAATTTAACAGATTTACCATACTGAGTCTTTAATGTTGAGTCTGCCTTACTGAGTCCACCACCTAGTAGGTGTGTCCCCTTAGACCCCTTTGTTGGTAATTTGCTTTAGACCTCACAGCTAGCTAGTTTCACAACCCGGTTTGGAATACCGTAGCATTGGCCTGCCCAATCAGCTTGATAGTAGGATAAACGCAGCTCTTTACAACACTTGGCACACACTCAGGTTTTTTTGTTATAGAAACATTAATTCAAAAATAAAGACTAAATTTAAAAAAAAAAAAAGCCTAGCAGTAGAGGGTCAATATGAACACCACTATAACTGGGTCTATAGGATGTTGCTAATTATGGCATATGGAAATACTACTTAGTATATGTTTTCATTACAACAGGGTTCAGGGTCTTTACCTACAAAGAGCCCAGCCCACCCACCCTGCCTGGCCCCCATCTCAAAAAGCGAGATGGAAAGTCAAGTTGTCCAAACATCCTGTGTTATACCAGCTTCTTCAGTAGCAGAGCAAATCCAGACCTAAATGCACCTCTTTTATGAAACAGGAATGGAAAGGAAGGTACACATAACGTACCTTCAACTGGAAGAAAGAAGGAAGAAACACATCATACCATCCCAAAGGCAGATTCTAGACACCAAGGGCTTGGTAAGTGATTACAGAATGAACTGCAGGGCAAATAAATGAAAGAGACATACCTGTGCTTCTGTTAGGTTGGCAGCTCGGTCTGGTGATACACATTCATGGGAGAACTCAGCTGAATAATTATTTAAGATCTGCTTCAAATTTTCTATGTCTTCATTGCATTCATCAGTCTGTTTTATGACAATCTATAAAATAAGCCCCCCAAAAGAAGAATCTTTGTCATAATCTAAAGACTAGATTCATGGATTACTTTCAACGTCCATCCCCACCACAAGTTTCAATCAATTACAACAAATACACACCCACACTGTTTGTAAGAGAAAATGGTAGCCTAAATACGAAGAGAAATAGAGCTGGTGCCTGACTTTCTTGCTCTACTGGATGCCGGGACACCCTGAGCAGCACTCGGAGTACAAGCATAATAAGACACGCCTTTGCTCTTAAGTATTTCCGGTTTAGTGGGCTTATTCTGGGAAGCATTTTATGGCACGTTAACAGGAAGTTGCCAAGTTTTATGAAAATACAGGCTCTTTTAATGCCTGCTCCATATGAAGTTTTCCACACAGAAAGGTGACATGACTGATTTGGAGTGGAAAGGGCATGTGATCTGAGAGATGATGAATTTTCCCAATGAACCACGTCCTCACCCAGCAGCCCTTGGGATTAGTGATGTGCATTTTATGAGTAAGAGGTTGAGGGTTCAAGAGCAGTCTGAGTTTGTAGGAGGAAATGGCAAAGCTAACCAGAACAACACACTGAATCTAGTGTTAAGTACTGAAGCTCAAACCTATCTGTGTACTAAATGGTATGTTCAAAGTATGATAGAAAGATAAAGGGTAGCGATTTCCTTGGTACGCTACACAATGAAGCAAAACGCCTTTTAAAGCTTCCAAGTTCCTGACCAGTGTAGAATTCTTCCTCATATTTTCTTTAATATTTAATCAGAATTTTAGCTGTAGGCTAGAAATAACTAAATATGTTCACTGAACACACCTGATCCCTAGCCCTCAATAACAAGCTACATCCTATTACCCACCCACCCAAGTAATTTGTCTTATTTTCCATAATGAGAGGACTTACAATATTCAAAATAGAAATTAAAAGAAATGTACCATATTCTAATGATTTTCATTACCACTCGCTTACTTAATTTTGAAATACATGAGATGACATCTGATTTCCACCTACACAATAACAATGGAAAATTTTAGCAGCACAGTTTGAGACCTATCTTGACACAAAATATAATTTCCTCTTCTATTTCCCCTCTTCTCATCCTATGAAGAAGACACTTGATAGCATAGTTACAACTGTTATTTTCTTTTCCTGACCAGGAAACCAAAAAAGCAGGAAAAAAGCGTAAAAAGAATAGATCAAATTTTCTATCTCTTTGTTTTCTTCTATCGTATTAAAAAGCAGTACAGAGAGCACCGATTTTTTTTCTCCCTGTGGTTGTTAGGAAATGACATCTGCTGGTCAGTAGCCAGTAGCTTTTATGAGCTAAGACTCAAACCAGAGGTTACAGTATCTTCAAATCTTAGGAGAACACAGAGTAGCCAGCTAAATGGGAATGAAACTGAAGAGGGACAAAGAGCAGCTTTCTCCCTATAATCAGGTGGCGGCTGGAAATAGGGGAAAAAACAGAAAAAACAAAAAAACAAAAAAACAAAAAAACCCCAAAACACCCTTTTCTCCTACCCCAGCCCATTTAATCAGGAAAAGCCAGTGGGTGGTTGGGAGAGTAGGGTGGATCTGCCAATGGAGTTGAAAAATCTGTGGAATTTAAGGCTCTTTTGGCAACTTTCTGTTCTTGTGAAAGTGGTTATTAATCTAGTAAAGCAAACCAAAGAAAAATGTAATTTCTATCTAATAATTATTCCTGACCTGGGCCTGGAGATCAGTCAAAACATAAGAATTTAAAAAAAAAAATTTAAAAAACACGAACAGAACAACAACAACAAAAAAACCCAAAAAACCAACCTGCTGGGGAGAGGCTGAAAGATTAGAAGGAACAGACCCTGGTATGGAGAATAAATGATAATAGGAGTCTAGAAATCCAAATTCCTGTCTTATTTGCACACAAATGAATATGGACACAAGTGAACTCCGTGGTCTTACAGCAAGTCATCTAACCTTCTGACTCTTGTCCCCTTATATGGAAAAATAAGGCTGGCAAGGTGCCTCCTCTAACTATCATATGTTAGAGAATAAAATGAAATGATTAATAGAAAAGGAACTGAGATGTACAGAGAGGTTATTGTGGTGCTGGTTACTGTAAGCGTCTCATGAAATTGCAAATATACTGCTCAGGTTCAAATCTCTCCCCACAGCAGTTACTTGTGGAGGTCTTCAATAACTGTGGGATAGAATCAAACAGATCATAACTATGCTTTAGTGCCTCTGACCCAAGAAGAGTTAAGAACTGAGAATCTGAGCAGTAAGATACTCTCTTTTATCAAATGTCTCCTCCTGGATAGTAATACTGGAAGAGAACAGAAAGGAATCAACAAAGGCATTCTTGGGGTCATAAGAATCTCACCGACCCAACCACTAAAACTGAAAACAAAACCATCCTTTGCCACACATTTTCAGCCAATAAGTTGGCCGTCATCATCATAATGGCTTACCCTTAATAGTTCATTTTGTTCCCGAGTCACATTGTCCAACAGTTTAATATCCTGTAAAAGCTGGTTTGTTCGCTGAAACACAGGTAGAGGTTTCATTCCTGCCTGGGGCCTCTGCAGTTCTACTTGGTAAGACATGATTTCAGCAATGGCTTTCTTCACGGGACGGATGTTTTCAAGTATGACCTTAATTGCATCAGATAAGCATGATAGATCAATGAAAAGAAATGGCCACTGAAAGTCTGTACAAAATGAAAATACTGTATGATTTAGTCTTTAATCTCTAATTTTTATTTTTAAAGCATTTATTTGCCTCAGACTCAAAAGAATGCTCAGATCACTTGTGACCAGATAGCTAAAAGTCTCAGGAAAGAAGGCCTGGGGCAAGAGTAACCCACCAGGGCTAGGTTCTGTGTTTGGACCACCCCAGCCTTCCTTCTCTTCCCTTCTCCGTCCCTCTCTGCAGAACTGGTGCTTTGAGTGAGCTGTGCAAGGACAAGTGCTGTCTTTGACATTCAGAGCACCTGAGCCTAGCATGGGGCCTCCCACAGGAGGCGCTCAAAAAAATACTTGATTGAATGGTACTGCCAAATTTCCGAAGTCCCCAAAAATATAATAATATTTCGCTTGACTGACATCTGCTCCAACAAGACCTGGATTTATATAATCCTGGGAGATAGGTATCAGAACTTCCACGTCACAGTAAGGAAATGGAGTACACAGAAGTTAGAAGACCCTGGAGGTCAGACTGTAATAGGCAGGGCTGGGATTAGAGCCCAGGAGACCTGATTCCAAAGCACAGGCTCCTAACTGCTAGGCTGAGAGGGCAACAGTGTCCATATGCTGATCCAGATCCTGTGCTGGGCTCTGTACATACTTGTCCAGTACAAACACCACAATACCAATGTGCAGATATGGAAGAGAACCCAGAAATGTTAACTAATTGCTTGAAGTCACATAGCCTGTAAGCATGCACTTGGGTCTAGAACCTGGTTCTCTTGACTTAGAGGCTCAAGCTCTTGAACTATTAAGCACTGGGATTTGATGTTAAGGCAAAATTCCAAAACTTTGACGTTTTCAGAAGAAATTAAATGAAAACAACAACAAAAAAACCTACAGGAAAACTACCTTTTTATAGAGAGTACTGCATGATTTAAAACGTGGTATTATTGTCATTCCTATCTATTTCCCAACTTTATTTTGGTATTACTCTAGCAAGACTAAGTACTTTTTATCATATTGTATTATTATATATTAAAAAATAAATGTAATAATTATTATGAGAAAATGTTTTTAATAATGATCCATGCTTCCTTACCTCTCCGTGCTTAAGATGTTCTTCTGGTGAAAAATCAAATATTTCTTTTGATAAGAGGACAGCTTTGATTTTTGAAACTTTTTTTTCTACTGATTTTACTTCAGTTTCGATAGCCACCACATCCTAGAATTTCAGAAACAAAAACTCTCATGCAGTATATATTGTAATGTTAATAATGTAAAAAACACAATTTATTGCTATTATTCTATTTAATCAAAAATGTTTGTCACTTGTACCTCTTAAAAATTAACCAAGTCTATCTCCAACAAATGGTGTTAGGAAAACTGGACAGCTATCTGTATCTTATACCATACACAAAAATAAATTAAAATGGATTAAAGACCTAAATATAAGACTTGAAATCATAAAAATTCTAGAGAAGCACAAGGCTCTGACTTCTTTAACACTGGCCTTAACATCTCTCTAGCTTTGTCTCCTGAGGCAAAGGAAACAAAAGCAAAAATAAACCACTGGGTCTACATAAAAACAAAAGCTTCTGCAGAACAAAAGAAACAATCAAGAAAACTAAAAGGCATCCTATGGAACAGGAGATGATATGTGCAAATGACATATCCAATAAAGGGTTAGTACCCAAAATAGATAAAGAACTTATACAGTTCAATACCAAAAAATCCAAGTAATACAATTAAAAATGGGAAGAAGATGTGAACAAGCATTTCACCAAAGAAGACATCCAGATGGCCAACAGACACATGAAAAGATGCTCAACATCACTGATCATCAGGGAAATGCAAATCAAAACCACAATGAGAAATCACCTCACACCTGTCAGAATGGCTAAAATAAAAAACACAAGAAAGAGGTGAGGGCAAGGATGTGGAAAGAAAAGAAATGTGTGCTGTTGAGGGGAATGCAAACCGGTGCAGTCACTGTGGTAAACAGTATGGACAACCCTCAAAAACTTAAAAAAGAACAGAATTCTATTCTATTCTAAAAAGAGAATAGAGTAGAACAGAAAAAAAAAAATGATCCAGTAATTCCACTACTGGTAAAGAATACAAACATGCTAATCTGAAGAGATCTAGTACCCTATGTTTATTGCAGCATTATTTATAATAGACAAATTACAGAAGCAGCCCAAGTGACCATTGACAGATGAGTGCATAAAGAATATGTAGGATGTGTGTGTGTGTGTGTGTGTGCGTGAGAGAGAGAGAAAAAGAGAGAAATGGAATATTACTCAGCCATTAAAAAGAATGAAATCTTGCCATTTGCAACAAGATGGATGGATCTAGAAAGTATGATGCTAAGTGAAGTCAGTCAGAGAAAAGACAAATACCGTATGACTTCACTTATATGTGGAATTCAGGAAACAAAACAAATGAACAGAGTGGGGAAAAGAGACAAACCTAAAAAGAGATACTTAACCATAGAGAACAAACCGATGGTTACTGCAGGAAAGGTGGGTTGGCGATGGGGGAAACTGGTGAAGGGGATTAAAAGTGTACTTATTGTGATGAGCCCTGAGCAACATGCAGAACTGCTGAATGACTATACTGAATGCCCGAAACTAATGTTAACACTGTACGTTAACTATCCTGGAATTAAAAAAACCAAGCCAGGGGCGCCTGGGTGGCTCAGTGGTTTGGGCTGCTGCCTTCGGCTCAGGGTCCTGGGATCGAGCCCCACATCGGGCTCTCTGCTCCGCAGGGAGCCTGCTTCTCTCTCTCTCTCTCTCTCTCTGCCTGCCTCTCTGCCTACTTGTGATCTCTGTCTGTCAAATAAATAAATAAAATCTTTAAAAAAAAAAAAAAACCAAGCCAAAACAAAAAACTAGTAACATGTACATAGATGTTGACTGCTTTCAATGCTTTCAATAAAAATGTCATTCTATTAACAGCATGTCAAACTATAAAGCACTGCTTATACTATACCTTCTTGAGATAAAACTTCTCTTAAGGCCAATTTTCAATTACACTATGAGAAGAAAAGTATTATGCATCTAAGTCAATTTTTTAAAGATTTTGTTTGTTCATGAGAAACAGAGAGAGGGAGGCAGAGGCAGAGAGAGGAGGACCCCGATGCAGGACTTGATCCCAGGACCCTGGGATCATGACCTGAGCCAAAGGCAGACACTTAACTAAGTCACCCAAGAGCCCTGAGTCCATTTTTTTAAACATTATTTGTATTTTAAGTAATTTCTACACCCAGTGTGGGGCTGAAACTCATGACCCTGAGATCAAAAGTTGCATGCTCTTCCAACTGATCCAGCCAGAATCAAATTTTAAGTAAATTCTCGATACCTACACACTCTTCAGGTTTATCTTTGGAATGTGCTTAAACAATTACAAGTGGGTCTAATATTTAAAAAAATTATATCATTTACATAAAATGATAAAGTCACCCTTGGAAAATACACACAAAAGGAGCTGGGAATTTTGGCAGGATTTTCTTGCCAAACCTCTAATGAACTCTTGTCATGCAAAGTCACTAAATTACTTTATAATATCCTCAAGATTAATTTAAACAATAGATCACTTGTCTAGTAGTTACTCTCTCATCAATGTCAACCTCTAGGACTTAGCCAAGAACCTCACAGTGAAAATGCTGCAGCGCGTGCTATAAACCTACACACGGGCTCCAAACCCCATGTACGGAAGAATACATGCTCTAAAACCATAATGGATGAATATAGGCTACAAACCCTACATACTAACGTCTACTTGCACTGTAAGGCAGCCTTCAGACCTTTACTTAGAGCTCAATGCATGAGGCACCTGGGTGGCTCAGTGGGCTAAAGCCTCTGCCTTCAGCTCAGGTCATGATCTCAGGGTCCTGGGACTGAGACCCGCATCGGCCTCTCTGCTCAGCAGGAAGCCTCTTCCCTCTCTCTCTCTCTGCCTGCCTCTCTGCCTACTTGTAATCTCTGTCTGTCAAATAAATAAATAAAATCTTAAAAAAAAAAAAAACCCATAAAAAGAGCTCAATGCAGAGGGGTGCCTAGGTGGCTCAGCCTTCAGTGTGGAAGTGTCTGCTTCAGCTCAGGTCATGATCCCAACATCCTAGGATCAAGTCCCACATCATGCTCCCGGCTCAGTAGGCAATCTGTTCCCTCTCCCTCTAACCCCAGTTTGTGCTTTCTCTCTCTCTCTCTCTCTCTCAAATAAATAAATAAATAAAATTAAAAAAAAAAAAAAAAAGAGAGCTCAATGCAGAGACACTGTAGCCACCAAAAGGTATAGCTAGTAACGAAAGAGGATAGGATTTAAACACTACATAGAATCAGGTTGAGGATTTCAAAATTGCAGCAGTTTAAGCCATTGAATATCAGATAAATATAACTTTATAAGCAAATGAAACAATGAGTATAGTAACTTTGTAGTGATATCTCCAAGTTATGAAATGAAGTTAAATTATATTGGAATAATTTTTCCATCTTATATTGAAAAATATATAAAAAAGCATACAGTATCTCTTAGCATAATTTTTATCAAAAATTGTCAAAGCATTTAAAACCCTTGAAATAAGCTTCAATAACCAAGAATGTTTAACGATTATCACTCCCTGAAGTTATGTAAGTGTAGCATAGGGAATGTAACTGAGAAACAAAAAATAAATAATTAAGAGTAATTGTACCTGCCTCTGCTATGCAACTTCATCTTTCAATAAATGCCTCACACATATCAAGCTAAAATAAATAAAATTATTTAAAAATCCTGTGGCTCCTCCTCAGTAAATATTTGCTACTGGTGAATAAAAACTTGAGAGGTTATCTCCTTCTTTGCTAATCTGGGCTTTTATATCAACAATATCGCCTCTCTGACAAAGAGAAAAGAGTAAGCATATCTGATCAGGATTCTTTCTTTAAATAGACCATTTCTGGACTGAGAATGGGGTTTGAACCATGGGCTGCAAATTAAAGTGAAATAAGAAATAAGAACATAGGGGCACCTAGGTAGCTCACTCAGCTAAGCATCTGGCTCCTGTTTTTGGCTCAGGCATGATCTCAGAGTTGTGAGATCAAACCCTGCATCAGGCTCCTGGCTTAGCAGAAAACTGCTTGAGATTCTCTGCCTCTCCCTCTGCCCCCTCTCCCTGTATTTGCTCACCCTCTCTACAATAAATTTTTTTAAAATTTTTATTTATTTATTTGACAGAGAGAGATCACAAGTAGGCAGAGAGAGAGGAAGAGGAAGAAGCAGGCTCCCTGTCAAGCAGAGAGCCCGATGCGGGATTTGATCCCAGGATCCCGAGATCATGACCTGAGCCGAAGGCAGAGGTTTAACCCACTGAGCCACCCAGGTACCCCAATAAATAAATTCTTTAAAAAAGAAAAAAAAAATGTAAGTGAAAAACGTACCAGATCAATGTCTCCATATAATTAGGAGTTGATTAGCAGTATAACTCTACTTTACTAAATGAAATAGAAATTAAAAATAAGAAATCACATTTTTAAAGTGCCAACTTACATCAGCCACCCTCTGAATCTGTGGAAGGCTTTCCATGATTTTTTGTTGTAAAGCTGCTACTTGACGACTTAACTCTTGTACAGACTGTGCTAAATCATCCGTTTCAAAAATTATTGACAAGTCTTCTAGATCCGTGAAAATTGAATGTAAAAGATTGTGTTTCTGTTCTGAATCTTCCAAAGCCATCTACACAATGGAAACAAAGGAAAAAAGAGAGAACATCAGGATACTGAAACAAGTTGATTAAAATTTAAATCAAAGAAAATTCTGTAACTCTGTATGATGGAAATATCAAATTATTACATTGCATACAGAAACTCATACAATGTGTGTCAATTATACCTTAGTAAGAATAAATGTGAATTAGAGAACTTTTAAATTTGTCTCAGTATTTCAAACACCTATTCGTATCATTTCATAATAGAACACTAAACGCTCTACATTCTCAACAGCACTGGTGACTTTATTTTTTTTATTTTTATGTATTTTTAAAAAGATTCACTATTTTATTATTAATTCTTCTTCTTATCTTTTTTAGAGACAGACATAGAGAGCACAAGCAGGGAGAGGGAGAGGAAGAGAGAGAGAGAGAGAGAGAGAGAGAGAGAGAATCTCCAGCAGGCTCCATGCTCAGCATGAAGCCCAATGTAGGACTCCATCCCACAACCCTGAGATCACGATCTCAGCTGAAATCAAGAGTCAGACGCTCAACCAACTGAGCCACCTGGGTACTCCACCAACACTCCGTGACCTTAGAGCATCTACCCTATTCTGGTGGGCTTCCAGCAGCTACTTTATACTATATAAACCTGCTCCTACAGCTGTTGGTAACAGAAGTAGGAACGCTAATTTGAAATTGGGGCCAAGTAAGCCATTCAGGCGCTTTCTCATTGGCTGGACTAATAATTTTGGGAATATGAATTTGAGAGAAATAAGTAAACAAAGTGGGTATAGGAAATGAAGAGGCAATCCTGTGGCTTGCCAGTCCTGGTGCCAGTGTTCTCCTCAGGCCCTCCCACACGATGCTACTGACTTCTGTACCATCGAGTTGACCCTAATAACTTGGGCACCAAAGGAGCACAAGCTAATAAAACTAAATGGAAGTGAAAAACCTCCATTTTTATAATTTCTTCGGCATTCCTCTTTATAATTTCTGTTTCCTTTTAACAATTAAAATGTATTAACTTTTGAGGTGGCTGGGTGGCTTAGTCATTAAGTGTCTTCGGTTGCAGTCATGATCCCAGGGTCCTGGGATCGAGCCCCGCATCGGGCTCCCAGTTCAGTGGGGAGCCTGCTTCTCCCTCTCCTTCTGCCTCTCCCCCCTGCTTGTGCTCTCTTGTTCTCTCTGTCAAATGAATAAATAAAATCTTTAAAAAATAAAAATAAAAAATAAAATGTATTCACTTCCAAACCTAACATTTCAAAATATCTATCTCAGTATCCAAATGCAATGTTCAATCTGCTCATGTAGTCTTCGGGTAATTCCATAAAACATAATATGGCATGAGAATATATTATAATATAATATAATATAATGCTTTTTTACCAATAGTACTATTTATAACAGTATCAAAACAAAAAATATTTAGGGATAAATTCAACAATTCATGTGCAACACCTGTACACTGAAGATTATGAAACACTGCTGGGAAAAATTAAAGAAGACCAAAATAAAAAGATACATCATGTTCCTGGACTGGAACAGTCAATATGGTTAAGATGTCAAGTCTTGCCAAACTAATTAACAGATTTAATGCAATCCATTCAAAATTCCAATAGGCCTGTGTATATTGATAAGCTGATTCCAAAATGTACATGGAACCACAAAAGACCCAGATTAGCCAAAACAAATTTGATAAAGAGCTAGCTGTAGAATTTATGTGACCAGGTTTCAAGATTTACTATAAAGCTACAATAAGGACACACGGATCAGCAGAACGGATAAGAGAGCCGAGAATTAGACCCACACTGATTTTCAACAAGGCAGCTGATTTTATTTATTTTTTAAATTATTTTTTGGGGTAGATTTTTATTTATTTGACAGAGAGAGACACACAGAGAGAGGGAACACAAGCAGGGGGAGTGGGAGAGGGAGAAGCAGGCTTCCCACTGAGAAGAGAGCCCGATATGGGCCTCGATCCCAGAACCCTGGGACCATGACCTGAGCTGAACGCAGGTGCTTAATGACTGAGCCACCCAGATGCCCAAGGCAGCTGATTTTAAATAAGGCACTGAAGTAAGGCAATGGTGAGTCTTTTCAACAAATAGTAAACACTCAATATATTCCCACAGGAAAAAAAAAATCAACCTTCATACCATATTAAATAAACCTGAAATTGATCTAAGAAGTAAAGCTATAAGATTTCTAGAAGAAAAGACAGGAGGAGGCTCTTGTGACCTTGGGTTAGGTACAGATTCCTTAGATACAACACAGAAGGCTAAGCCATAAAAGAAAAATACTGATGAACTTGACTTCATCAAATCACTACCATTGGCTCTCTGAAAGATACGACTGAGAGAACGAAAAGGCAAGCCACAGACCAGGAGGGTATCTGTAAATCATGTATCTGATGAAGGACTGGTTTCTAGAGTATTTTATAAATAACACTTACAATTCAGTAACAGAAGGACAAACAGCCCAATTAAAAATTCAACAGACATATCACAAAGGAAGTGCACAAATGACAAACACACAAGTAAATTACATAAATAAGTAGTGAGTCATAAAGAAAGGCCATTTAAACTACCCCAGAAGATTCCACCACATACCACTAGAATGGCTAAAATTTGAAAGACAGATAATATTAAGTATAGATGAAAATATGGAGCAATTAGAACTCACATGGCCAGGGGCACCTGGGTAGCTCAGTGGGTTAAGGCCTCTGCCTTCAGCTCAGGTCAAGATCCCAGGGTCCTGGGATCGAGCCCCGTATCAGGCTCTGCTGGGCAGGGAGCCTGCTTCCTCCTCCCTCTCTCTCTGCCTGCCTCTCTGCCTACTTGTGATCTCTGTCTGTCAAATAAATAAATAAAAAAAAAATTTTTTTTTTTAAGATTTTATTTATTTATCCCAGGACCCTGGGATCATGACCTGAGCAAAAGGCAGAGGCTTTAGCCCACTGAGCCACCCAGGTGCCCCTAAATAAATAAAATCATAAAAAAAAAAAAAAGCAAAAAAACCTCACATGGCCAGGGGGCTGAAAATGGTCCAGCCATCGTAGAAAACAGTCTGACAGTTTCTCATTCAGTTAAATACTTACATAAAACTCAGCAAACATACTCCTAGATATTTACCAAATGATGCGACATGAAGACATACATCCACTCAAAGATCTGTATATGAACGTTCACAGCAGCTTTGCTACAGTAGCGTGTGACAGGCAGCTTCTAAGTGGACCCCCAGATCCCCTTAGCTGATTCTAAGGGCAGGAGTATCAGGAGGTCCCCACCTCCTGATACTCCTGCCCTTAGAATCAGCTCCTTTGAATGGAGACTGGGCTTACTGATTTACCAGCTTATTTACTATTGGCTTTACTGATTTACGTACTGAGATGTCATTTCCAAGATCAGGTTATAAAAAGACTGTTTCTAGCCTGGGGGCTTTCCCTCTTTAGACTGCTCACAGTTAGTAAAGTTAGCTACCATGCAGCCTTGCGGGGAGGGCCATGGAAGTGCATGTTTTGAGGCCTGCCAATAGCCAAGTGAATGACCTTGGAAGTGCATCCTGTCTTTTCCCTCACCCAAACCGAAGCTTGACTGCATTCTTGCAAGAGACCTTGAGACAGAGACACTCAGCAAAGCCATGCCTGAGTTCCTGACCCACAGAAATGGAGATAATCAATGTTTACTGTTTTAAGCTGCTAGCCTAGCACAGCCCAAAACTTGAAACAAGCCAAATGCCCATTAACTGGTGAAAGCATAAACATACTGCGTATATCCATAAATGGGACACTACTCACCTACCAAAAGAATGAACTATCTATAAACATTATCCTGAATGAATCTTGAAAACATTATGCCAAATAAACAAAGTCAGGTATGAAAGGTTTATACCACATGATTCTATTTATAGGACCCCATGGAAAAGGACAAACTATATTAACAGAAAACAAAGAGTGAGTGATTCATAGAACTAAAGACAGAAGAGGAGACAGAGGAAACTTGATGGGGTGATGGAGATGTCCTTTATATTGATGGTGGTGGTAATCACACAGATGTATACCTTCATCAAAAGTCAGCTAGTTGCACACTTAAAACAGGTGTATTTTAGCACACGTGGTGGGCTTAGTTGGTAGCGCATGCAACTTTTAATCATGGGGTCAAGAGTTCAAGCTCCACACTGGGTAGTGTTTACTATAAAAATATATACATTTGTATATACATACATATACATATATACGGTGTATTTTAGTATATGTGAATTACACCTTGATGAAATGTATTTAAAAACAAGTTGTTTTCTATTTTTACAATGACAATTGATTTTCAACAATTCTTTTACAACAGCAGTCTTTCTAGAATCAACTTTGGGTTATAAAAACCTGTTTAAAACAAAATCCAGGTAGAAGGTTATAGTGCAATTAAAAGAGAAAGCTTCGGACACCTGGGTGGCTCAGTCAGTTAACTGTCTGCCTCTGGCTCAAGTCATGATCCCAGGGTCTTGGGATCAAGTCCCACATTGGGCTCTTTGCTCAGCAGGGAGTCTGCTTCTCCCTCTGGCCCGTCCCTCCCCCACCCCCTGCCCATGTGCCCGGGCCTGCTAGGCTCATGTTCTCTCTGACAAATCAACAAAATCTGTTAAAAAAAAAAAATCAATGCCTGACAATACTAGAAAAATAGAAAAGAGTATCATAAAAATAGGACAACTATTTTCAAAATAGGAAAAAATAGGAATTTCACATAGAACTAGTTGTTTGAGACTTATTTCCCATTGTAGGATTTATGAGGATGCTCTCTGAGGTAAACCAACCTCCCCTTGTGCCTACTTCTTCTAGCTCATAAACTAGAGTTCCACTAAGTTCTACTTCATAAGGTTAAGGCCAGCAAATTAGGATGTCTTAAACAGTTTAAGAGATACTTCTATACATTACATCTGTGTCAGTAGAAGATAGCAACAGTATAGATGCTTTTGCCTGAGTTCACATTTTTTAACAGTTCCATTCATTTGTCTGACAGAGAGTGAGAGAGCATAAGGAGGAGCAGCAGCAGAGGGAGAGGGAGAAGCAGGCTCCCCACTGAGCAGGGAGCTGGATGTGGTACTCGATCCCAGGACCCTGAGATCATGACCTTAGCTGAGGGCAGATGCTTACCTGACTGAGCCACCCAGGTGCCCCTTGAGTTCACGCTTGAAAAAAAATTTTTTTTTAACCCAGAACAAGCATCTGAGGAAAAGAGTATTAATTCCTCTCTTGAAATGATGAAAAATACAGGCAATTTAAAATAAAAGAGGCCATGCTATGGGGACCTGGAAAGCCAGCCCGAGAGGTGACGGCAGCAATCACAGGCAAGGGGGAGAAACAAACGGATGGCTGAAAGGCAGCATCTTTACAACTGTTACCACGTGGTCCAACAAGTCTCACACATCAGGGAGGTACGAAGTCAGCTGTTCCCTCGGAACATATTGTGCTAGTCTAAAGATATAACAAGGAGCTGGATCAACGCTGAGGTCTGGTTATTCTAAAAATTGTGATAGAATAACCTTTTCCTAAGAGACCCTTTCTTGGGGTTGAATAATATGGAAGAGAAGGAACGATGCCTTCACAGTACAACTTAAGCCAATATTTGGTATCTGAAAGATCTCTTGAAGTCATGGCCCGAATAAGAAAATACTCTCATTTGTATTGTCTTTGTAAGCTAGCATGGAGACATCGGGCGCCAAAAAGGACAGAACATTTGGAATCACAGCATGCTATAACCAGAAGGAACTATGGATTCATTTTCTAACGCTGTGTAACTAGTTACCTCAAACTTCATGGCTTACAATAAAACAAATATACTCTCGCCTAGTTTCCATGGCTCGAGAGCACAGGCATAGCTCAGAAGGGTCCTTGGCTATCAGAGGCTATCACAAGGCTGCTATCAAGGTGTCATTTGGAACGGAGGTTTCTCTTCCAAGTTCACTCACGTTGTTGGGAGAATTCAGTCATAGGGCTGAGATCTCGGTTTTCCTGCTGGCTACTGACTGGGGCAGGGGGTCACTCTCAGCTTCTGAAGGCTGCCCAGGGGTCCTAGCCCCAAGACCCTCCCCTACCATCGCAGCTGACTTCATCAAGTCAGCTAAAGAACTCTGCGGTGTGTTCTCAGGGAGTCTTATAATCATATGACCATGATTAATCACGTATTCCTGGGAGTGACTAACCCATTACCTTAGCCATACACTGTAACTTAATTAAGAGTGGCTAATTCAACACATACTTTCCTATCCCTGCCCGCGCTCGGCAGGTCAGGATTATACAACTGTGTGCATCAGGGGACAGCAATACTGGGAGCCATTGTAGAATTCTGTTGACCAATACCATCAACACTAATCACTCCAACATTCTTCCTTCACAGACAGGGGAAACCACAGAGGAAAACAGTAGATTACCCAAAAAGTTGTGCAGTAGTTATCAAGACAGAAAGAACTAGATCCCGTCTCCAAAATTTCTGCCACTGCCAAGGAAGCCTTCCACTCTCTGAGGCTTCCTTCTGCCATCTGGCAAGGTTGAAGATAAGGTGGTTTTCTGGGAAAGAAGGGTTTTTTCTAAGCACTGTGGTAGTCAACTAGACTATGAATCATTATGCGGATTCTAGGGCCCTCAGGAACACTGAAATTCCTTACCTGAAGGGTGCTGGCATGCTGACTCAGCTCCTTTGAAGAATCATAGTCAGTAGGGCTGGCCAACAGATGGCTGGTGTTTTCTATCCAAGCCTCCGTACTCCTCAAAAGGTCGTGATATTCCTCCATCTTAATTGTGGCCTGTGAAAGAGAGGCCGCAGCAAGGAGTCTGACACCTTCTACTTGAGCCAAATGAGCCTTGAACAAAGACTTTGTTATCCTGGGGGGACTTGCCCACCCTTTCCAGGTTTACCTTCCCAACTTTGAAGATGAGTAATCCTGATCACAGGTAGAAAGGACTTAAGAAGTTTTACCCTAATGCTATGGGTCTCGTAACTGTTTCCAGGTGGCCTTGCAACTAGTCTGGTTCCCATTTGATGCTTCATTCTCAAAACTGGATTTGAGTTTTGTCCTCCATACGGGGCTTTGTCTTCTAATATCCCAGTGCCTCTGGGACTAATAAGTCCTGCTGCCTTTTCTTGCTAGATCACACATACAACTCCTCCACCATGACCTCTATCTGGAAAGGCAGGAGACAGTGTCTTGTTCCTGAGTGACATTCTTTCTTGTGGCTGGCTCCTCCCAGGGACTCCTGAGATGGCCTTTTGGAAATGTCCATGACCTGCCAGGAAGCCCAGTGCTCAGCCTGGACTCCTGCTGCAGCCCGACTTCCGGAAACCTGCTTCCGCCTGCCCAGTCGGACTTCCCGCCAGTGTAAGCACTTAAAGCTCTCCTCCCAGTGCCCACCCGAACCTGTCGTGTGGCTCTAGCTTCAGAACCTAAAACTGGCAATTCAGGGGAAACCGGCTGCCTTTGAATATCTCTTTTCATTTTGTTTCAAAGCCTTCCCAATATCACGGTAAGCTAAGGATGGTTATCACGTGTTACTGTCGTACCTTATTTAACTGTGAGGTTCTAGATTCCGCTCTCTGTGAGACTTGCTGATACTGCTGGAAAGGAATCATCAAGTTATCCATCCATTCTTGAGCCTGTCCTGGATCCTGCTCAACAATGTCCTGCACTTCAGAATCCAGCTCATTTAGCTTGCAATGCCAGAGATCTAGCTCATCCCACATTTTCTGGAGAAGGAAACCGCAAGTCACTTGGAATGCAGAGGTCGCGACTCACTGTGTTAATTCCCAGTTTTTGCCCTGTATTTGCACTTGCGAATGCTACCAAAACAACATCACAGGAAACCAGGAACCACCTGTGACCTAAATTGAAAAACACCTTTTCTGAGGTCTTTCAGTCTAACTGCTTTTTGTTTCAGATACAGACTTAGCTGCAAGGGTGCAGAAAGACCGGGATATTTCCAGAGACAAATGACACCAAACAAGGACAATATAACCCTACTCTTTCAGGAGTGATGAGGTAACATTATGTTATACCCAAATCTTTTTAGAATACACACACATATATATGTATGTATATGTGTGTATTTAATCTAGAATACAATTTTATTAAGTATAAAGACAGGGGTGTGTGGGTGGCTCAGTTAGTTTTAGCTCACGTCTTAATGTCAGAGTCTTCAGTTCAAGCCCCACACTGGGCTCCAGCATGGAGCCAACTTTAAAAAAAAATTATAAAAATAAAACTAACAAAAGGAAAAGATCTGTTTTGACTTAGGATTAATGCAGTGGCAAAAAATTCTAGCAACTGCTTTTGGCTCAAGAAACCAACAGACTGCATTCAAGCCTGTACTTGTATGGTCAGAGGAACTCTCAAAGGTAAAATATTTAATTCTTACTTAATATTTGCTTAAAAATTGAATTTTTAGAAATAGGAAAAATAGGACTGGTTAAATTAGGTTCCTCTACTTATTAAGAATCAAGATTTTGTCCGGTCTGACCTATTTTTAAAAAGTCTCCATTCACATAGAAAACTTCCTTAAAATGTAGATTAAAATAAGAATGTTTTCCACATGCAGAAGTTTACTAGGAGTTAATGGTAGAAAATTAGGCTTATATACAGTTTTACCTAACACTTGATTCCCTAAGATATTTTACAAGGGAAATAAATTTGGAATTTCTGTTTTCCCGTTTCCCTTCGTCGTCTAAAGAAAAGCTGTCAATTCTTTTCAAATCCTAGTGAAATATATTTTTTAATCAAATATGTCTCAGCAATGTTCTGTGTTGTATTTCCCATGTTAATCCACGTTAGGAAAAAAAAAGACTCCGAGAAACGCTTAAACACAGAAAACATGTTAGCTTTGTTTTCTATATTTGGTATTTATATACAATATTTTTTTTATTATCAGCCGTCCCAGGATAAGGTCCTTACTCTCCTTTACTTGTGAAAAGGCTAGTTCATAATTGTAGGCTCTCAGGGGTTCAGGCACATTCTCACCATGGAAAAACTGAGAACAGTTCTTGAGGCACCTGGGTAGCTCAGTTGGTTAAGTGTCCACCTCTTGGTTTCAACTCAGGTCATGATCTCAAGGCTGGTGAGGCTCTGCACCTGGCATGGAGCCTGCTTGGGAGTCTTTCTCTCACCCTCTCTCAGCCCCACCCCCCCAAACAACAACAACTGAGAACAGTTCTTAAATGCAACTTTCTCCACCAAGCCTCTGCAGGGGACCCTCAGAAAGGGGGTCCCTATGGATCTGAGTTACGATCTCTGTGCTTCTGAGTCCTCCACAGGGCACACCTTGAGGACTGAGGAAAAGGAGGAACACCAAATGCTGAGGGAAATTAAAGGAGGAAGTTACCTTTTGAATTTCTTGAGCTTTCTCAATATTCTTGCTTTTCTGCTGCAACATCTTTTCAACACTGTGAAGCCCATTGTTAATTTCGTCTATCTTCCTACTCATTGTATAGGAGGGTGAACTTTTCAAAACTTCATTGCTGATCTGTTACAATGAAAGAAAGACACATCTGGCTTACAAACGTCTTCAATATCTAGTTACAGGTTCAGGTGATAAAAGGAACAGTCATACTGTTAGGCAATTTTATTCACAAAAATCTTTTAAAGGCGGGGAGGGGAGAATCCCAAACCAAGCCAGTTAATATGATAATGAGAGGTAGATCAGCAGACTAGACCAATGGTAGTTCTGCCGACTTGACCTTTTAAATCCAATCTAAGAAAAGAAGAAAATCAACAAACAAAAATTTGTTGAATGTAACCCACACCACATACTACAAATCTGTGCTGAGTTGATCAAAACTAAGCGTACTGTCTTAGGCATACCCCAGTGGAGCAAATTCAAGGGAGATAAATTATTTATTATACAGTCTCTCATTTTATGAGAAAGACCTCTGCATAGACCAATTTTCAATATAACCTAACTTACTCTCAAGCTGACTTTAAAAAATGTAATTCCCACTGTAGTACTGATTTGGGGGAAATAACCTAAAATTCGCTCTTTCTTGAGGATGCACAAAGCTTAGTTTTTCTCTGTGTGAATGTTTCCAGTGTGTTCACAGCAATCAGAAATCTAGCGTTGAACAGTGTAATTTTTTTATCTGAATGATTTTCCTAAGAAAATAACTTGGGCTAGGAAAGATAACAGATGAATGTTGAAAGTGTCATTTTTCAAATACCTGCTTAGTTCTTGTTTGTTTTGTTTAAGGCTATGTTGATAAGGCTTTCCCCTTGCAGCCACTAAATAACCAAATAATACTTTATGCTTATGTATAATCCTTTAACCCTTTTAAAAAACCACTATATCTGTGTAACCATGGAGACTAAAACCTTTCAACGCAGGTGGTTATCCTGCCTGTATCAAGGCAGCAGTTAAAACTTGTCCTGAGAAGTCCAGAGTCATGAGACTGAAGTCCCAGGCTCTTTTTAACATTTCAGGATGTTGATACATTTATAAAATGTTTTTATTCCACAGATCATAATGCAGTTGAGATTTTTAGGGAAAAAATTAATTCTATGTTGGTTTTTAAATTGCTGTGATAGCTTTTTATTACTATATAACAAATTACTATAAAGTGAAGTTTTCTGATACTTGGGGCAATTATTCTCTTAGCAGAAAAGCATATAATTTAGGTCCATGATTTACAAAAAGTAAGCAGCCCTTCGAATTACATCAAATGGTTTAGAGTTGGCCTGGATCTTTCAGATACACCAAACAATAAAAATCAGTTGCTATTTGTTACAAATACACAAGTTACTCTTGAAATGTTCAACTGCTAAATTTAAGATTGATCTTGATTATTCATTCTGTTAGCAATTTTCACATGAAGTATTCATGGAAACAAATTTAGTTGCTCTCAAAACCTTTAGTATTCTCTTGAAATCAATAGTGCATGATTCTTGAGCAAGTACCTCATAACAGATTTTCTTGGGTGTTTAATCAACAACATTTGTTAAAAATGTGTATTAGGAGCTTCCATGTTTTTTCATGGGTCAGATTTTTCTGAGAAATCTGTTAAAGAAGTTAACTGAGTTTGAAACGCAATTTGTGTGTGTTTGCATTTAAAATCTATTTTATTAAGTTAGAAGTACTCCCGATTTCAAAAGGAATACAAAAATCCTTCCGTGCATGCTGGACCAAATAGAATTTTGTTCTGTTGGATGTAAAGGCTCTTTCTATAATTCAATAAATCTGTCTTCTAAGCTCCTAGGTCTTCAGTACTATGAAACATTTCCCATTCTTTCTTCCAACCTTCAGGTTCATCCATTCAGGGGTAAAGATTTGTGCAGGTGTGTTCTGACAACTGTGTTGCCACCATCAAAAAGATAGTGTGTGTTAAATGCTATTCCTCATGAGTTATGAAATTTATATTCTTAATGTCCTTGGTTGCAATTTCAGAACATTCACAGGGAATAAGTGCTGAAGCAAAACATTATTCTTGTCTAATATTTTAAAGTGATTCTCCAGTTTAAAAAAAAAAAAAAAAAGCCAAGTAAAAGCTAATCTATTCTACTTTTAAATGTAAGAGAAGAAAAACTAAGCATCTTGACAATTAAAAATAACCACATTATCTAATTCTGTTATGTCACTTTATTTAGAGCAATTTCACCTCCGTATTCAAAAATACACAGAATTATCACTTATCTAAACTCTATAAAAACAGTCTTTGCTAAAATAAGGGCAAAGGAAATGTGACATTACAGGATCTTTTCTTTATATCCATTCAACTCATAAATAATAACACTACTACAAACAATTATTACCTTCTCATCTATGTCTTCTAAAGCTTTTCTGCATTCTTCCACCTGGGATTCAATCTCTGCAGGGACTAGGGTGTACATTTCAGAATACTTGATTCGCAGTTTTTCCATAATATTCTCAAAAGTTAGCTTCCCTTTCTTAAAAATGCTTTGAAGCTCCTAAAATCACCAGGAGAGTTTCAAAGAGGCACAGAACAGGGAAAAAGTTTAACTCTAAAAGTGAAAGCAGCTTTCCAGCACATCCTTCTGATTTAAATGAGCATACTTTGCATGACAAAGTCTCACTACTGATACAAGCCGATTAAGCCAAAGAGATACTCAGTGTGGTCAGATGATGCTTTCTAGTTTGTCAGAATTGAACTTGATACCTCTCCATAGTGTCAAACCATTGTCCTCTAAAGACATTACAACATCTCCTGCTTCTAAAGCAACTCTAGGATTTAACTATCTCGGTTGCAGTCTTGAGCTAAAAAGCTCCGAGTAGCAAAAAAGTTTCAAAGAAGTTTGTTGGTTTTTTTTTGTTTTTGTTATTAACTTGTTGCCATTTCTGTTTCTTCCTACATTATCATCACAATGATTCAAGGCCACTAAAAGCCCTAGGTTTGAAGCACAAGTGTCTGCTTTCATGTAATTAGACAGCCCAGCAGAGCCCAACTTCTTTCAAAAGGCAGGGTTCCAGTTCCCTGCAAAGAATGTGGATTTTAGGAGATAAAAGAAACCTGAACAAACAGTGTATTGGTTGTGGCCTAGAAACAAAATCTGATCTACGTTCTCCTGCACTAATTATAAAGGAGAAACTCATTTGTTTGGGAAAGTTTCCCAAAGATCAAGTGGAAAAATACTTCTTGACTTTACTGTGGCTTTTTGGGACTTGTTTTGTTTTTACAGTAGCTGTTCAGTAGCATTATTCGTGTTAATGGGTTGAGTCACCGCACTGAAGAATGATTACAATTTGAATGACTCCGTGATGTGTCCCTGTTTTTTCTTCACCCTCAGCTGAGAACAAATCTAGAGATGGAAACTTAGAGAACAATGCCATTCAGACAAAGGTGGAATTTAAGTATAATGCCTTCTGGTTTCATCTAGACCGAGTCAGAATCTAGTCAGAATCATTCAGAGCTACACATTGAAGCTTCCCCAAGACTGTGAGAGAGAGAAGTTCCCTCTATCAATACTGAGCTCCATGAACAACCGTGCGTGATTCTGGAGTCAATTTTCGAATGCCGTTTCTGCTTGTTACCAGGGGACCGGAATCATTCTTAAAAAAACGATATCCCAAATCACACAGGGCCATATGAACAGTCCCTGTGATAGTGTGATTTAAAAAGCTGTATTTGGTCTTCATCCCTGGTTCCTGAACAGCTTCTAAGACTCTTGGAATTTCCTGGCTAGGAGTAGGAGGAGTGTCCTTCCTCACTCAGAACAAACCCTTCTCAACCATACCTGAGCTTATGCTAATGAATGACTCTTGGAGGGGGGGGTGTGGGGGAGCCTCTAGATAGATTCACAACAGGGCCTGGTTGCCAGAGGAATCAGCCCTGTGATTAGAGGGCTGGAAGTTTCAGCCCCACTTCCCAACCTGTAGGGTGGGGTGAGGAGCTGAAGGTTGAGTTAATTATCAACAGCCAATGATTTAATCAATCATGCCTACTTAGTGGAACTACCACAAAACCCCCAATCAGTGAGGTATGGAAAATCCGGAGTTGGTGCTGGAAGGTTGGCACACCCAGACAGGGCCCAGAGGGTCTGAGAGACTGCCCCCTTACCTTGCTCTATTCATTTCTTTTGTTGGCTGATTCTGAGTTGTATCCCTTACCAGTAATAGTAAAGTGCTTTCCTGGGGCGCCTGGGCGGCTTAGTGGGTTAACGCCTCTGCCTTCAGCTCGGGTCATGATCTCAGGGTCCTGGGATCGAGCCTCACATCGGGCTCTCTGCTCAGCAGAGAGCCTGCTTCCTCCTCTCTCTCTCTGCCTGCCTCTCTGCCTACTTGTGATCTCTCTGTCAAATAAATAAAATCTTAAAAAAAAAAAAATAGTAAAGTGCTTTCCTGACTTCTAGAAGGCATTCTAGTAAATTATTAAAGCTGAGGAAGGGGTTATGGGAACCCCTGATCTTCTGACAGTGAGTCAGTCAGAATTATAGGAGAACCAGGACTTGCTTCTGAAGTGGGGGTGGTCTTGTGGAAGTGAGCCCTTAATCTTTGTGGTCTGTGCTAACTCCTGCTAGTTAGTGTTACAGTTGAATTTAGTGTAGGACACCTAGTTGGCTTCCAGAGCCTTGGGGGAAAACTCCCACACATTTGGTGTCGGAAGTATTGTGAGTAAAAACAGTTGCACTCCTATCAGAGATAAATCATACATCCTACTAAAGTCAGTAGTCTAACACCCTACTCTATAATGCTCTGGGGACCTCCCCGACCTCTCAACTTTCTTCTCTGCAACCTAGCCACAGTGATCTCTTATAGCTTGGCCCACACCATACCACAGGGCCTTTGTATGTGCTTTCTCTCTCTTGGACCACTCCCTCCACTCCAGTCACAAAGTTACCTCTGCCCCAAGGATTTTGGATTCAAGACTGCAGACCTGTGCTGGCCACATTCACTGGTTTCTCACTTCATTCCTCACTTACCTCAAACTGGTCTACCTTTTCTGGGTGGTCTTGTAATTCCATATTTTGGAAATAAGTTGCAGTCTGTTGAAATAAATTCTTCAAAGTAATTATTTCTTTTGTAAAAGAATGTCTTTCTTGGATTTCATTCTCCATCAATTCCTTATTTTCTTGAGCTTTCTGAAAAAGCCTAACATACAACATCAAAATAAAATTCTCTATCCCGCTCTCTTGTGAAATAGTTTCATTTCAATAATTAACACAATGTCTGCAAAGTTCACAAAAGATCTTTTTCCTGAGCAAAAAGTACCATTTTCCATGATTTTGTTACTACATACACAAACATATACCAAATTCTATCACTCAGTCAAAAACCTCTCTAAATGTCCATCTCAAAATACCCTCTTTTCACACTTTACATTCCAATTGCTCTCTCCAGCGTTGGTGGTATAGTGGTGAGCATAGCTGCCTTCCAATTGCTCTCTCCACCCTACTTTTCTCCAGGTGATCCTTGAGTTCAACTGAATATGACGTAGAGGGGAGAATGGAGTCACTGGTGGGCTTCTGGGGACAGATGATGCCATTAGCATTTTTATCTCAGCTGACCCCATTTGCTGTGGATGTAGCCCCCTTATTAGTAGGGATGTTTAAGAGGTACGACTTTTCCTGAGAGCTATTCGGTAAGTATTTCTAGCTGTAAATATATTGTAACCTTTGACCCAGTCATTCGACTTCTTGGCCTCTTTCTCAAAGTATTAATCACAGATGCAGAAATTCTAGCATAAAAATCGTCACTACAGTGTTTTACAAAAGTGAAAAAAAATTACATATAATTTAAAGGTTTTATGTTAGGGTTAAATAAATTATGGGATAGTCACATGTGAGATATGACATAGTTATGTTTTAAGGAACATTTAGTGACATAGGCAAATTAACATGATAGGCTGATAAATCATCTAGCACACAAAACAGTATAGCATTATGGCCATAATTTGTTTAAAAATACAATCATAGTAAAAAAGAGGAATGACTGGCAGTGATTATTGCTGAGTGGTAAAATTAAAGGGGGGTTATATTAATCTTTATAATTGTCTACATCCCTGAACATCCGATAGAGAATCTATATTACTAAAATAGAAAAGTAGCAAATATTAACAAAATTCAAAGGATATTCATTCTCAGTAATACCAAGATGGAGACTATGTGTTTCTTTTTATTATTATTAATCTTGTCCATCACCCCCCCCCCCAACCAACTTTTTCAAGTCTAGTTGACACACAACATTACATTCATTTCTGGTGTACAGTCTAGTGATTTGACAGGTTTATACATTATTCTATGCTCACCACAAGTATAGCTACCATCTGTCCCATTATATCGCTATTACAATTCATTGTATTCCTAACGATCTGCTTTTTATTCCCATGATTTACTCATTCCGTAACTGAAGGCCTGTATCTCCCACTTCCCTTCACCCATTTTGCCCATCCACTTCCCTCACTCCCCTCCAATTCTGCTTTTTGTTGGCTTATTAATTTTTTTTGAGATCTAATTTATGAGTGGAATCATACGGTATTTGTCTTTCTCAGATTGACTTCTTTCACTTAGTATAATACTCTCTAGGTCCATCCATATTGTCTCAAGTGGCAATGATCTCATCCCTTTCTGTGGCTGTGTAGTATTTTATTGGATATATATATCATATTTTCCTTATTCTTTTGTCTACTGATGCATACTTTGGTTGCTTCTGTGTCTTGGCTATTCTAAATAATGCTGCAATAAACACAGGAATGCATGTATCTTTCAAGGTAGCATTTTCATTCCCCCTGGGCAAATACCCAATAGTGCAATTATCAGAGCATATAATATTTCTATTTTTAATTTTGTGAGGGACCTCCATAGTGTTTTTCCACAGGGGATGTACTATTCCAACCCTTTTAATACTTTTCTGCGTTAACCCAATTCTATGGTATCACTTGTCATTATGCTTTATTTTTACATTTTCAAAATTCAGTACTTTCTAAATATTAAGCCTAGGGGCTCCTGGGTGGCTCAGTGGGTAAAGCTTCTGCCTTGGGCTCAGGTCATGATCTCAGAGTCCTGGGATCGAGCCCCGCATCAGGCTCTCTGCTCAGCAGGGAGCCTGCTTCCTCCTCTCTCTGCCTGCCTCTCTGTCTACTTGTGATCTCTGTCAAATAAATAAATAAAATCCTTAAAAAAATTAAGCCTGAATTATTAGGCACGTTTCCTTAATAGTTTTTCATAAGTCTTACTTGTTGCATCGTTCCTGCATCGATGTAATCTCTTGAAATGCTGGAATCGTTTCTACAGCCTCTAAGCTTTTGGGAGCATTCTGGATACTTCTCATACGCTGAAGAAGTAAGGTCAGTAACAGCTGCTGCTTCTCCACATTTTCTTGGTAGCGGCATAAAGAATCTTGCAGCTCACGGAGCTCTTTTGTGGTGGCCGCTTCTTTGGTTTTTGAAATTTCAGGCAGATCCTCTTGAAGACAATCCAAAATAATTGCTTCTCGTTCAATCTAATTCAATAAACAAAAAAAGAGAACTGACTTAACGAAGATGCACTCTGACCATTTCAGAAGCTGAAACAGACCTTGGCAATCATCATTTTTGTATCCTGGCTGGTCAAAGGGTTCCTAATACCATATCTTCGCTCGAAGTAGTATCTGTCTTCCTCGAGTTGGGAATCTTATTCCTGCAGCACTGGAACCCCAGAGTTCCGATCCCAGCTGCAGATCTGCTCACCATTTAATTTATGAAATGAAGTACTGCAGTCGTGAGCTGAAGGAAACACTGTTGAATAGTTTCATAAATAATTTCCTGCTCCTTCAGATTTCAGGTGCAGAAAGCAGTGATGTCTCCTGAGATGTCTATAAGCCAGAATGAGCCCCCCAAAACTGCAACGCCTATATGAGGTTGGACAACTGCCAGACCATGTTTCTACAGGTGTGTTTTCTTCCACATCCTATTCCTGTATGCTCAAAAAGGTACGTCCAGTACTTCCTCATTACTCGAACACCTACACCAAAGGGAAAACAGTCCTAACTAATCATGTATTTGTCAACACGGCAACATGCAGAACCCGGAAACACGTAACGCTGCGCATCTGCAGAATGGAGTTGTCCCACCCGTGGCCCCAGAACAAAGACACAGAAAAGCAGATCTCTCTAACGCACTTCTTCAAACCCCGTGGCCCCCACCCTAGTTGTACCATACATTTACCAAATTCTGCCCTGGCGCTGTCAGCTCTCCTGCTCTAATGTTCCAACTTGTCAGCCACCTTGCAATCTTGACATTATGGAATATCACACAGGCCAACTACATTTATTCAACGTGAATGAAAACAATAAATGAAAATCTGGATCCAAAGGGTAGAAAATAAAATCTAAGAGAATTTAGGAATTCCAGCATAAATTACGCTTCCAGGGACTCAGTGGTCTAGGGAATGCCAGAATTCCATACGTAAGGATCAAGTTGTTCAATCTTGCACCTCTACCATTAAGAAAGAGCCCCAGCATGGGAGGTGCCCATTGGGATTTTGTGGGCAGTCTATGCTATCTGGAGAATACTGCTCAGATGCATTTATCAGAATGCTGCCAGTGTTGAGGGAGATCTGCAGCAGGGTCAGGCGCAAGTATAAGCTGCCTGGCCACTTGGGCCATATGATCCAGCTGAGCCAGGCGGCTCACTAGAATACATGGGTATAGACAATCCATCTCCGACAGACCTAGTTACAGAATGTATGCTTTCCATCTCCTCAAACCTAAATTCAGTTGGATTAGAAGTGCTAGTTCTTAGGCAGGCAGCTACACTTCTACCGGGGAATAAGATTTTTATCTTATTTTACTCAAAAACCCTTTTGGGTTCCACTAGCTTGTTTTGTAATTTCCCTGCCAGAGAACCCACAAGCAAAGAAAGGAACTGCTGTTATTGTCAGAGATAATTGTGCACCTAGGGTTTCTGCTATACATCAGGGTTGAAAGAAACATGTCTGTAACCCAGAACTTAATGGAGCATCTCGTGGTGCTTCTGTGCCATGACGACCATAAAGGAGCCACCATGGCAACCATGACCCAGGAGGAGTAAAGCCTCGAAAGGTTCTGTCCTTTCTCAGTCCAGTACTCCTCTTCCCCCACCCCTGTTCCCTGATATCACTTACCAGAATAAACCATCTGCCCATGAGCCCCATCTCAGGCTCTGCTGTCTGATATAAGTTCGTAAGTAATTAGGGAGGGGCGTAATTAGGACAATTTTACTCAAAAGCCAGATAATACTTCAACTTATGACAGACAACCAAATCCAACCCAGTATTACTCAGGAGTGAAGAGAAATAAACTACTGATACAAACAGCAAGAGGTATGCATCTCCCACGCACGATGCTTAGTGAAAAGATGCCAAACCCAAAAGGCACAAACTCTTCAAGTCCATTTATATGACATTCTGGAAATGGCAAGACAGAGGAATGGATGCCAGGGGCTGGAGATGATAGAAGGGGCTGATTACAGAGGGGCACAAGAGAACTTTTGGAGGTGATGAAATGTTCTAAATCTTTAACTAGATTCACTGGTGATCATGTGACTGTGTTCGTCAAAACTTATGCTAAAGAGGATGAAAACAGCTCCCAAATCAATAAAACAGTTTCTACAAAAATTGTGCATTCATTCTTCTAGAAGAGACTCTGCAGGCCCTGAATGATTTCCCTTGGACACAGAATTCTAATAATATGGCTATAAAACTTTTAGGTTCACAATCAGAGAGTCTGGAAAGGGAAAAGGAGCCATAGAGTATTCCAGACTCTCTGGAATTAGAGCCACAAGTAAACGAGTGAAGGAAACTGATAACCCCGTAACCAACACTAGTAAAAGTCCTTTGAACTTTGGTACATGCTGAAGAAGTCAGCCTTATGCCTCCAATTATCCCTGAAAGCATGACTTTATTCCAGCACATCATGATCACTGCAACAAAAATGAGGACTCTGAATAACCAGAGATGAATAATCAAATCAAGCAGATCCTGTGTAAGAAAACAGGAAGGTAAAATTTTAGAGGGAAAAGAAGGTAAATCAAAATTTTAATTTATATTTTAAGTCAAAAATTTAAACACAACATTTAAATTTCTGAAAACCTACTCATACAAAACCTTTATCCCATAAAGATACTGGATTATTCTATTACTATCCACATCTTAAAAAAAGAAATTCATTCTGTCACATCCAAAAGCACCAACCATGATAACAGGATCTCGCATGTACAGGTGTTTAGATGATATCATTTTTATTAAATGGATACAAGCTACTCCTACAACAATTCAGTGCGTGTAAATGTCATTTAAGTTGATAGTTTCATCATTAAAAACACCGGAGCATATGTCTGACTCCTCCTCTACCACTCACTTGTGCATTTGGGCAACTTACTCAGTCTCACTTTCCTCGTCTACAAAATGAGGGTAAAATAAAAATATCCAGCAGACAGGACTGTTGCGAGAATAAGTGATACTACCTATAAAGTGCTCAGAACTCTGTGGGACACACACACATGCACCATGCCCGCCCACTAAGTGTTACATTTGCCGTTACTGTTACTACAGGACCACATATTTTGTCTGGGCTACTTTAGGAAAAACACACTCCGCCATCAGATGTTGTCAAATGTTTCCATGAATAATTACAAAGTTCTAAATGAATAAGGTCTGAATTAATCAAATATAATTGCAAATGGGTGTACAGCAATAGAGAGGCAATGTAGTAAAATAGAACAAAAGCTTAGAATTAGCCTAGACGTGGGTTTCAACAAGAACTGTCCCTCAAGAAATATTTACTAACTGCCTACTAAGCACAAGGCCCCGGTCAGATTCTAAAGTTACAGCAGCGAGCAAAACAGATATGGCCCCAGCTCAATCACTAGCTGGGAGGTCTTGTGCCAACAGAAATCTCTCCGTAACTCAGTATCCCCATCAATAAAATGGTAATAATATTTAACTCCTAAAGGTAATGCAAGGATTTGGTGGTGTCCTGTGTGAACAGCCCTCTTCGGACGGCACACAGCCTACTTCAGGAACTCCATTGACTGTGCCAGTATGAATGGGAAAGAAGAGGCAAGCAGCAGTAATTTACAAAGTATCTTCATGTTTTAACATTCAAGAGTCTATTGACTAATCAAACCCTATCAGCACTACCACAATGATATTCATTTTCAAGAATATCAAGTTGTGTTCCTTAACTGAAGGATTTTTATTTTCATGTACAAAGAGCTAGCATTAAGGTAGGTATCTTGGATATCTGCAGTAAGATAGGTATCTTAGCTGACCCATTCAAGGAGGTTCACCTAATTCAACATAATGAAGCCTGTACCCTCCCAGTGCTGATGGAAACACTGGAGGCACAGACTGAGGCCATTATTTCCAGATGAGACCGTGCCAGTTTGAACAGACATGGCAAGGACCCTGAATGAATTTTCTCCAATAGCTCCGGTAGAGCTGTTGGTGGCCAATCTTGTTCTCTCGGATGCAACAGGGCAAAAAGCAAGAATACCAAATTTTAAGCAGAAAAATATGCTAATGTTAAACATGTACATCCCAAAGTGTGACCTACCTCCAGTCAAATATTGACTCATTATATTTCTCTCTTAAGTAAATTTAGCAAGAATTTTCACATGAATAAGGAAGAAGGACTTTCATTTAATGTTCTGACTTGTACTTCATTTATACCTGATCCTTTGGAAAGATTAACGAATACCCTAAGATAATGTTATATGATTTTAAATTTTCTTTCTAAATATATGTGATGGTTTAAATCCAGAATCATACTTAGATTAACATCTGTGATTGATATATTATGGAAGTTTTCTTTAAGAGAGTTTTCAGCAAGAGCAACGTACCTATTTTAAGTCCATAGTTAACAATTCATTGGAGTAAGTTTCCATAGTTAACCATTGTAGTTAACTTCAAAATTAGCTGGTTATTATGAATATTACTTAATTCTAACCTTTAGTATTCCATTAAGACAGTCATTTTAAAAGGCATTAACTCAGATGCACAATAAAGATTTTAAAGCCCAAATGAGCAAGTACTTATTTGTAAGTATTACCTGATACCAAAAAAAGGGCACTATTAAGAAAAGAATTTGAATCATTTCTTGGAGATTATTTTAGTAGGACCTGACCTCTATAACAATTATGTGTTGCGTATATGAGATATAAACAAATCCTACCAGTTGAGGAATTGTTTTATATAAAAACGAAATGAAAGTAACAGAACAATTTAAAGTGACATTTACTAGGAAACTGGCTTGATTGTTGGAAATGAAGCACTTACTTCTTCACTGACAAATTTCCACTCCCACTTCAGTTCTTCGCACCATATCTCCCATTCTTTGGTGGCTTCCAGCAAATTTAACCATTTGTCCCACAAACCTGTCGTGGTTCTGAGCAAACACATGTCATCACTGTCCGTGCACGCGGGTCTCAGGTGTCTGAGGACCTGCCGTAGTTTCATTAACTCTTCTTTGGTTGATAGGAGCTTTGACCCCAAAGCCTTAGGAAAGAAAAGGAATAGGAGGAATAGAATGTCTGTTAATTTTTCAGAGACTTATAAACTTCTAAAGATCTTGAACTACTGATGATTTTAAATCATCCAGTAAGTATTCCATGATCCATTTTTCAGTCCTCTTAGAAGTCAATCTGAGAGAGAATTACCTACGTATAATTGTGTTGCCCATGAATTTGGAACTATGGTTGACAAAAATGACCCATAAAGCAATTCTTTGGAGTAAGAAAGTGTTCTGAAAGGTGAACATCCTAAAAGTTCATGGTTATTTTAATATCAGTCTCATTATTTCACGAGGTTGTTAATTTGCACTATACTTATCAACCACCAACGCATTATTTAGGGGTTTTGTTTTTGTTTGTTTGGGGACAGATGTTAAGCATAGGTAATTTAGAATGTTTTCATTCAAATCCTAATAACATAATGCCATAGATTCTAACAGATAAAAATAAACAAATACAAAAATTGCATAGTAAGAATAAGAAGTCGCCAGAGTTTAGCCTTATGATAGTTGCATTCAATTCTCTGTAACTGATCCAACAACATCCAATAAAATAACATGAAAGGTGAAGCTTTAGGAAAAGTGATCACTGGGGCACATGAGTAGCTCAGTCAATTGAGCATCTCCTCTTGATTTCCACTCACGTCTTGGTAGCACGGTCCTGAGATCGAACCCTGCCACGGGCTTCCACTCAGCAGGCGTCTGCTTAAGCATCTGTCCCTCGGCCTACCCTCCCACTCACTCACCCACGCTCTTACACACACTCTCCCTCTCTCTCTCAAATAAATAAATAACTTTTTTAAAAAAGGAAGAAAGAAAGCAAAAGAGTGATCACTAAGAACAGGTTACTACTGGTTTGCGACAGTCCCGTGAATCCGAATGATGAACTCTCTTGGAACCACTGTTTCATGTTTCCCCTGGTGTGCGGTTTGGGGTATTTTCTTGAGTGTACAACTCAGGTTGAAGATTTCTGTGGGTCACAACAGAGCCACATGCCCTGCTGCTGCCACTTGCTCCTTCTGCCAATTTTCTGCATACAGTCTTATTAGAGATGTGCAAATACTATTACCTTGCTCTGTTCCAAGCGCTCTAAAGCTTCTTTGTAAGATGCTGGCAACGGAAACACAGACTGCCTAAGAACTGCCTCCATTTGGTTTAGGTCACTGCAAATTTTCTCTTTAATTCTTCTGTAGCATTTGTAATTCTCAAGACACCTGTGAAGCACAGTTAAGGGGGAAAAAAGTGATATTAAATTTTATTTAGTACAATAAATTCTGGACTTCCCAGAATGAATTCTGAACACTTAATAAAAAACAGAAAGAAATTCTTGTTTTGCTATTCAGTGTTTTTTCAACAAATTTTTATTGACTGACTGCTTCTCACAGGGACCTGCATAAGACTTTTAACACAAACTTAACAGTGAGATAAGAGTATTCACTTAAGCTGTAGGGGCACCTATGTGGCTTCGTGGGTTAAGCATCTGCCATTGGCTCGGGTCAAAATCCTAGGGTCTTGAGATCGAGTCCTGTATGGGGTTCCCTGCTCAGTGGGGAGTCTGCTTCTCCTTCTCCCTGCTTGTGCTCTCTCACTCTCAAATAAATGAAAAAAAATCTTAAAAATAGGGCGCCTGGGTGGCTCAGTGGGTTAAGCCGCTGCCTTCGGCTCAGGTCATGATCTCAGAGTCCTGGGATCGAGTCCCACATCGGGCTCCCTGCTCAGCAGAGAGCCTGCTTCCCTCTCTCTCTCTTTGCCTGCCTCTCCATCTACTTGTGATTTCTCTCTGTCAAATAAATAAATAAAATCTTTTAAAAAAAAAAATCTTAAAAATAAAAAAGCCTAAACTGTACAACTGCATTCTTTAACACTGCTAATGAAGTATAAATTCTTCACTGAAATTCTTGTAGTGAACCATTAATCCAACTTCCACAATTTAACTTGAGTCCTCAAAGTAGGAATTTATCCTAAACCTGATAAAACCTCTGCACAGTAAAATCTTTTTATTTATTAAACTATTAATTAAAATGGCAAATATTGGAATATACTTTCATATATAACAAAAGGCATGGTTAAGTAAATTACAACAACCCATTTTATAAAATATTTTATAGCAAATATAGTCACTTTATGAAGTTTTACTACAAAAAGGAAAAGAGCACATAGAGCAGCATATTTTTACAGAGCATAATGTTGTGCTATATTTAAAAACACTATGATGGGGCGCCTGGGTGGCTCAGTGAGTTAAAGCCTCTGCTTTCGGCTCAGGTCATGATCCCAGGGTCCTGGACTATAAATAAGTAAAATCATATGGAATTTAAAATGTAAGGTGTACACACCAGTTAGCCCCACAATCACAATCCTTGGTATATATTCCAGGGAAGCTCTTGAATTTAAAAATGTTCCTATTGGCACCATTTGTAAATGCAGACTAGAAAAACCCAAATGTCTATCAAATAGCTAAGTGACTGAATTTTGCTATAGACAAGAACGTGAATAAACTTCAGCATCATAATGATGAATTTGAAAAAATGAAGTGACAGAAGAATACACATACATGAATATGGAGGACAAACACATAGTAAAAATATTTTAAAAAGGAAGAAAAATAGTAAATAAAAAATTGGACATAATGGTTAATTTTGAGAAGAGGAAAGGACCACACAAGAAAATTCAAAAGTCATGATGTTTACCTTTGAACTTTTGGGTACAAAGCTCTTTGTTTGATCACTATTCTTTATATCATATGCAGACTTTTATAAACATTCTGTTGTACATAATATTAAATACAAGTAAAATAAATATAATATTTGCTATGGTCTTCTGCAGATAATGATTTTTAAATGTTTCCATAGTTTCCAAGTTAAGTCCTTATTTTTATTTTATTTTATTTTATTTTAGATTTTATTTATTTGAGAGAGAGGGGGAGGATCAGAGGGATAAGCAAGATCCAGGACTCGATCCTGGAACCCCAGGATCATGACCTGAACCAAAGGCAGTCATCCAACCAACTGAGCCACCCAGGCACCCCCCAAATTATCTCTAATGTGTACATGCTAATTTAAAAAAATCTCAATTTTCTTCTTGAAGGATCCCCTTCAGGAAGAAGTACCTACCGTTCAAGTTCCCTTTCCTTTACTTTGGCTGCCTCCGTCATGGCGGAATCCTTAGAAAGTAATTCCTGCATAGTACTCTGGAGTTGTTGTTGGGCTTCAGGGCTGGATATAGTCACCAGCTTCTCAGTGAGGTCCTGGATGTCTGCGATTGTGGATTGCAATTCCTCTCGTTTCCAGCCAGGCATCTCCAGTGGTGCTTTTGGATTATCAAGATCTACTTTATGGGATGCAACAATGGCTTCACGGGCAGTCAAGATCTCCTTCGCCCTGATGACTGCCTCATTATAGTGTATTATACTTTCACAAGCATCATTCAAAACATCCTGGTGAATAGGAGATTAAATGTTGCAACAAAGCTGTCAAACTTTGAGGATTTTTATCTTTCTTGAGTTTTTATAGGCATTCATAATATGTCTGGGTCTTATAAGGGTTAGCATCTCCTACTTTTAGTTTGATAATATTAGACTAGTATTTTTGCTTGCATAAAGAAAAAATATTCCTAGATTTGCTAAGAAATCTGTCCTAAATTAAAAAATACATCTCATGAATCATGTCTGACAATATATATCCCTGTCCTAGAACTCTTATATTACACAATGAATTAAATAAAACAACGGGATATATTTAATATATATAACTTTAACAAATGTTGTTGGGAGGGGGAATTAAAGCAAACACACAAAAAAAACCCCCAGATTTCTTGTGTTTTTTATTTTTAGTTTTTTAAAACTGTATTTATTTATTTTAAGTAATCTCTATACCCAACATGGGACTCAAACTCACAACCCTAAGATCACAACCTGTGCTAAGATCAGGAGTCGGATGTTTAACCAACAAAACCACCCAGATGCCCCACCCATCTTGTGTTTTTAAATAAATGGCTCTACCACTAACTTTACTTTTGAGCACATTCCCTAATGTCTCAGACTTTAGCCTTCTCAAGGAAATAACAAGTAGCCAAAATAGATAACTTTGAAGTTCCCTTCCAGTTTGGCTCTGATCTATTATTCTGGAGATTTACATCATCGTTCCTGGAATCTATATTAAAATCAAGTAGAGATGTACTGACTTTACTCAACATTTGTTAAGTACTAATTTAAAGAACATTAAGATTCATACTATGACTTGACTTTATAGCACTTAAGCCTATCAAAATATTATCAAATAATTCTTTGGATTTCCCCATTCTATAAATTTCATGCAACAATTCTGAAAACACAGTGAAGGGCATTATACTAAGTACGAGTGTTCCAATAATGCCTAAGCTGTCTATCTTATTATTGTGGAAAAGGAGGGAATTTGTTGGACTCGTTCTATAACAGAGGTCAGCAAACGTTTCCAGTAAAGGGTCGGACTAAGTATTTTAGGCTTTACACGCCATCTGGGCTATCACAACTACTCAACCAGGCTGTTCTAGCAGGAAAGCAGCCATAGACATTCTCTAAAGAAATGAACACGGCGGTGATCCAATAAAACTTTATTTACAAAATCAAGCACTGTGGGCAGATTTGGCCCATGAGCCTTCATCTGGTGACCCCCCACTCTAAAATCAGATCTGGATGCAAATCCTCGTTCTGTTAGTGCTGCAAGAGCTGAGAAAATGTTGATACTCTGAACTTAAATTTCCTTATTTTAAAATGGGCCTATTAATAGCAACCACTTCACAGGGTTGCTGTGAGGATTAAAAACAAAGTATTGAGCACGGTGCCTAGACAATGAAAGTTCTAAATAGAAGGGGAGTTATTATACGTTCTTTTCACTACACCCTATTTCTTCTATTTTGCCCCGGTAGTTCTAACAAAACAAACAAAACCCAAATTTTGTCTGAGCTCAATAGAGGCTACAAGGGGTATAGAAATAAAGGTGTCACACTCCTCTTTCCCATCTATAAGGTACTGACTGTATTTAGATGTAAAATGAGTTGGGATCATAAGTTAGCCCGTTGCAAGTTTTTTTTTTTTCGTTGCAAGTTTTTAAAATGACTGTATTCCATGGGGAAATGTTCATGCAGAACCTGGAGCTTTTTTTTTTTGAACCTGGAACTTCTTAAGAAGCATACTAACATACACACATACTAACTAGAGTAAAACGTAAAACCATGAAATAAAAAGAAATGCACTAACTACTGAATTAAGAAAAAAACTTACTGTGCGCATGTCAATGCTTGTATTAACCTGCGCGTGAAGATCTTCAATGTCCCGCAATTTTGTCTCCACATCACAAGCGTCGGAAGAATTTTCATCTCTTTGCTTTTCAGTAAGGGCCACGGCTTTCACGCCATCCACTTCTGCCTGAACTTGCTCTTGAAACACTTCACAATTCTCCTTTTCATTTTGAATATGTTCAATGTCCAAATTTAAAAGTAAAGGCTGCTCTAACTGAGCCTTTATCTGATTCAAAACATGTAAGGAATTTTCCAGTTTGTCCTGAAAATCCTTTTCATCCATTTCTTGTGGTTGGGATTTCAGGATTCCATTTTGGAGAATCTTGTGTATCCTGTCATTTTCTTCTGCATACAGCTTTATTTGGAGTATTTCTTTCTCTTTGAAAGAATCATCAAAGGCCTTACTTTCATTTAATTTCTTTATTATCTCTTGACACAAGCACATGGCTTTCTCAATTCTCCGCTTCAAAATTTGAGCACTGAGCAAACTGCTTTCTGGCGATGTAGGGGGCGTTCCTAATACGGCTTCCGCCCTTTTCTTAATTTGCAGATCCACAGCCCTCAATTTATTTAGTGATGCTTGGTATTTGCCATATTCTGCCATGAAGATGTCCAGCTGCTTGATTTTTTCTTCAAGTTCCTTCTCTTTTTCAAATACTAGGGCTTGTAACTGGTCGAGCTGGGAACAATCCCAGTTTAGTCCCATGGAATCGAACACTTCTTTGAGTTTCAGCAGCCGCAGGATACCATACTGAATACCGGTGATTCGGTCTTTAATACCGTAGAGCTCCTCTTTAACATCTCCATTTATGTCTTGAGTTAGCAGCAGCTCGTTGCGCTGTATGTGGTCAACCTCCTTCTGAAGCACAGAGGCCTTTTCATGGAATTCTCTGTAAAAATCTCTCTTCTGTTCTACTTCATTCCATTTATTTTGAATGAATCTTTGCGTTCTGTTGGCTCTCGTCTTAAGATTTTTGAGCAGGTCGTCCAGAAATAATCTTTCGAACACACTTAGATCCTTACAGACAGGCGTTTGCTCCTGAAGGTGGGCTGCAATTATACCCTGGGCCTCCTGCAGTTCCTCCTGGGATCTCGTCAAAGTGGCCTGCTCCAGCTCTAGCTCAGCCTGTGTGGAGGCTGTTCTCACCTTGGGAATTATCAGTGCCTCATTTTCTTGAAGTGAGAGTTGCACCTTCTCTATGACTGCAATGAATCTGTTCCTTTCTTCCAGTTTAAATTCCAACTGCTGTGACCTTTCCGTCGATTTTAAAATTAGCATCTGGTACTGATTCTGTATGTCCTGTAGGATGTGATTTAAATCATTGCTCTCACCTGCCATAAGGTTGGGAATATTATTTTTGACCTCTTCAACCAATGACTCCACGGCCTGCTGCTTCTCCAGGATGCTGTCGTGGGTTACCTTGCATTTCCTAATCTGTGACAGAATGTCATCGGGGAGAAGGGAAATGGGGGGAGTGAGTTCACCTAGCAGATTCTTGACCCACAGCATCATCTCTTTCATCTTGTTCCTTATTTCGTACTTCTTGATCTGATTTTCCACCTGGGTGTTTAATGGCTCCGAGGCTTCTAATTGCTTCTGCAAGTTATCCACTGCACCTTCCAAAGTATTCTTTTCTTTTTCTCCCCAAATCCTCTTCATCTGAAATTCAGCTCGCCCCTTTAAAACAGAAAATTGATGCTTGATGATCTGGAGTTCAGTGGCCAAGGCAACCATGTGTGCGCACCCCGCTTCTTCTTCCGGAGAGTCCGGCCCAAACTGTAGGCACTGCTGCTGCTGCTGCAGAGAAGAACCCAGGTCTTGGATCTCGCTCATGAGGAGTGTAAACTCCTTGTGCTCCACTGCTTGCTGAGAATACTTCTTCTGAGCCAGCTGTTTCACCTGCTCCCAGCTGTGTGCAAGTTGCTTGATCTGGCTTTCTAACAACTTCTTATCCATGTCGGTCAGATACTTTGATAAGTTTTCCCATTCGATTTTCATCTTGCTTAAAGAACCTTTCTCTTTTTCAACCGACGCCAGGAATTTTTTAATTTTGTCCAGATAGGTTGCACTGTCTAGGGGTCCCCTAGAAAGAGAAAAACAAACAGAGCTTGTTAATACTTACTACATACTAATATGAGGTTAGAGGTCACTAAAAGAAATGAATTCTTTGAATTCTCAGAAGAGACGATTAGGTCGTCTCTAAGAGCACTCCGTCCTAAAAATAAAAATCAGAATCTAGTTTAGTGTGGCTCTTGATGAGCCTATGACAATGTAGAAAGCTCACCTGTAAGGTATGTTTCATAAAAATGGAGAACCACAGGAAAGGAGTGAAGAGGGGAGGGGAACAACGTAATGTAAAAGGACTCTGAACTGTGAAGGACTTGCGGAAGGCTGAGTCTAGGACTAAGAAATTACCACAAAATCCAACCAGATCACTATTCTTTTGCCAACAATAATGACTAAGAGGGTATAATCATCAGACTAGTGTTTTGAATATAAAACTGTTTCCTCAAAAGGAGATCACTGGAAGTAAACCACATTAAGGCAAAACTACAAAATCAGCCTTTTTATGGTGGGAAAGTATTTACACAGTAAGATTCTATCTACAACCATTTGCTATTATTTTCAAAGCCAAAAGGAGCATATATATATGCATATATATATATATATATATATATATATATATATCATTAGGATAGATATATATTCAGTATGTTCCAAACTGTTTAAGTCAATTATGCTGATATTCAGCAACTGCAAACATAGAATATTTCTTTCCACCCCCACAGTTTGGGATAAACTCTTGACAAAAAGAGTGCCGAATTCCATAGAATTTAAATCTATTTGGCAGAATTTCCTGAGAATTGCTTAACAAATTATTTGTGAAAGAATATGTACAATCAATACAAATCATATAAAATTTATTGCACAAAACGGACAGTTTTCTTCAATGGCTCCTATATGGAATTAATTTCATACTGTAGTATTAAAGTCATAATATCCCTTCACAGTATAAATTCTTAAAACTCGGGGCCTGTCTATGGTAGTGCAGCCTATGCTTGAATAAAAAGAATGCAAGTCCTCAATCCTTTTTTTTTTTTTTTTAATATTTATTTTATTTTAGAGAGAGAGAGAGCACACGCATGGGATGGGCTTGGGGAAAGTAGGGGGTGAACAGGGGGCAGACGGTGAGAAATCCTGAAGCAGACACTGACTCCTTGCTGAGTGCAAAACCTGTTTGGGGCTGAATCCCCAGAACCCTGAGATCATGACCCGAGCAAAAACCAAGAGCTATACGCTAAACAAGGAAGCCACCCAGGCGCCCCACAAGTCCTAAATTCTTATACTTACACTTTTAGACTTTCCTTCTCTGTCAATAAGGCTTTCACTGAAGTTTCAACTGAAGCAAGGTGTTCCTGAAAATCATTAAGGAGATAATATTGGCTTTCTTTATTTTTCTTCGAAGTCCTAAGTGCCTGAAGCAGATGGTCCAAGTGGTGCACGGAATGTCCTGTGTTGTGAAGAACCAAGGCACTTGTTTCTGCTTTATCGAGACACTCAGTTTGTTCTAGTGGCTCAATGGCTGTTTTCTTTGCTTCCAACTGGGCATATAATTCCTAAAAACAAGTCAAGGAAATCAGTAAATACATACTCACTCATTCACCTGTTGATATTTTTCTTTCCAATAACACGTTCTATCCCAAAAATGGGCTTTAAATATATCATTTGTACACACAGAAACTAAGGTACTGACATTTAAAAGTTTTTTCCACTAAACTCATGTTAAAATCTAGACTGAAACTCAGAATTGGTCTAGGATTTAATAGCAATTAGATCTCCCTATTGTGTTAAAAGGTTCTGCAATGTCTACAGGAAGATTTATCATATTTTTAGATTGTTCTAGATTTATATGCACTCCATTTATATGCATCCTTTATGTATATCTTATTTTTATTATTCACATACATCACCCCCTCTTTCCCATTTTAAATACATGTTTACAATCATGTAAACTCAGCTAGAATTGTAGGAGTCATTTTTTAAAAAACATGGCCATGTATTGGACTTTTAAGATTACACAGCTATAAATATATAAATATATAAACATAGCTATGTAAGCACAGCTGTAAAATGAAGGAATACCCCATAATGCTGTTAATCAGGAAAAATAAACTTGTCAGAATCTGAAGAACACATCTGACAAGGAAGAGGAATGGTAAGTCAGAATTTCCAAATTCTGTTAACGAATAAGTAAGTTTTTAGGAACTTCATGAAAAAGACTAATGTTCATTAAACTCTTCCACTTTTTAAATGGAAAGATTTATACAACTTACTGATTAGTACATAATTATATAGTTACCAAATTGATCATCAGGCAAAGGTTAAATAAGACTTTTCATTCTGTGCAAGCAAGTTTCTGGTAATTAAAATATATTGTATTGCACTGGATAAATGATGCAATCATGTTGTCAGTGTTTTTCTTGTTTCCATACCTCTATCTCCTTTAATTGTTCATTTCTTAACATAACATCTAATTCTAAAGGTTGATTTTGCAGCTCATTGACTTTGTGCTCATCTTCAGTGTTTTTCATGCTTTCTTGAACATCCAGAGAAAGTTGTTTTGACAAAACCACTTCTACAGTTGAATTCTGAAAACATAAAAAGATTAATTGCTGAATAGTCTACCTTACAAATAAATAGTTTTTCTTTCTCTTGGTGAAAACATTCCAGTTCCTTCTATTTACTTAAAGATTTTTCAAAAGTATCATTGGGCATTATCAAAGATGATTTTTCCATATAATATTTAATTGCCTTTATTGGTATCCCACCAAAAAAAAAAAAAAAAACCCTTTTTGGCAAGACAGTATAGGATCTATGATTATGTTGCGAGGCATAATCTAGGTATAAGGAAAGAAAACAGATACAGAAAAAACAAAAGTTCCAAAGTTTATGCTTAGTATTCACTGCGATACAGAGGACAGGGCAGATAAGAGGCGTTCAACGTTATTATTGGTAGTTTAAAATAGTAAGTGGACAGATGGCAGAAACACCAAGATTTCATGGTATTAAGAATGAATTACGCCTTACACCAATTCATAGGAAGAACTCCAAGCTGGGTAAGGCAGGTTATACAGATAGTAATGTGATCTTTTCTGAAAGCCACAAGAACTTGACTTTCTCATAGGGTACATAGAGATGGTACCTGCATTCATGCAGGTTCATTCTTTGGACAAATATTTGTTGAGTACATGCATGAACCAGGTGCCATGTCCAAAATATTAAAAAAGATTTCTGTTATTTTGTGAAGGTATTAGTTTTTATTTTCCAGTTGCTACATAAATGAAATACCATTTGATTTTGTCAAATACTTTTATGTTAGTAACATCTGTAGCAAGTCTGTGAATAAGACGTGTCCACCTCCCCCAACAAGGTAGAAACTGTTGTCCAAATGCTACGTGGATAGCACTGCAGACTGTTAACAGTAAGGGTAACTGGTTAAGAGATACATGCAAACTTTCTGTACCATCTCTGCAACTTTTCCATCAAGGTAAAGCTAACCTAAAGTTAAAAGATTATATAAATGAAACAGATGTACGGAGGTGTATGTGTCTGGAGCTTCACTGAAACTAACTGGTAAGAAAATTCAGCTGACCAGTGTTAACTGATTTCAACATAGTTGGCACTTAGCACAAGTCACTTCTTTAAAAGGCTACAAAGGATTAAAATGATCTTATACATTTCCTCCATTCCCAACAATTTATTCATGCAAAACTATAGCTAAAAACCTACAGGAAGACAGCATCTCAGGAGGAAGGATCCAGGAAGAGAGCAAGAGGGGGTCACACCACAGGCTCCAGCAGACTATGGGGGCTCCTTGCCAGGAGCCACAATCACCGGGGGTGGACACGTGCCTCCCACTTGACTTGATGGTTATTGTTCCTTATAGTACCCCCCCCCATCCACCTACAGAATAAGAAAGAGTGCCTGAGGTAAAGGCTGGGACATTAGACCCTAGGAAGACTTTACTTAGGATTAATCATCTACTAAGAATTCAGAGCCCCTGGTCTATCTTACCTCATAAACCACTGACTTGAGGACTAGCAACAATTTGCCACTTGTAATCTGCCTTTCCTGGTCAGAGAGAGCATTCTGAAAACTTGAAATCACCCCCAAACACCACTTGTTTACCACCTCCAAAAGCCATGTGTCTACCTTGGCAGAAAACCCAACAGAGTCCCTCAAATGAACATTTCAAATTTAAAAGGTAACATTCCCTTGCACATGCCAGAAAGGCTGGAACACAGACTCTAGGTCCTGATTGGCTCCTGGAAAGATTCTTTTGAAACCAGTTATCCTCTGCTCAGCACTCTTGACTCTGTTTTATTTTGATTTTGCAGTCTCATTTGAATGATTTTATTTTAAATATATGATATTTCAAACATAGTTAGAAGAACAAAATAAAATCTACAGTCATTAACCACGATACAGACTTAAGTAATATAATTTTCCAAATCACAAATACAATTTAAAACTTGATCTTCATTATTCTTTCATCTCTTCATCCTCAGAAATAACCACTACCCTAAAATATATGCATACATTTAAAAAAATATATTTATTTACTTAAGTAATCTCTTCTCCCAACATGGGGCTCAAACTCATGACCCTGAGATTAAGAGTCACACCCTTTTCTGACTGAGCTGCCCAGGCGCCCCACACATGCATTTTTATACTTTTATTACATATATTAGTATTCATACAGTATTGTTTAATATGTTTTAATTCTTATAAAACTGGAATCATGTATTATCATTTTATAACCTGTTTTCCTTCTTCCACTAGGCAGTATGTTTTGGGGTTTATTCATGGGAACAGATACAAATCTGGTACAGTCATTTTAGCTTTGTATACTGTTCTTCTGTCTGCATGAACACGTCTTATTTATCTATAGGCTTCTGTGAATGTAGTATTCCCAGTTGTTCTTATTAGAGATATTGGTCTGATAAACACCTTTGAATAGGCCCTTTTGCACATCTCTGTGAGTTTCTTTGGGATATTTTCTAGAACTAAAATTATTCCTTTTGATTATCAATATGTGTTGATTTGCTCTGAATTATAGTTTTTACTCCCATCAGCATGGTAAAAGAATTCAAAATTTTCCCTAATCCTCTCTGATATTTGGTGCTACCAATATATTGGATGTGAAATTGATACCATTGTTGTTTTACTGAATTTCTCCAGCTGCTAAAAGACTCAGCTACTCTCCTAGAAGAAAACATGGACAGTAAGCTCTTTGACATAGGTCTTAGCAATATTTTTTTTGACCAGTCTCCTCAGGCAAAGGCAACAAAAACTAAAACAAATGGGACTACATCAAACTAAAAAGCTGTTGCACAGCTAATGAAATCATCAACAAGACAAAAAGGCAACCACTGAATGGGAGAAGATATTTGCAAGTCATATACCTGATAACGGATTAACAGCCAAAATATACATGGAACTTATACCATTTATTATTTAAAAAAAAAAAACCTGATTAAAAAATGGGCAGAGGACTTGAATGCATATTTTTTTTTCCCAAAGAAGACATACAGATGGCCAACAGGAAAATGAAAGAAATTCACCATCACTACTCATCGGGGAAATGCAAATCAAAATCAAAATCACCATATTAGGGGCGCCTGGGTGGCTCAGTAGATTAAAGCCTCTGCCTTCAGCTCAGGTCATGATCCCAGGATCCTGGGATTAGGCCTGGCATCGGCATCATTGGCATCGGGCTCTCTGCCCAGCAGGGAGCCTGCTTCTTCCTCTCTCTGCCTGCCTCTGCCTACTTGTGATCTCTGTCTGTCAAATAAATAAATAAAATCTTTAAAAAAAAAAATCACCATACTACTCGGCCATCAAAAAAACCGAAATCTTTGCAATGATGTGGATGGAACTAGAGATGGTATTGTGCTAAGTGGAATAAGTCGATCAGAGAAAGACAATTATCATAGGATTTCACTCATATGTGGAATTTAAGAAGCAAAACAGAGGATTATAGGGGAAGGGAGGGAAACATAAAAAAAGATGAAATCAGAGAGGGAGATACACCATAAGAGACTCTAGGAAACAAACAGGGTTGCTGCAGGGGAAGTGGGTGGCAGGAAGAGGTAATTGGGTGAGGGGCATTAAGAAGCGCACGTGATATGAATCACTGAACTCTAACTCTGGAACTAAGAATACACTATATGTTAATTAATTGAATTTAAATAAAAGTTAATTTTTTAAAAAACCACCATGAGAGGGGTGCCTGGGTGGCTCAGAGGGTTGAGTCTCTGCCTTGGGCTCAGGTCATGGTCTCAGGGCCCTGGGATTGACCCCGCATCAGGCTCTCTGCTCAGCAGGGAGCCTGCTTTCCCCCCCTTTCTCTGCCTGCCTCTCTGCCTACTTGTAATCTCTGCCTGTCAAATAAATAAATAAAATCTTTAAAAGGAAAAAAAACACCATGAGAATATCACCTTACACCTGGCAGACCGGCTATTACTAAAAAGGCAAAAAATAACAAGTGTCGGTGAGAATGTGGAGAAAAGGGAACGCTCATACACTACTGACAGGAATGTAAACTGGCTTAGCCCCTACGGAAAACATTATGAGTGTTCCTCAAAAAAATAAAAGTAAAAATACTATACAACCCAACAATTCCACTTTCGCGTATTTATCCAAAGAAAACAAAGGCACCAATTTGATGATACAGTCTCCCTACGCTCATTACAGTGTTATTTACAACAGCCAAGATATGGTAGCCACCCGGAAGTGTCCCTCAGTAGATAAACGGATAAAGAAAGTGTAGCGTATATATACAATGGAATATTGCTCAGTCGTAAGAAAGAATAAAATCTTGCCATTTTTGACAACATGGGTGGACCTTGAAGGTATTACGCTAAGTGAAACAAGTCAGACAGATAAAGCAAATACTGTATCACTTCACGCATACATGGAATCTAAAAGAACAAAACAGAGGGGTACCTTTGTGGCTCTGTTTATAGAGCATGCGACTTTCGATTTGGGGTTGAGTGTTAAGCCCCACGCTGGGCACAGAACTTACTTAATTTTGAAAGGGGGGGGGCAAAAATTTTAAAAACCAAGGGAATCTGTGTGGCTCAGTCAGTTAAGTGTCTGCCTTTGGCTCAGGTTGTAATCTTGGGGTACTGGGTTGAGGCCAGTAATATGCTCCCTGCTCAGCAGGGAGTCTGCTTCTCCCTTTTCCTCTGCTTCCCTCTTCCCCCCATTCATGCTCTCTCTCTCTCTCTCTCTCACTATGTCTCTCTCAAGTGGACAGATAAAATCTTTAAAAACAAAACAACAAAGAGACTCATAGATACTGCTTGTTACCAGAGTCAGGAGGGCTTGGGGGGTTGGGTGAAAGAGATAAAGGGGATTAAGAGGTACTAATTTCCAGTTATAAAATAAGTAAGTCATGGGGATGTAATGTACAGTATATAGAACATAGTCAGTAATATTTTAACAACTTTGTATGGTGAGAGATGATAACCAGACTTATCCTGGGAATCATTTCATAATGTATAAAAATATCAAATCATAATAATGTACACATAAAACTAAAGGGATATTGTATGCCAATTATACTTGAAGAAAAAAAAAGACTGAGCTACTCTCATGTTCATTGGCCATATGACCTTTTATGAATTACTTTTGCATATCTGCTATCTATTTTTTACTGGGATGATTTGTGATTTTGGTGTTTATTTTTATATTCTGGATACTTATCTCCTAATAGTTTTGTTCACTGCAATTATTATCTTCCAGTAGATTGCCTTTAAACTTTATATGTGATTTCTTTGTTGAACAAGAGTTTAATGTTTTTGTGTTTTTTTAAAATATATTTTTTTAAAGATTAATTTACTTATTTGACACAGAGAGAAAGCCCATGAGAGAGGGAACACAAGCAGGGGGAGTGGGAGAAGGAGAAGCAGGCTTCCCATTGAGCAGGGAGCCTTATGTGGGGCTTGATTCCAGTACCCTGGGACCAAGACCTGAGCCGAAGGCAGACACTTAACAGATTGAGTCACACAAGTGCCTGAGTTTAATGTTTTAATGCAGTCACCTGCATCAGTCATTTCCTATTTTGGATTCTGTTTTCAGAGTTTGCTTAAGAATGTCTTCTACTCTGAGAACATAAAAATATTCTTTATATTTTCTTGCAAAGGCTTTAACATTTTTTTTTTCACATTTAAGTTCTGTAATATGTTCCTGGGTGAGTTTTTTGATAAATTCAGTCTTTGTCAGAAAAATTCAAGTATTTTGCCTCACTCCAGAATGATAGTTCAACTGGGTATCAAAGTGCAGGCTAATAACTGTCTTTCTCCCAGCTCTGTGCAGATGCTATTCCTGGCTTTCGGTATTGAAAAATTTATTGTCAACATAATTACTTTTAGTCTGGTTGCCTTTGAGATACTTCATTTTGGCTTTAGTGATTTATTGTTTAGCTTGTTCAAGGCTCTCTGTACTTTCCGAAACTCAAGATTTATAATTCCCCCCAATTCTGGAAAATTCCCAGGCTTGCTTTTATTTTATTTTCTCTACTCTTTTCTCCTACAACTCCATTCAGGTTTGTGTTAGACCATCTCACTGTCAGTACATGTTCTAGGTCTCAAACTTTCTTTCCTATTTTCCATCTCTTTACAGCTCTGTGTTGGATTATGGGTAATTTTCTCAGTCATATATTTTAGATAACTAATTCTCTTCAGTTTAAGTTTGCTGCTTAACTTATCCAGAGCAATCTTCATTTCAATGACTAATTTTTTTTTTATTTACTGATGTTCCATATGGTTCTTTCTCAAATCTTACCGTTTTTCTCAAAGTATTTTACTTTCTTCTTATGATTTCAAATCCATCTTTTCTATCACTAATCATTTTAAACATATTGTATAATATATTCCAGACTGATTCATAATCTCACTTTCTTAATGCACTAATTCCTCTCATTTGTAGTAATGAGGTCCCTTCCCTGTAGACTGTTCCTTTGTATGCATCACTGCCTGATTGATTAACTCATTGGTACTAGCTCAATATCAGACTTCTCTTTCATTTCACTGTGGGAACTCTTTTGGCCTAATTGATAGAAGTGACCTATTTCTGTGGATTTGTGCTTGCTTCTTCCAAGTATCCCATGAAGACAGGTAGGTAGGTAGGTGGGTATGTAGATGACAGACATAGAGACTGAATTTATTGTTCATTTCTTGATTTGACTTACTCTATAATGCAAGTATTATAGACTTGAACTCTAAACCTGTTTGAGATATAGGTTAAGTTTCGATTTCATGGGAGAACTTTTCTTCCCACATTTTGTCCTAGTCCTTTCTCTGGGTTAGAGATTTTCTGGTCTATCTTTCTCCAGAGTATAAGCTTTTCAAGGGCCTATGTCTGTTATGGAATATCCACTTCAATACATGGCTTCTCATGAGTCCTTATGACCCCTAAAACCCTAAACATCTGATTCTTTCCATTCCCCACCTCTCCTGGAATTTCCCTTTAAAAAGTTTTTTTTTAATTAGCATAAACATACAGAAGTATAACTTTCTTAAAAAGATTATTTATTTGAGAGAGAGAGAAAAAAAAACATGAGTAGGGGGGAGGGCAGAGAGAGGGAGAAGCAGACTCCCCACTGAACAGGGAGCCCGATGCGGGGCTCCATCCAGGACCCTGGCTGGCATCATGACCTGAGCCCTGAAGACAGATGCTTAACCGACTGAGCCACCTGGGCGCCCCCAAAAGTGTAACTTTTAAACAGTGTAAAAAGTGTACATATTGAGCCTCTGAGCATAAATGGAATTTTTAAGGTTAAAAAATTTAAAGTGGAAAATGACCGTTCTCTCAAAAGACTGGCTGAGTTATATCACCAGCTATGTTTAATTTTTAAAGAAATGCTACTTTTTTCAACCACATATCTTTCCTTAGAGTTTGGCCTGTTTGGAAAAGAAATAGGAAGTGAGAGAAAGAGTATCATCAACTCTCTTTAAGGGCAGGGGCACGATATTTTTATCTATATGTGCCTTAAGTCACAAAGTAAACCTTCTTCATTCACATTTAAAACAATGGGCTTTACATAATGGAGCTCCAAGTCTGGCTTAGCAAACAAATAAAAACAGCCAACAGAAGGAAGACTGGCACCAGCTTCATAATCCCCTGCCCTGTTCAGGGACAGGGGCCTCATGGCTATCATAATTCTAGGAAAGTGAGAAGCCAAAATCTATCACCTGTAACCTGCTAACAGTAGGACAGTATCATACAAGCCTAGAGGATATATTTCTTTCTTCTCTAAAGCATCCCAATATGAAGCAGTGAAAAACAATTTAGAGATAAACATACATCATCACCACCAGTGACAAATCGAAAGGCAGATCAACACAGTCTCAGAGGCTGCCTCTCTGTGCCAGCGTCATGTCTACAATGTTAACGTGACCTATCAGGCGCCTGTGATGCAGCCAGACTCGCCTACCTCTCAGGCCCCCACTCTGTCACTCTTCTCTGCCTCCACTCTCTCTTTCATCCCTTCTAACTCCTCATGCTCTCTCCCACCACAAGAGGAAATTCTATTTTCTTTGTCAAAAATCGTCCCAACAGCCAGCCCTAAGCTCTGTTAACTCCAACCCACCCTTCGGGTCTCCATTCAAATGTTGTCTCCTTAGAGAAGCTCTGACTACAGCTGAGGTCAGACTCCTTTATTACAGACTGTCATGGAACTAGTCTTCTTTCACTTTGTTTCAGTAATCAGGCTCTCATTAGTTAATTAGTTGATTAATATATGCCTCCTCCTCTAGACTAGAAGCTCAGTGAGAATACAGACCATGCCTATTTTTGCTTACCCTTGAACCCTCATTGTCTGCTCAATAAATTTTTACTGAATGGATGTGTAGAAGAAATCATAATGGGCAAAAAATAAGAGCATTTTATTTAGTTTTTGTTTGTTAAGATGAATCATCTGTGGGTTTTAAGGCAGAGTAGAAAGAAACTGGGGATCTGCCAATCTAGCTCTTGTTGGCCAGACATCTGCTAGGAATGAGAGCAATAGGCTTTGGCTGGGTTTACTGAGAGTAGAGAAGGTTCAAAATAGACCCAAGAACTCAATAAAGGTTCACTGAGTCTGACAGTATATTAGCATATTAAGCCTCAATTAACAACCCACACAATGCATTCAAGAAAATGGTAAGGGTAAGCCACCAAGCATCAGGCTGGGTAGAGGACATGGGTTCTAGTCCCAGGGCTGCTGGAGTATAAACTCGGCCAATTATCATCTCTGATTCAATTCCCTCACCTGAAACACAAGGGTTAGCCTAGAAAGTTTCTAAGGTCCCCCAGCCTATAAGATTTCAGGACTTGGGAACATGTTCTCCAATGTACACTGCTCACAGATGTCAACACCACATACACGATCTAAGTCACTTGTCCTGTAAAGGAATAAATCTTGCATTACGAAAAATACCTCCAGAGCAAGAAGCAAGATTTGTATATTTGTATACAGGCCAAACCCAGCAAAGTAGTACACTTCCAAGACAGAGCTGGCATGTGGCCCAACTATGTGTTTCTATTAACAAAAATTTTTTTTACTGAATTATCAGGATAACACCAAAAATAGACATCATTTACCCCAGGACTGAAAGTTCTTTACCTTGGAAGTGGTTTTCCCTGACTCTACTGTGTTTCTGGTCGCTCACCCTCAGCAGGACACCTGACATGTTTTCCCTGTATCTGCGACTAGCTACTTTTCAGAATTTCTCTATGAAGGCCTTCTTAAACACTGAAATGATAAATGCTCAGGAATTTTTGAAAAGAAAAAAAAAACTCAGATATACTAACAATTACACCTAATGACAAGGAATTAAAAGAAGTAATTATAGGCAAAAGGTTGTTTTAGGAGCAATTACATCACGTAGGTTGACACTGGGGAACGAGGGGGCAAGAAAGAAGCTTTAATACCAGTTAATTTGTAATGCTGCTTTATGAGTTTTTAGAATAATAACAAACTACGAATGTATTACTTTCGTTTTTCTTCCTCTTTACCATTTCCCTTTATGGACACCTCAGATCTGAAGGGATTAGTCAGTCTTCAATTTTTCCATATCCTAATCTGTTACTTTGTTTTGCCTACACAGGAAGAGAAGATAGAAGGCAGTTCTGCCTCCTCATATTTAAAAACTCTTAGAAAGTCACTTCTATAAGAATATCCAGAGATATTGGATCATAAGCACCCATATCCTTCAGTTTACATGCTGCAATTTCTTTTTGCCTCCAGGTTTCCCTTAATATTGAGTTATTAAAGAAAAAGTCAACCAAAGGTCCAGATCTAAGTTATCGCCTAAATTTCATCTAAAATGAAATTCCTGGAGGGGCACCTGGGTGGCTCCATCTGTTAAGAGGCTGCCTTCGGCTCAGGTTATGATCCCAGGGTCCTGGGATCAAGTCATATCAGGATCCTTGCTCAGTGGGGAGCCTGCTTCTCTGCCTCCTCCGCCTGCCACTCTGCCAGCTTATGCTCTCTCTCTCAATCTCGGAAAATTAAATAAATAAATTTTTTTAAAAAAATGAAATTCTTGGCAACAGATTGAAATACATACATACTATAATCGCAATTTTTGACAAATGCAATCACACCTTCAACAAAACTCTAAGATCGAATGGAATTTACTAAAGAAAAAAGTAGAAGAAAATAAAACTTCCTAAAAATTCTTCTGGAGGCAATTTTAAAGGATCTGACAAAAACCCCTGTAGATCCTAAAAAGGCATGTGAAATGAGCATTAATTAGATATTTCGTCACTGTTAGATTTTTTTTAATATTTCAAAAGGTTTTATTTATTTATTTGAGAGAGAGTGTGTGAGCCAAGCAGGGGACAGGGGCAAAGGGAGAGGGAGATGACTCACCGCTGAGCAGGGAGCCCGATGCATGACTTGATCCCAGGACCCTGGGATCATGACCTGAGCTGAAGGCAGCCGCTTAACCTACAGAGCCACCCAGGAGTCCATAATTAGTGTTACATTTTAAAACCATGATAACTGATGGCATATTTGAGCAGAATGATTAGCACAAAAGAGGCCTTGAAAAGTATTTTTAATCAATTAAATGCTTATTTTCACTATCATAATAGCTTCTGATTAATCAGACTTACAGTTCAGTAAATGGTGCTTTTATGTTATTCAGAGACTCCTGCTTAAGTCTTTACACTCGAGTCTTACACATGTTTATGCATGTTTTGATCGCCTTTACTAGCTGCTCAACATTAAAACTATTCTTGGTCCTTCATAGTCTATTATATAGAGTTTTCAATTAGCAATAATCGCGCCTCGGATAAACCTCATTGGCTACGATACTGCCACTGCGCAAAGCTAGTCTATTATATAGAATAAAGTATATCAAGCCAGTACTTAGAGTAGAGGAAATAAAAGCACAAGCAGAGGAAAAAAAAAAAAAGATTCATGTCACAAAAGAATAAAAAGTCACAATAAAATATTTCTAGAGAATTAAAACCACAAACCTCTACCCCAAACCACTCCTCTACCCTAAACCTACTTGAAGACTGAAGTACCTCTATCACTTTTTTAGGTTTAAAAGTAGCTTATCAGGGTGCCTGGGTGGTTCCGTGGATTAAGCCTCTGCCTTTGGCTCAGGTCATGATCTCAGGGTCCTGGGATAGAGCCCTGTGTCCGCTCTCTACTTAAGGCGGAAGTCTGCTTCCCCCTGCCTCTCTCTCTCTGCCTGCCTCTTCTTGATCTGTCAAATAAATAAAATCTTAAAAATAAATAAATAAATAAAAGTAGCTTATTTTCTCCTTCACAAACATGAGTCTTCTGACCATGACACAAGGCATCACAAATCAAATAAAAATTTATATTACAATATATTTGTCTTACATGATTCAATGGAAAAATATTTTAATGAAGTATCATAAATTATAAATAACTCATCATTCAAGATCAAGTAAATGCTTAATAAATTATAAAAACTCTTATTATTGGATTATAAGTTTTATTTAGTTTTCAATATACTCTACTGTATTTTGGGGGCTCACAGCCAAAATGGGTCTGAGAAGCTAATTTTAAAAGTTATTAAGCAACTCCCTATAGCAACATCATGTATTAGGATAGAAAGCACTCAGGTTTGTTTTGTTTTTTTTTTCTTTCTCACTTAACTACTGCTGTTTAATACTGTTAAGAAAGTTTCTTTTATATATACTCCTCAGGAGTCGCAGGTATGGGCCCTCCATTCCTTAAGACATTTTCCTTAGCGATATCTAACACTGCTTGTGGGATTTAGTAAGTCTTTTCTCATGGCCAGACAGATGCTCCATTGGCATTTACGGTTTTACATATTTCTAGAGAACACTATCTGGTTCCTATAATCTTCCATGCATTTCTGTTTTGTTTTGTTTTCTAAGATTTTACTTGTTTATTTGAGAAAGAGAAAAAGAGAGAGAAAGCATGAGTGGGGCGGGGGTGGGGGGAGGGAGAAGCAGACTCCCTGCTGAGCAGGAAGCCCAACCTGGGGATCAATCCCAGGACCCAGAGGTCAGGACCCGAGCCGAAGTTAGATGCTTAACTGACTGAGCCACCCAGGCACCCTCATGGACTTCTGTTTTAAGAAGACAACAGAAATGCACATTCTTTTCATTGCTTTTGATCACATAGTCCATAAAAAGCTGATGAGAACTTACACCTGAATGGTCTAGCCTTTGCCAATGTCCCACTGGACCTTGGACTGTGAGAGGCTGCCTAACAGAAAGACCCTTTCAAATATGGTTTACTGGATGGTTCTCTGTGCCTTTTTCATTTCAATCTCTACCCTGTGAGAAAGAACTTTAAGAGCCATAGGAGAATGAAAACAAAACAACATTCTTCTTTCTTCTCCCTAGGGAAAATCAGGAGCCTGAATGTTGGTATTCTCATACCAAGGGATCTGACAACATTTAAAGATGCATTTGCAGTATAGGGTTAACATGAGAAAAAAGAAGGAAACTGTCCTTTGAAGTAGTCTCTGATTTCATTATAAAATCCACAAAAAAAAAAAAAAAAAGAAAGAAAGAAAAAAAAGAAATAAGGCTCTTGGGATTTTTTTCCCTCCGAAAATGGATAGAACACACTTTCTTTTCTTTTGCCTTTTCTAATTTGCCTTTGTGCTCTTGACCCAAGAAACTGTATCTGATTACATATCAGAGAGAATAATCAACCTAAATTGATGACTGACATTTTAACAGACTAAACAGTAATATTTCACCACTGAAATCTTGGATAGTTTTCTAAGGGCTCTTCTTACGAGTGGGCATCATAAATAGCCAGCACACTGAGGGTTTAATTATGAAATCAGAAGGCTTGATTTACCATCCTCTTTTCAAAGCCCAACACCTCTTCATTCTCAGACGCGATGTCTTAGAGACGCAATCATTAGCACTTACCTTGTTTATCTTGCAGTCTTCCTCAAACTTTTCCAGTGCATTGGAGTCCTGAGTGGACTCATGCACTTCAGAAGTGACCTCCTTCTCTCTGCCTGGCGGAGTAAACTTTTCTCTCTGTTCTGATGAGCGTTTTGAGTTGAGAATGCTATTGAGACAATTTTCTGTCTCCTGCTTGGCAGATTCAAGTCTGTTTTCCAAGTCCTTCTGTTTACACATAAGTGATTTTATATCATCTTTAATAATCTTCTGTCCCACTGAAGATGTATTTTGCTTGATGGAGTTTGCTAAAGCTAAAATCTGCTTTAGTGTGCCATCTTGCAAACGGAGTCTATTCTCTAGTTCCTGTAAGTGGAGAAAAGATTGTCACGAAAAGTACCTCTGTTCAATGGTCACGAGAGTTAATTGACTTTTATAAATCACAGAGTATTCTGCTCCACTAGCAGAAAGTGTAAAAAATTTACCAATTCATATCACAAAGAAGAAACTTTGGGCAAAATGTAAACCAGTGTGCCATCCCAGATCTAAATCTCCAACAGATTTTATAAGATACTAGAAGTTAATCAGAAGTAACAAAGAAAATTCTCCCAACACAGTTCCTGGAACGTAGGAGGCATCAACACGTATTTGTTAAGTAATATTTTGTTCAAGAGACAGACTTTTTACACAATCAAAATACTAAATAATAAGTGCCTACTCTGTGCAAAGCACTGAAAATAGAAGAATCATTTAGAATGTACCCACACGAATCTAGTACTAATATTTACAATTCAGAGTAAAGCTTAAATCAATGACTTAATGCAGTATCTGGAACATAGCAGGAACTCGATCAATACTGACTCAACGCATGAACAAACCAGGCTGATTTGAGACCTTAAGACTCAAAAGGAAATGTGAGGTATTATAATAGTTACTGATGTTACTGCTGAAATAGAATAAGCCTTAAAGTTACTAGGTGAATTATATAGTATTTATCAGTCACTATCCTAATAGACTACACAGTATTCCTGTATTTGTTCATTTAACTAGCAACAAATGTTATGATAGTTTTGGGGTTTTTTTTAATTAAAAAAATTTTTCAAGCCATCTTGGGGCATCTGCATGGCTCCGTTGGTTCAGTGTCTGCCTTTAGCTCAGATCACAATCCCAGGGTCCTGGGATCCAGCCCCACACTGGGCTCCCTGCTCAGCAGGGTGTTCGCTTCTCCCCCTCCCCATGCTCACACTCACATTGTCTCAAATAAATAAATTAAAATCTTTTAAAAAAATCTTTTTAGAGTAATCTCTATACTCAGTGTGGGGCTCGAACTCACAACCCTACGATCAAGAGTCACATGCTCCACCAACTGAGCCAGCCAGGCAGCCTATTATGACAGGTTTCAAAGTTACATAGATAAGCAAAACACAGTCAAGTCAGGTTCCTATAGTCTAGTGAGAGAGACACAGAAGTCAACAGACAATTCTAACAGAACGTGAAAACTGTGCTAACAAGTCTGCACAAGTCATTGAAACAAATTCAGCTGGAAGAAGGGAGATCCAGACTGCATTTTAGAATGATCCGGGTGCAGCCATGGGGATGTTGCCATGGAGAGGGTGGCAAGTGCACGCAGAGAGCCTATTCGGAACTCAATGCAGGGGTGTCTGAGGTGAGGGCTTGCTCTGAAGAGGCAATAATGGAGGGTCTAGGGGGAGAAACAAATTGTACAGATATTCCAGACATGATAGAGACAGCACTTAATGTCTGACTAAACTGAGGAGTCTGGGAGAGGATGGACAACCAGGTTTCTGACCTGAAGCCCGGAGAGATGGTAGAAATATTCAGAGTCCGAGAACACAGAAGAAAAAGCAGGCCTACTGGTAGGGAGATGGAGAAAGGGAAGTTGAGTTATTTTCTGGACATACTGAATGATATATAAGTTTACAACATCTAAGTAGAGGTGTGTCATGGGGTGAGAAGACCTGAGCAGTAGCCCCTGCTCTGGGTGAACTTGTAAGTCCCTCACCTCTCCAGAACCCAGCTTATCACATATAAAACGAAGGGTCTGAACTTGATAGCCTCTGAGATTTCTTCTACCTATAACAGAGGCTCTATGTTAATTTTTCTGGAGAAGACTGAGCTGGGCTCACATCTAACACTTTTCTTAATTATCCATGGCCCCTAAACAGTACTGTGGACATGATGAGCCCTGAACATCTGTCAAATAATTGCTGTTAAAAAGGGAGGTAACAGGGCGCCTGGGTGGCTCAGTAGGTTAAAGCCTCTGCCTTCAGCTCAGGTCATGATTCCAGGGTTCTGGGTTCGAACCCTGCATCAGGCTCTCTGCTCAGCAGGGAACCTGCTTCCTCCTCTCTCTCTGACTGCTTCTATGCCTACTTGTGATCTCTATCTGTCAAATAAATAAATGAAATCTTGAAAAAAAAAAAAAAGGGGGGGTGGGAGGTAGCCTGTCACAATGTCAGGCCACAGAGGAGAGGGCTTGCTTGATTTCTAGGCCCCTAAATGAAAGAGATGAGGGGGCTGGTTCTGTTGGAAGAACATGGGAAGCTTGATCTCAGGGATACGAGTTTGAGTCCCATGTCGGGTGGAGAGATTACTTAAATAAATTTAAAAACTTAAAGAAAAGAAAAAAAAAGAGATAGAGAACTCTCACATTCGGGCCAGCAGTGCTGCTTTTGAGACTAACACCATGAAATCTCCAGTTAAGGAGCTGTCAAAGAAGTAGCTGAGAAAATGCTTTACTTTGTTTTCTTCTAGAAGACACCTCTCAGGTTTGCTGACATTGGCTAAGCAAAGAGTGAGAATCCAAGGAATGTGTTTTGAGGATGTGGGTAAAGGGTTGTCTATGATCCTCACTGCAAAAGGCTAGGGGCTGTTGAAGTGAGGGAGAGGAGTTTGGACGCCTTACATCTGGAGAGAGCTCTAATTTAGACCGAGAGTATGGAAAGTAATAAGGTAAAAATGATACAATTCCCATCCACCCCTGATAAAGAATGCAAAACTGAAGCATTTCCCCCTTGGTCTTGTGGCATCAGATACATTCTTTGACTCTCCAGTATCTCCTGGAATCACTGTGCTGTCTTGGAAACAAAGATCTCCGGGAGGTACAGACTGGTCATGGTGGAATGGTCTCGGAGGGTCCGGAGTGCAGGGAAACGTTCAATGCAAATTATAAAGGGACTTGGTCACTAAAAAAGAGCATTCCCATTTTCTATGACTAGTCAGAACCTTAGTCATCTTCGTTACCTGAAGAGTAACTGGATTTCTTACCAAACACACAGATTTGTTCATTATAATTAATACCGATTCTGTTTTCATGCCCATCATGTCTGGACACTGATCAATACCTGCAGTTTCTGTAGTTTTTCCTCAACACCTATTTGATCCCCAGGCATATCAGAAAAACTGGCAAATTCCTTGGAGATATCATCCAATGTGGCATTCAGGTCTGTGATGCAAAGCTGGTATGAGTGGTGCTCTTGAACATGACCTTCCAATTTCTGCACAGAATCCTAAAAATAAAACCACCGACAATTCACCCATGATGTCTCTGAATTTTCTCACTCAGAAATATAATTAAATTGTTCAGAAACCCTTGTTTCATCTTGAAACAGGGCCATAAATTGTCCAGAAAATTTAAGTAAAGTTTTTAGTAGCTGAGATATTTCGATGTAAAATCTCCTCCGTCCCCCTGAAAATGGCTTATTGAAATCACATTTGTTTCCCCCATGCTTCTTTGCCTTCATTTCATTCCTGAGGACAATTTATTTCTCAAGAGGTTTACAAAACATAAATGCTTCAAATTATATCATCAAATCACAAACATCTATAATAAAGCAGCTCCCTTAATTATCCTTCTTAGTATAACCAAATATCCACAGCTGGAAATGAGGCTATCTGAGATCAGCCTAACCTCGGATTCCTTCCCTAAGTATTAAATTCCAACACTGTGTGTTAGGAACAAGTAATCCTAACTCAAAAGCAAACCCACCTTGAAGTTCTCTTCCTGGAATAAGAACATAAGGTGGCCACACCTGATCAGAACAGTAGTAATTATTAAACTCAACCCCTTCAGTCAAGTGGATCTCTCTTCATCTCTGTACATCTCCTGCGGTCTATAGAGCACGATTTCTCATCCACAGGATTCTTACATTGAATCTAACTTCCAAAATGCAAAATATAGATAATTCTCTTATGAGAATACACTCCCCCTCAGTGGCAAGCTGACATCTCTTATCTCTTTTACTGCAGACCATTCAAGAGAGGGAAACTGAGGAGGTTTATACAGAATCATGAATGTATAGCTGACCCTTGAACAGCATGGGTTTGAGCTACATGGATCCAATCATGCATAGATCTTATACAGTGCAGAACTGTAAATGCGTTTCCTCTTGTGATTTTTTTTTTAAAGATTTTATTTATTTATTTGACAGAGGGAGAGAGATCACAAGTAGGCAGAGAGGCAGGCAGAGAGAGAGGAGGAAGCAGGCTCCCTGCCGAGCAGAGAGCCCGATGTGGGGCTCGATCCCAGGACCCTGGGATCATGACCTGAGCTGAAGGCAGAGGCTTAACCCACTGAGCCACCCAGGCGCCCCTCCTCTTGTGATTTTAACATTTTCTTTCTTCTAGCTTACTGTACAATGTATAATACATATAACGTACAACATACATGTTAATCGACTGTGTTATCCATAAGGCTTCCTGGTCACTAGTAGGCTAATAGCAGTTAAGCTTTCAGAAAGTCAGAAGTTATACACAAATTTTAACTGTGGGGGGCTCAACAGCCCTGTCCCCTCAACTTTGTTCAAGGGTTAACTGTAAACCATTCCAGTGGATAGATCTGTCCAATGGACAAATGGATGGATTGGTGGATGCATGGATCACTTTGACAACATCTCTTTCAGAGAGGTACATTAAAAGATCTTAGGGGTGCCTGGATGGCTCAGTCCATTAAGTGTCCAATTCTTGGTTTCAGCTCAGATCATGATCCCAGGGTCATGAGATAAAGCTCACACACTCTCCTGTTCTCTCTCTCTCAAATAAATAAATCTTAAAAAAAAAAAATCTTAACCCTTTGACCCCTGAAAAGGAGAAGCCGGAGGAGAAAAAATAACATCATCATCAAACAATAGGCACTGTATTCTTCTAGCAAAACTGACAGATTAAGGAGTTAGTATTTGTATCTCAAAATGATCAATTAAATGTTAGAAGGTTCTGATTTACCAAAAGAACAAAAAATGGTTCCACATACAAAAATGACGTAAGTATGCATAATTATGACAATCATTTGAAATTTCATTTTGACCATTTCACCTGGAGCTGTTGCAAAAGACTTTCATGTAGATGCTTTATTTCCAGCCAAGGTTTTTCACTGAAGTTGGGATTTTTAGTGCACTCTAAGAGGTAACTTCCTTGAGATTTTAACTCTTTTAGCAAAGACGTCAAATCTTGTGCTTTCTGGAGGAATTTCTTATAAATTTTTAGCTGCGCTTTCTTCTCCTGCAAACCATGTTGCAGCGCAAAGCCCACTTCCTGCTTCTTTTTTAGTTCCGTGAGCATTAATCTCAGATCATCCTTACTTTGTAAATACTTCTCTCCTTCTAGCAGAAGCTTTTCTTGATGGCTAAGTTGAACAAATATTTTAGAAATGACATGACTCTTAGCAAATTGGAATGCTTTCTGCATATTATGTATAACATACATTGTAATAAAAAGCATTGAAATAACACTAACATTAGTTATTCCCGAAGACTCCTTTTGGCATTAATGACATTGTAAATAGCACTAAGTCTAGCTCAGAAATCAAGAGAGAAATTATTTGTAGTATTATTTAAAAAAATATTTTGTTACATAATTTGACCTGAGAATAAACACTTAATAATTTAGATTCCAGACCATTACAGTTTTTACTATGCTTAAAATTATATTATCTTACATTTCTCTTTCTCATATAACTAAAATAAATAATTATCCAGTACATTTGCCAAGTAACTAGTTTATACTTTCTATACTTTAAATTTAGTTTTGATCTGACTTCCTAGAAAAAAATATAAAATTCACATTTCCACTAAACAATAAATGTATCATTTAAGATGTGATATGAATTAAAAATTTTCACCAGAATTATGTCCACTGAATTCAGACATTTACCACGTTTATACATTTAAGAATCTCTTAGAATATATACTTAAAAGGATAATTATTCTACAGTAATATCATGCAGACTACTGAGATTGTCTGGGGGAGGGGAGTTTTGGTAAGAAGCAGTGCTGAAGGTGGAATGATAGACAATGCTAATTTGTTACCAAGAACTCCATGGGTTGATGAACCAGCCAAACTAAACACTGCTACAGTTAAAACGGGGTATTTCCTATCTGATCCAGAGAACTTTCCGTCTTTATTTCTGCCTCTGACATTGTGGATGCCCCTGACACTACGGACTTTCTCCCCAATAGATATTATATCCAAATCCAGGAGGCAGACAAAACATACTTGTTATGGCTTCACAGTGTAATGAAAGCCATGAATAAGTGAAGGCATTGTCCTTTACCTTAGATATGTGTTGGCTAAATGGAGTGTGTTGTCCCACTGATTCTTGATATCAGTAAGGGTCTTTGGAGCCAATGGAGATTTGCTGCTCTCAGCCTGACTCATGATGGTCTGTATTTTAGCGTCCCCTTCAGGCTTTAGTAAAATGATTTCCTGAATTAAATAAAACAGAACTTAGAAACTCATTTGTATTACTTAGGGAAAGTACATATGATATCTTTTGATTTATATACGTTATACTTAGAGTAACTGCAGAGTAGATTTCAAAATTATCTTCTCATTTTTATAGGACAATGCTATCTCCTTCACATGATACAGAACTGATTCTCAATAAATATTTTTCAGGTTGATCTCACTGCATTCCTTCTCTCATCTTTATTTTCAACTGCCTTCAAATAAGCAGAGGCCTGAAAGACTCTGGCAAATCCTTCCTATTCACTCCATTATTTATTGATAGAGAGTTAAGGTAACAACCGAACACAACATTTTTATACACTTAAGATGAGACTTAGGGCTTCCCACAGGAAAATGCAGTGCCCCTTGTCAACTCTTGTCCCCGGGCTACAACATAATTAATTCCCACTCCCTGCTCCTCTCTTTCCCTCCTTTGCTCTAAACAATCAAGTTTCTCCCTAATTGGAAACGCAACTCCAGATTCACATCCCCTGGAAAGCCTTTCACATATAACCCCAATTACTTCAGTGAGCTTCACCAACCCTTAGAGCTCATGATGCATAACCATTGCTTCCTGTAATATGCTCTGATTAATGTTAATTTCAATCCTTCCAGGTTCCTTTTACGCACATGTGCTTCTATCCCCTGCATGTTTAACTAACGACAATAGACTAACGTCTATTGAATCTCCCCTGTCTATTGAATCTCCCCTCGGGTAAAAAGTAAGCCGGGTGGAGCTTGAGATTTCCTTGCCCTCTGCAACCCCCTCAGCACCTAATAACCTTTATGAACCACACAACACACTCGATATCTAATCATCTTTATGAACCATACCTATTCACTGTGAAGAAGAGTTCTTCTCTAGCCCTGCCCTGGACATTGCTGATGCCTCTCTGTACTGACATACATATATTTCTTTACATCTGAGCCAACTCCCACTGCCACCCTCTGTAGGCACTGCCCTTACAAAGAGAGGCTATACCGTCTCTCCTCTGTCTGCTTTAAGATAACTTTAGATCCAACACAGCCCTTCTGCCTTTTAAGCACAGTCATCTGAATGCCTTCAGCCAATCCACAGTGATCCTATTTTCCATTAAGAAACAAATCTTTGTAGTTTTCCTCTAAATCTTTTAAAAATTAGGGGCGCCTGGGTGGCTCAGTGGGTTGAGCCGCTGCCTTCGGCTCGGGTCATGGTCTCGGGATCCTGGGATCGAGTCCCGCATCGGGCTCTCTGCTCGGCAGGGAGCCTGCTTCCCTCTCTCTCTCTCTCTGCCTGCCTCTCCATCTACTTGTGATTTCTCTCTGTCAAATAAATAAATAAAATCTTAAAAAAAAAAACCAATTAGAGTTCACTCTGACCTCTGAAATTCAGTTCCCACAGATATACCTTTATTTTTTGGATTCTTTCCTCAAGTGGCATTTTGCCTTCCGATGAATTCAAAGCCATAAGGGACTCTTTAATCCCTGCTATCCAGCGAATAACATCATGTGCGAGATCATTAAAGCTCTGGTCCTCTGTAGGAGGTAACTTATCCTCTTCATCAATTTCACATAATTGTCTCAAAAATGCCTGGTACCTATCAATCAAATGTGCTGATTCCATTACTATTTCTTCCTCTTCGGTAAGCCCACATTCCTTCAAAGAGCTGGTCATCTGGGCCAGAGACTCAAACTGTTCCCTGTAAATTCACATCATGTGAATTAACATGACTGTTAATAATTAACAATTATTTTAATTGTTAATTGTCAATTTTAACTGTTTAATTTTAATTGTTAATTAACAATTGTAAATTCTTAAGTTAATTGTTAATAATTAACAATTAAAAAACAAATTAACATTAATTGCAATAACATTACACACATGTAAATAAACATCACAGAAAGTTTACAGCAGCTACAGCACCATGTAAGAAACCACGCTGGCAGAAAATACACTCGTACGAGATCAGCTCTACCTCTTTCTAGCTACAGCTTCGCAAAATAGCTCAGTTTTCTCTCCTGATTTTTCCATTTCTTCCCATTTCTCTTCTTGACTAATCAACCACTTGCTCAGATTGCTGTGGTCATCCTGGAGTCTAAAAGAACATTAACATATGTTAAATAGAACGGAAGCAAAAAGTGTGTCTATGAAGAGAAGGTAGGCATGAATTTCAGAAGCTAACCAGGTTTTTAACCACTTTTTTTTGTTATTCTTTAGAGAAAAATTAATTTGTAACATTAAAATCCGAACAATAATAGCCTGTATTATAGTGGGATTCTATAAAAGCAACGAGCTATACAAATGTATCAGAGGAGCAAGAAACAAACAGAAAACAGTTCTGGACTCTCCCCTGAACTATTACCATATTAGATAATTTGACGAATTCTCTTAACTTCGGTCTTCTAGAGACAAACTTTGATTTGAAAATATGTATTTTATTTGTGAAATTTGTGTGACTGTATATCCCAGTGTCAGCTGTACTGAGGCACAGAACAGATAAAGGTACCATGTTATTTAGATCTTGCCTTTATTTCCTACCTCAGCAGCTGCTGCAAGTAGTCATTAAGCTCCTTTGCTCGGGCCTGGCAAACGGACTCCATTTTTTCTAATTCGATTTCTTGATTTATAATCCAACTGTTAAGCTCCTTAACATGGGCTTTGGGCAGGTGCTTCTTAACATGATTCAGTACAGTGCCCACCTGCTGTATTTTACTGCCTCTTCCTTCAAGAGTCAAGAAATCCTTAAGAAAGACAGAAAGTCAATGATGTTCTACTGGCAAAGTCAAAGTATCGTCTCTATAACCCCCACGATGCTTTTCCAGAGATGGGCCACCTTTTTAAACACCCAGTACAAGAGAAGAACTATGCAGACAAGGCTAACTGCAAACGCGAATGACCAATTTGTTAGGTGTAGAATGTGTGTTTACATCTGACTCACTGGAAATGGATCAAGAAAAATAATGCAGGGTCACCAAGAATGTCAGTAGGAATAAGACTGGGAAAGCTTCATTTTTCTTTGCCCAGCTTCTAAATACTTGCTCCCTTATGGAAATCAACATGTAAACCTAAACAGCGAATTCACATTTAACTTTGCCCGAATCCACATTTTATTTCAGTGTTTGTGGGTCAAGGTTTGAGCATCCATTGCTAAGACCCATGCCATGGGCAAAGTTAAAGGCAAAAGATAAAAAATAAAAAGTTGGGACTTAAACAAAAAAGAGCAGAAAGGCAATTTTTATCAGTAAAGAACAGTATCACCAAAGCAAGCAATCAAACAAAGAACATTTAGTGCCACTCATAAGCTTGAGAGTATGACTTATCATCAACACTAAAGTACTAGAAACCTAGCCTAAAGTGATCAAGATTTAAGGATGTGGTAAGCATTTTAAATGCCCCCATGCATACTACCTTTTATTTCAGGCTACCTAACACTACAGTTCAACCAGCTATAGTAAAGTGCAACTGAGTCTTTTTTTTTTTTTAAGATTTTATTTATTTATTTGACAGACAGAGATTACAAGCAGGCAGAGAGGCAGGCAGGGGGCAGGGGGTGAGGCAGGGAAGCAGGCTCACTGCTTGCTACTGAGCAGAGAGCCCGATATGGGGCTCGATCCCAGGACCCTGAGATCAGGACCCGAGCCGAAGGCAGAAGCTTTAACCCACTGAGTCGCCCAGGCGCCCCTTATTTATTTATTTGACAGAGAGAGACACAGTGATAGAAGGAGCACAAGCAGGGAGTGGGAGAGGGAGAAACAGGCTTCCTGCTGAGCAGGGAGCCTGATGTGGGGCTCGATCCCAGAACCCTGGGCTGAAGGCAGATACTTAACAACTAAGCCACCCAGGTGCCTCTCAACTGAGATGTTTTAAATATTACTCAGGAAAAAAATAATAATAAGTCAAGAGATCTCTCTCAAGAAAATAAAGGAATCAAAAGCCACATTAAGTAAAGCCTTTATTTTTTATCAAATATAATTTTAAGTTGACTGGATTTACCGGTAAACACGAAGTTAAATAGCATCTTAGACTAGGTGTGAAAATACAACTTGTTTAATTGGCCTGCATCCTTACCCAATAAATATGGAATTTTGAAATATTTGGGGAAAAGTTGGTTATTTGGAAATATTATCTCTGTAGAGAAATTAGTAATTCGAAGTAAATTTTTTTTTTTTTTTTGGAGAGAGAGAGCTTGAGTGGGGAGTGGGGAAAAGGAGAGAGAGAATCCTAAACAGGCTCCACATTCATCATGGAGCCCAAGGTGGGGCTTAATCCCACAACCCTGAGATCATGACCTGAGCAGAAATCAAGCATGAGATGCTTAACCAACTAAACCATTCAGGCACCCCCAAAGTAATGATTTTATCTACTTAAATACAGCCCTATGTCTCTAGCACTTTAGTTTTGATAAATTTTAGTTATAAAGTATATACATATATATATACACATAGATCTTACAGAAAGTTTTTGTAGCTTTTGTTCCACACTCTTTTTTGTTTCTAATGATTCAAAACACTCTTCAAGGTTCATTTTAATGTTGCCAAACCAGTCGTTAAAATTCTTACACTGATCTGCAGGAAAAAACAAAGAAAGCTGCATTCATTCAAGGGAGACTTCAAACACCTTGTTAAATTGAGAAATTTGACACTTGCTTTGCATGACATGGCTACTACAGTCATTGTATAAAGTGGGTAATAAGTTGAAACCCAACTCTGAGGCTAACAGATTCTAGAGAGTAATTGTGGTATATTTTCTTTTTCTTTTTAACTTTTTTATTCTTTTTAAGTAGGCTCCACGCCCAGCATGGAGCCCAGTGCGGAACTTGAACTCATGACCCTAAAATCAAGACCTGAGCTGAGATTAATAGTCGGTTGTTAACCAACTGAGCCACACAGGTGCCCCAAACTGTGGTATATTTTCTATACCAAACCTCCTTTCCAAGCACATAGGACACCCAAAGACACTTGCAAGGGCAGCCTGCTCACAGACATGTCCCTAGACTTACTCACTACGCTGAGCAGATCAAATCTGAAAATGTTGGTGACCTTCTTTCATGAAATAAATATTTGGGACTTTAAAGGAAAAGAGGTTATTTACCATAGGCATAAATCCCCTCCAAAGAGTTATCTGAATAAGTCCTAACTAATTAAATAAATCCTTTTCCTAACTAGAATCTGTGTAACCATTTGTAAGTAAAGCTTACATAAGCCTTCGCATTCACAATACTTATTCATACTTCCAGATTCCCAGAAAGAGTTAGGAGAAACATCGCACTCACCATTCAATAACTTAGAAAAGTGATCTTGCAAAACACTTTTTTTGGTATTAAACAAGTCACTGACACTTTCGTATTGCTTTTTTAATTCAGAGAGTTCAGGAGTCAGACAACCTATTTGATTCTCAAGTAACATCATACTGTGCTTTTGCTGTAGGATTTGCTGCTGTATCTCCTAAATACATAAACAAACAACCATTAGGTCTCAAAATGAGCACAGTTTATACAAAGCATAACATCTCCATTGTTTTTGTAAAAACCTCAATGACCTTCTGTTGGGTGGATTGGCTTTACCTTAGCTAGTACAGGTATAACACAATGCAGTTTAATATCAAATAATTACTGTCCCCCAAGCAATTCAAAGGTGAAACTGCTAAATATACAAATTGTTTTTCTGAGTTTTTGCCCTTGGCTTTCATTTTTTAGTAACTAGGTTTATTAACTTCAAGAGGTCAAAGCCATCAGAAACAAGTATAAAAATAAATCTGAACCACGAAGAGACACAGCTGGGACATACCTCGAGTTTAGTGAAGATCTCTAAGCTGTCGGAAGGAGATAGAGCTTTTAAGAGGGACTCTGTCATTCCAATCTGGGTCTTGGCTTGGTCCAGGTCCTCCCTTAGCTCAGCTGGGCTGCCACTGAGTGCAGAGCACGCGGATTCTCCTATTAAATATGTTTTTACGTTTTCTATCTTGTTTAAAATGGAGGACTCCATGACCTGAAATCATGAAACATACAAAAAGTCTGTGGCAGGCTTTATTTAACTCGATTTTAAGACAACTGCATTGCTACAGAACGAGTTGAAACTTTGCTTCATTTCAACGCAAAGTTAATTCTTCGATGTTCTACATCGCTGATACCATGCCAATTGTTTAAAAAAAAGAATAATACGAAAAAACCAAGATTGGCGTTCTGACTTTTTTTTTCCGGAAAGACTAAATAGGATGAGTCCTTTCCCCCTCCAAAGCAAGCTTTATCTAGCATCTCACTTGAGGTGCCCTCTCGAGGCACTCACTGGAAAATATATTAAAATATACAGAAAAATTAAATGGTCAGCATTTATTGAGTGTTTATTATGTGCACAGCTTTGTGGTAAGCATTTTACATACAAAATACAGGCTTTTGAATGTTAAGTAACTTGCCCAAGATCACAAAGCTAGTGGTGCCAAGCCAGAACCCCACCCAGAAGGTCTGACTCCGGATGTCACATTCAGCCACTATACGGTCTGATTGAAATAAAATTGTAACCAATCTCTTCACACGATAGAAAACCATACTTGCAGCCATCTCCCTGCTTCTCCATCCAGCAATTAATAAAGAGGGAATCACTTGAACCATATTTTCCTTTCTATGGCCAAAAGACACTCAAGAGGAAACCCTCGTTAATTTACACAGAAGCGGGGTGCCTGGGTGGCTCAGTGGGTTAAAGCCTCTGCTTTCGGCTCAGGTCATGATCCCAGGGTCCTGGGATCAAGCCCCGCATCAGGCTCTCTGCTCAGCCAGGGAGCCTGCTTCCTCCTCTCTCTCTGCCTGCCTCTCTGCCTATTTGTGATCTTTGTCTGTCAAATAAATAAAAATAAAATCTTTAAAAAAAAAAATTTACACAGAAGCAGGACAACATCTCCACCTCTACACAGGAGTCCTGGAAATCAGTGAAATGAGACTAAAATAATATGAAAATATTTATTCTAAACAAATACAATGAACTATGCCAACTGTTAAAAATTTAGTTGGATTTAACGTAGGAATTGAATAAACATGAACTAAATAATGATCTTAATTTCATTTTAGTTTTAAGATTTAGAATTCTGGCTTATGAACTTTTTTTTTTTTTTAATTAAGATTTCGTTATCTGAGAGAGAAAGAGAGTGCGCGGAGGGAGGGGCAGAGGGAGAAGGAGAGAGAAACCAAAGCGGATTCTGCGCTGGATGCAAGTCCAATGGGGGGCTCAATCTCATGACCCTCAGATCAGGGCCTGAGCTGAAACCAAGAGCTGGACACTTAACCGACGGCACCACCCAGACACCCGTGAACATTACTTTAGAGTGTTTTAATTGCAACTTCCAAATAAAAATTCTCTCACCTGCAATTCAAGGGGTATTTCACTGCTTTGAAGGAGAAACTGTATGTTAGCCACTCTTGTAGAAAACTCTGAAGATTTTTGTTCATAGGCTTGTAACTCTTCCTAGAACAAATAATGTTAATGGAAAATATATTTTTACTTTTTCTTTATTTTCTGGTACCCAGGATTACTATTATTATATACAGAAACTAAAAGAGCCTTTCAATATCCCTTGTTTTTTGAAGAATCACTTGTTTTTTGAAGAAGTCCTAGGAGTTACACACACACACACACACTCTTGGTGGAATCCAGCCCACAGGCTGGCGGTTTATACTCTTTAACTTCAAATTTTTAAATAACCTGTATGTCAAGGCATTTCTTTTTTTTCTTTTCTTTTTTTTTTTTTTTAAGATATATATATATTTATTTATTTGACAGAGATCACAAGTAGGCAGAGAGGCAGACAGAGAGAAGGGAGGGGAAGCAGGCTCCCCGCCGAGCAGAGAGCCCAATGTGGGGCTCAATCCCAGGACCCTGGGATCACAACCTGAGCCAAAGGCAGAGGCTTTAATCTCTGAGCCATCCAGGCGCCCCTGTCAAGGCATTTCTAAGGGACTTACGTATGTACACTTAGAAAATCATAATTTCCTTCATCATACACAATGGAAACTCATATATCTCTACACATTTTTGAAAACCTTTTCCAAATGTATGAAAATGGATATATGAATTTAAAAGCAGATAAAATAACAAAGATTCAAGAACAGATGAAGCACTAGAGCTGGCATACTGTAAAACCTTCATGCACACAGACATTTATTTTTCTATTACACTGAACCAGATATAATCGCTAATCTTTAACTGTTTTCTGACCTACAAAGATAGAGATTTCATGCGATCCAAGTGAATAATACATAAATAAGCAATTAGAAAGAATTCTTCCTAGGGTTAAAAGAGATAACTTAAATCTTTCCAAATGGTACAGAGATTAGTTTTAAAAATAGCCTTTTTTGAAGCTCTAATAAGATTTTAATACTTAACCTGATACTTTTTTTCTAATCTTTGGTAAGGAGAGACTGCTTAATTCAGATTATGAAGGTTGACCATAATCATGATGTAAGATCAGGAGTTAACAGTCTAAGGGCTGGCAGTCTGTTTTTATAAGTAAAGTTTCATTGGAACCCAGTTACTTCCACACATTTATGTATCATCTATGACTGAATGCTTTCATGCTACAATAGCAGCAATAAGCATTTGTGACAGTGAGCAAATGATCTATAAGCTTAAAATATTTACAATTTGACCTCTTAAGAAAATGTCTGCCAACCCCTGGGACCTATACTGACCACCTGGGAATAATAATGCATTTTGACGGGGCTTCTTCTAGGAGTTATTAAAATTTTGTATACCATGAATGCCTCTGATAGTCTGGTAAATCCTGTGGACCCTTTGCATGACTATTTTTTAATAACAAAATATAAGATAAATCATGTAGGAGGATAAGGGAACACAATTAAATTGAGTTACAGTTTTCAAAATATTAAAAATAATTTTTGCCATAGTAATATACATGTTTCTATATTAATACTTTAAATAATAAGATCTAGAAGTGATTCTACTGAATACCATAATTTCAAAGTACTGATAAAGGGTAACAGTTACAACCAGATGATTCAAAAGTATCTGTGATTTTCTTGACAACAAAGTCGTGTATAACATTCATCCTACTATGTTTGTTGACTATATTCATAATTGGAACCAATAATACAATTTGGTTAGACATTCATAAAAATAAAGATGCAACTTTTCCCGTATGAAGTCATTTTATCCAGGAACCACTTGCATGTCTGTCAACCCCAGGTTAATAATACCTGCTAACATCTTCCTAGATACACAAACAACAGAAAGGTCCCACTCAAGGGATAATGAAAGAAAACATTTCTTTGTGATTTCTCTACTCTGCTTCAAGAAAGCAAGCTCCATATTAAACATCAACTGTGTACAAGAGTATACATTTTACTTCTGTTGCAAATTACCTTCAGCTTTTCTCGTTCATCTTCAGCCAGTTGATGTAATTCCATTTTTCGAAGGACCTTTTCAGTCCACTCATCAATGACATTTTTTAAGTTAAAAAGCTTATCCCATAAAGCTAGAGCTCGGCCAAGATTTTCATAGTAGTCTTCTGTCTTCTCATTTATCTACCATAATTAAAAAATAGAAAGAATACATTTAGTGGTGAAAAGAATGAAGACCATTGTTTCAGATGCTCTATTTTAAAATAAAAATTGAATTTATCTTTGCTTATTAAATAATTTGCTTTATCTATCAACAAAAAAATATGCTTTAACAGATCACATAGTTCTTCCTTCCACACACACAAAAAACTTTGCTGCCACTTATAGAAAGAAATAGTCTAACGAATTAATAAGCCACAATAAATAAAAGGGCTTTTAAGAGCCCAGATGAAAATATAACATGGACAAAATGCTTAATCTGTAATTCATAAAAATATGTTACTCGACTAAAACTGTATTAAATAAATATATAATTGGACATGAATATCCTGAATGGTTAATATATTAACTAGTTTATTTTACATAAGTTGAGTATATGCCTTTATATCTCAAAGATGATAGACCCATTTGTTAGTAGACCCATTTCACTCAGGAGGTGAAATTAATTCTTAAGTCATAAATTTTATTCTATTTGAACATTTTATAATAAACACTTTCAAATATAATAATTAAATAAAAATACTAAAGGTATGACAGAAAAGACTGATTTGCTATAAAATAAAAATTTTAGTGAATTAAACTGTCACTCACATCAAGCCATCTATCCACAATAATATTAGCTTCTTTCTCAAAAGGAGGCTCTTCAAAAATTCTCATTTTATTTAGATGAAATTGTAGATTTCTGCAGATCTGGTTAATCTTGTCTACAACTTCTAAATGTTCACTGAATTCTTCTTTGACAATTTCAATCTGTAAAAAAGATAGGTGACATGTTTTTTATATATTTACACAGTAAAACCAATAACCAAAATTCTTTTACTGGCTATTTATAACAGAGTATTTCCTTTGCATATTTTACTTTTCTAAAGCAAGCTACTATTTTCCTACTTTCTCAATGAAAGTATTTAGAATCCTAACTATCTCATTTAACAATAATCTTACATCCATGGGCACCTGGCCCATGGCCTGAGCCAAAGACAGTTGCTTAACCAACCGAGCCACCCCAGAGCCCCTATTAGTTTTTAAAATACCTTTGTGAGTGCACCTTTACAGTTGAAAAAGGGGAACAAAGCAAAGGTCACCAAGTTTTACCTCTGCCATATACGTATTTCAAATGTTTCCAGAGACTACAATATGATAATGATTGAAACATGACTTTGTAGTCATATAGACCTGGGATTAACCAGGTTATGATTAATAATCATATGGCATAATGATTACACCATTTATTAGCCATATAATCCTGGGGAAATTACTTAAACTCTAGCTTCATTTTTTGCCTTTTTTTTTACAGAGGAAGTTGCTACTCTATTCAAATTCCAAGACATCAATTGGTCATTACTGGTAAGCAGGATCAGTCAGCCTGAAAAATTCAATACATGGAGATGGTTCTTCTTCTGCTGTTCTGTGTTGCTTCCTTATTGTTCAATAGGTAAGATCCTTGAGACTAGCATTATGAAGCTATCTTCAGATTAGGTGAAGAACCCAGGTCAGTGTATCCATATCTGAGCTACCCTGTGATAAAATTCCAAGATTTGGATTTAGATCTGGTCAAGAAAAAGGCCTTGTAAGCATTTAGGCTGGCCCACATGCCCCAACCACTTTTTTCCCAGGGAACTTGCTGGGGTATTGAGCACTCATGCAGATTATAATAAGGCAATACCATTGGTCTTATTTTTTGAGTATATATCTCCTTTGACAATCCCACAGCAAATCAGGAAAACTGACAGGGTAGGGTTGGGGAATTTCTGTGTTCTTTATTTATGACACCATTAAAAAAAAAAAAAAGGATTTTATTTATTTATTTATCTATCTATCTATCTATCTATTTATTTATTTAACAGAGAAAGAGAGAAGATCACAAGCAGGCAGAGAGGCAGGCAGAGAGAGAGAAGAGGAAGCAGGCTCCCCGCCGAGCAGAGAGCCTAGTGCGGTGCTCAATCCCAGGACCCTAAGATCATGACCTGAGCCAAAGGCAGAGGCTTAACCCACTGAGCAACTCAGGCGCCCCTTTATGACACCATCTTAATAACATTAAAACCCCTAAAGTTACCTCTGAAATTCTCTAAAGAACAAAAAGAGAGAAAGAAAGAAAGAAAGAAAAGAAGCCAAAAAACCCCACCTCTAAACCTTGCTTTTCCCACCAGTATAACAGGGTCAATACTAGTTACCTTGCAAGGTTATAGGGTTATGTGGGAATGAAATGATACAATAATGACCAAACCATCCATGGCAGAAACTATCATTATCACCATTACCATTTTTAGTAGCAGTAGTCCTAGTAATGTTACTTAAAACCTCAAGACCACATGATTGTCTTATTTACAAATAAAACCAATTTTTCTGGCTTCAGGATTTTCCAGCTTCTGGGATAAATCATGTATTGGAGTGGAGGGGGTATGGTTTGGCCCATGACAGAAATTAGTAAATTTTTAAAGTGCTGCCATATAATGTCTTTGGTATTAAGAATTTTCCATATTTAATATTATGTCCTTAGGCTAGATTCCTAGAAATAAAATATTTGATCAAACAGTAGAAAGCTTTTCAAGGATCTTGAATAATATTGTCAAAGTGTTTTCCAAAAGGGTAGTATCAATCTACTCTTAAACCAGCAACATAAAGAGTATATATCTCGCTGACTATCAAAAGGCAAACAAAGGTATTTTTGAGAGTTCTGGTTTCCTTTGGTTATTCACAAGGGTGTACTAGAAACTATGTATGTCTCTCTCTCGCTCTTTTTTTTTTTTTTTAAACAACTGTCAATTTATTCCCTATGTACAAATAATCTGTTTGGATCTCTGTGGTTTACTCGCTAATTTCTATGAGTTATCTGTATATTATTGCAAATTCACTTATGAAAATATTTTTACTCAACAGCCTTTTCTTTTTTTTTTTTTTTAAATATTTTATTTATTTATTTGACAGAGAGAGATCACAAGCAGGCAGAGAGGCAGGCAGAGAGAAAGAGGAGGAAGCAGGCTCCCTGCTGAGCAGAGAGCCCGATGCGGGACTCGATCCCAGGACCCTGAGATCATGACCCGAGCCGAAGGCAGCGGCTTAACCCACTGAGCCACCCAGGCGCCCTCAACAGCCTTTTCTTAAAGACTGAATTTATTTGAGATAGAGAGAGGGAGGGGGAGGAGAGGGAGGCAAGTCAGGGCAGAGGGAAAAAGAGAAGCAGGCTTCCTGTGGAGCAGGGAGCCCAATGCAGGGCTCAATCCCAAGACTCCAGGATCATGACTCAAGCAGAAGGCAGATGCTTAACCGACTAAACCACCTAGGCGCCCCTACAGTATTATTTAAAATAATATAAAATTAAATTGTATCATATTAACTTCTATTTATGAGGGCATGTTTAAGTGAACTATATTGTTACTACATATTGTACATACATGAAATTATATTATACACAGGAATAATTTATTAAAAGTTCTCATTCTTGTAAGGCTGATCATGTTGAATTTTCTGAGAACCAAAAGAACACTCAGCCCCTTATATCCACTCGGATAGGGACAGGATCCTTCTAGATCCGGAGATCACCAAACCCAGAAGCTACCACTGCTAGATGGAAGGAGATAGGCTGCTCCTGAGCAACTCTACCTCACTATCTGCTCCTGGTCTTGGTGGTCTTCTTCATTTAAATCTCATAGGAGGGGCCCCTGGGTGGCTCAGTCAGTTGAGCACCTGCCTTCAGCTCAGGTCATGATCCTAGGGTTGTGGGATTGAGCCCAGTATCAGGCTCCCTGCTCAGCCGGGAATCTGCTTCTCCCTCTCCCTCTGCTCTTCTCATCCGCTTGTGCTCGCTCTCCATCCCTCTCTCTCTCAAATAATAAAATCTTAAAAAAAAAAAAAAATAAATCTCATAGGAAATCAGTTAGACAGTCACATATTGTACAACTGGTGTCCAAACAGGGTTCTTTATGACCAATCATAAAGAACCCTGTTTGGACACCAGTTGTACAACTGAAACTGAGTCTGAGAAGTAGGTCTCGCTCCTACTCTAGATAGCTCTGACCGTGTATTGGTACCCTGAATGTCACTTCAGCTTCAGGGATAAGAGTTCTAGATAAAGACTCAATTTTAAGAGTCTGGTTGATTCTCTCTCAGCAATAAGTAGTTCAATGAAATAGCTTCCTAACAATCAGCTGTATCAGGTAGATTGTATTTTCCACATGCTTTTGACCCTTTAACAGCACTTTAGCACAGGACTCATAAAACCAGTAGGAAAAGCAACTTTCTAGAATACAGTAATATAGTGTAGTAGTAGTATTCTTCAACTATTCCATTCCTTGGCCACTTTGGTGGATAACCACCTAAATGCGTAGAAAATAATGACACCTAGTGTCCAAAAGTGTTACTCTTCTTGGAGTATGTTGTGATTGGTGAGGCTGTGAATATAGATGAAGCATCATGGATATAAATACATTTTTACAGAAAGTGAATAAATAAAAATGTAATTATTCCTTTGTCTGCTACCTTCATTCCCTGGAGGCTAAAATGAAGTCTCACGTTCCTTTTTGGTAGAAGGTCAGTGCAAAGACTGTCAAAACCATACAGAGGTAGTAGCAGGAGTGACCCCAGATGTCAACAGAACCACATCACCAGGATCAAAAACCAAACACAAGTAACCCAGCATCAACCTGGGGACTGAAATATTTCAAGCCCTAGTAATAAATTCAATAAAGTCTTAGATATCTGATAAAACAGGGTCACTGTTCTTTTAAGCCAAGTTTCAAAAATGACTCTATTTATAATATCCTCGTAATGGTCAAGGCCACTGTGCAGAGTTTCCTTTGGAATCTGGACTCACCTCAGCTATCCTTTTCTTTAGGTTCTCTTTTCCCATGTAGGAAGCCTGAAGGGAGATGACATTCTCTTCTTTTTGAATCAAAGCAGTCAAGACACTTTTAAAATTCTGATATTGTTTTAAGAGCTCCAAAACTCTTTCACATTGATCAAGGCTATGAAGGAAAAAAAAAAAAAAAGTAAAATGGGTAAATCTCGAAAAATAAGAAAACCATTCTCTCTCTTTGTAAGTACCCTATGATAATGACTAATACATGATGGAGGATTTTTCCTCTTGACATGGTCTAGCATATTGCTTTACCAACATAACCTAAGACAATGGCTCATACAGTTATCTGGCAAATGGGTGGTATAAACAAATCACAGGATTATAATTGTCACCAGATCAAAAGTTAAAAAAAAAAAAAATTACCAGGTGTAAGCTCTAGAAGGAAACACAGGATTCATAATCTTAAGAAATCAGCATCTCAATTTCATCATGAACCAAAAAAACATCTTGGAAAACAGTGCCTCCCTAGCACTATTCCTGGAGATTGTTTCAATACTAATTCAGCAAGTCACAGTTTAGGTCAATTTAACTTATTCTAGATTTAACCCTTTTTAGTATTTTTTTAATAGAAGAATTTTTTAAATAAGATTATTTATTTATTTATTTGACAGACAGAGATCACAAGTAGGCAGAGAGGCAGGCAGAGAGAGAGGGAAGCAGGCTCCCTGCTGAACAGAGAGCCCCATGCTGGGCTCAATTCCAGGACCCTGAGATCATGACCTGAGCTGAAGGCAGAGGCTTAACCCCCTGAGCCACCCAGGTGCCCCTAGATTTAGCCCTTTTTAAAAATTAAAGTAGTACAGATAACTTGAATACCTGATTTCCTTATATCTGGGCACTACTCAGTCATGTGAACTTAGATAAATTACTTTAACCTCTCTGGACCTCCATTTCTTTCCTCCATAAAATCTAAGGGCAGACTAGATCAAATACCACAGGCAAGTTTTATCTTGATTACTGTACACTCAGCTTCCAGAAGAACACAGGAGGAGCACCCGGACAGAGTTCTGGGTAAAAGGACCACAGACAGAGGTGAGCAGAGTTACAGGAAACTTCCAAGGAACTGAGGTACCAACCAGAGCAAAAACAGATAGACCACTCAGCCTCAGCATAAGGGGGGAAGTGCCCTGAGACAGAGAGGAGGGTGCCAGTAGGAAATGCCAGAACCCCCTGCTAGAAAGGGAGGTGGTTAAGACCATCTCTGTTAGTCCTCAAATCTCCTACTTGTGCGTCCCAATTCCTATCCCAACTGGGCCCCCTTGGCCTGGCTGGTCCAGGCTGTTAGAGATCAGCCGTCCTGACTACTTCCCCGTCCAGGCAGAGAGTAAGGGAAAGAAGGCATGGCTGGAGAATACTGAGCAGAACTGCCAACTAGGACTGGTAGGTAATGGCTATCGCAGAGTTAAGAACACTTTTGAGCCTGCCCAGGCTTGAAGATGCCACACAGCCAGCTTTAAAGATGGAGGAAGGGGACACACATCAAAGAAAGTGGTAGGAGGCCTCGGAAAGGAAAAGGATTCTGTCCTAGAGCCTCGGAGAAAGGAAGGCAGCTTGATGTCAGAATTTCCAACCTCCAGACCAGAAGATAAATTTGTATTGTTTGGTGAGGCTGTGCAGTGTGTAAACCTGGCGATTCACACACCTGTACCCCTGGAGCGAATAATACATTATACGTTAATAAAAAATTAAAATTTTTTTTTAAATTTTTTTTTTTTTTTTTTTTTTTTTTTTTTTGCCACTAAACTTCCATTAAACAGAACAGCAACAGAAAACTAACATGGGTGGGGTAACAATAAACACACTGTGTAGTTGCTGTCCCTCTTAGATAACCTCTTAAATTCACTGGGCTATAATCTAGGATGCCAGATCTTACCCAGACATTGACCCCATCAGCTTCCAGTATGAAACTCTCACGTTTGCTCCTCCTTTACATCCATGCAAATGTGCTTTCAATGTATTTCAAAAAGTTAACTGTGTTACACACAACTTCTCAGATTTGGGAGGGACTTTCCCCCTTACCATTCAGTGACCGAAGCTTTTGTACTCTCCCACAAAAGTGCTGTATTTTGGAACTGTTCATTCAGTGATTTTTCTCTACCATCTTTGAATTGTGGGAGAGAATTAACCATCTCTTGCAACCATTTCTTCTCTTCTTCATAGTCATCTAGATCCTTATCCAGTCTCGTTAGTGATTTTTTCCTTGATTACGAAAGAGAAAAGTTTGATAGCCAGTTATTAGCCAATCTGATTCAACACAAGTATGGGTAATTTGGGGGAGCACGCTAACTTTAATTTGCCCTCAATTTATTATATCAAAATTACACAGTCCTATTATAGAGTTCACGAGGTTCTATGCATCTCCAGAATACTAATTTGGTATTTAAGACATAATAAATATACAGAACCTCAAGCAGTAACATTTTTCTGTGGTGAACGTGCTTGAAAAGGACGTGTAAGTATGTGAGAGAAGAGAGAAAGAGTATGTGTGTGAATGGGAAAGAGCATGGCATGGAGAGAAGCCCTGCAAGCTTCTAAGGAAGAGTGGAGGAGGCCAAGGAGAAAGGAACAAGCAAGGAAACCTCGCATATCTACCTTCTATACCAAAACTTCTTCCCCATGAAAAAAAAGAGTCATTTGACCTAAGAGCTTTAACCTGCAAACTGATCCTGGAGGGATTAACTCCATTCACCCAGGTCTGAATTGCTCTTACCAGATACTCACTGTCTCTACCTCCTCTTTTCCAGTTCTTTCTGGAATCTACTCCCATAAGACTCTCACTCCCCACCGCCCCACCAAGATGGCTCGTCAAGATCTCCAGTAGCTTCCTTGATGCTAAACCCATGGTCCATTCTCAGTCTTTGTCCCCTTCACTGGTCAATGGCATTGACACAGCTGACCACTTCTCCTTGTTGAAAGGCCTCCTCACTTGACCCCAGGACTCTTGATTTTCCTCCTCCCATACCCGCCACCCCTTCTTAGTACCTGTGCCTGGTTCCTCTTCATCTCCTGAATCTCCTAACATGGAGTACTTGGAGCATGCAGCTCGGCCCTCTTCTCCGGCCTGTCTGAACTCACTCTACTGGCAAGGTCATGCATCTCAGGACTTTATATAGCAATCTAGATGCTGAGGACTCTCCAATGCATACCTCTACTCACCCCTCTCTCCTGACTCCATCTACTGTTATGAGTCTTATTGGTACCCGACTTGAATGTCAAGTATTTCGAACCTATCCTAAAACTGACCACAGTTGATCTTTCATTCAATATCTGACAAAATTCACTCTTTCTCATTTCAGTTGGTGGTAACTCTGTTCTTCAAGTTGCTCAGGTCAAAGCCTAGAATCATTTTTTTTTTAAGCTTTTATTTATTTATTTGAGAGAGAGGAAAGAGAGTGAGAGAGAGCATGAGAAGGGAGAAGGTCAGAGGGAGAAGCACACTCCCCGTGGGGCTGGGAGCCCAATGCGGGAATCGATCCCAGGACTCCAGGATCATGACCTGAGTTGAAGGCAGTCGCTCAACCAACTGAGCCACCCAGGCGCCCAAAGCCTAGAATCATTCTTGACTCCAGTCTTTCTTTTATAACCTAGGTACAGCGTGTCAACAAATCACATGAACTCTATCTTCAAAATATACTCAGAATCTTAGCATTTTCTGCCACCACACCTCTGGTCCACGCCACCATCATCCCTTACCTGGCTTACTACCACAGATGGACCTAGACTTCCTGTATCTTCCCCTGACTCCTACACTCTGTTCTCAACACGTCAGCCAGAGAAAGTCTGTTAACATTAAAAACTAAATCGCTTCCATCTGCTCAGAACCCTCCAGTGACTTCCCATGTTACTCAAAGATAAAGCCAGAGTTATCACATGGCCCAGAGGTCCCTACCTGAGCTAAGCCCCATCCACCACTCCCTTTCTGATCCCCTTTCATACCTCTTCCCCAAACCTCACCTCCTTGCTTCTCCTCAGACATGCGGCACATCCCCACAGCCGACCTTTGTACCTTCCACTCCCTCAGCCTGGAAGGTTCTTCCTCCTGGTAGTCACCTGGCTAGCTCTCTCATCCATCTGACTCACAAAGATTTACTTTCTCAGTAAAACTCTCCTTGATGACCCTTTTGGAATTCCAACCCCCTCCTCCTTCCTTGCTTAATTTTTCTTCATAGCTTTTATCAACATCAAACACTGAGTATCTTACTCCTCTCACTAGGTAAGAAGCTCTATCGGGGACAAGAGTTTTTGTCCATTTTGTTAACTGCTATATCCCCACGACCTAAAGTAGTACCGGACACATAACACATACTTGTTTTATTAATAACTAAACTAAAAATTACAACAACTTATGGTTTATCAATGTATAATTTTTCATGTGCAAATTAACATGGATTTATTCATTACTTAGTGTTTATAAATATATAATAAAAATGTATTAACGATGAGTGACTAAATGAGTAGTTAGTTCAACACCTTACTAAGAACTGGGCACTGTAGGAATGAAAGTCTCTCTGTGACTGGGAGCACAGGGCAGTTTCAGAGCGAAGAGCTTGGTCAGCTACGGAGCCTCAAGACAGCATGGAGCCTGAGGGATTCAGTGGGCAGAGGAGACAGAATGTGGGAATGATTTAGACAGGGAAGGGGAGTTCCCAAAAGTAACTTGCTAACATTGTCACTTGCAGGACCTGGAGGCTGGCTCTGAACATCTGCATTAAAATAACAGCACTCGTCCAGAAGACTGCCCACCTCAGTTTACTGAAGCTCTGCTCATTCTCCAGAACTAGCACTAACCTTCACTGACCTCTCAAAGTCAATCCTATGACTTCCCACCACTCAGTGCCCTTCCCAATCCTGCTGGCAGGAGAGGGGAAAACCAAAAAATTCAGGAAGAAGCAAGGACAGGGCGTGGCATGCCTATCTCCCACCACATCTTTCTTTATTACCCACCACGTGGATCTTCCTCCATCACGAGAACCCCGTAACCACAGAGCACTAAAAGGGACTTTTAGCAAAGCGCTCAAGTACTTTACACACATCTTATTTCACTCTCCCTTTGTCCATGAAATACACACTTTAATGGGAAAAAAATTACAGAATATCTTGTAAAGACACACTATCAACAAAAATGAAGCTTGCTAGAAAAGTCTACAGAAAAGAACGCTGAACAGGGAGTAGAGCAGGATGGAACAGAAGTAGAAAGGCACGGGAAGTAGTTCTCTCACCTAACAGATACTGAAAACACAGAAAAGTACTGTCCTGCGTCTGGACATGAATGAAAACGAGACTCACCGTTGCTTCACAGCCGGAACACTGGGATCCTTGAGACTGATTTTACCGATCTGATTATACACATCTTGAATGTTTTTCAGGAGTTCATTATTTTTGAAAATACAAGTCTCTAGTAATTTGTTTTCTTCAGTGAGCTCTCCGTGCACGCCATCGTCACAGGTCTCAGATAACTTTCGGGACAGAGTGACGAGAAGTTTGTCACAGGTGTCATCCCCCCGTTCGGCGTCTTTAAAGCTTATGCCGAGCGTTTTCAAACGTTTATCCAAGTGTCTGGCCTGGTCCTTCATCAGGCTGATTTCTTTTTCTTTATTTTCTGCCCTCACCGTGTTTTCTCGCACTACCTGTGTATCTGTAACAGGCTCGAAAGAGAGCTCAGCTGCTCTCAGAGAAGCCAGAAACTCCTCCAGAGCTGTGAGTGCGTCTTTACTCCTCTGGACCTGGTGGTTCACTTCTTCGAGTTGTGTTCTGTGTTTCTGCAGAATCTCCCGAGTCGCACGGAGATCAAGCGGGTGTAATTCCTTTAATGCAAAGTCGCCCGACTGTTCCAGGTTGTTATATATTTCAATCTGTCCAGCTATGGAATCTTGGATATTCTAAAATAAAGGAAGGAATGCTGAAAAGGCTGAGGCAGAAGAAAAGGCAGACTGCATACCAGAAATGAACCTAAACTTACAATGTCTAGGTGGCATCTAGAAAATGGCTTCTGGGTTTTTCTAAGGCTGACAGTTTCAACAGAAGGAAATATTTTAATTACAAAGGATCAGATGGTCCAGCTGTTCCATTATCTGTTAACCTTCCTGATGTCTCAATCCCCCCAAAGAAAACAAGTATATAACTCTACTGCTTCAGTGAAAATAGAGATTAAGCTGTTGAGACATCTGTTTATAATCTGAAAAATAAAACTTTAATTTTTTTCATTTGAAATGAGACTTGGGGTTTGGAGAGTAGGGTAACAGGGTGATGGGCATTAAGGAGGGCGCTTGATGTAATCAGCACTGGGTGTTGTATGCAACTGATGAATTACTAAATTCTACCCTTGAAACCAATAATATAGTGTATGTTAACTACACTGAATTTAAATTAAAAATTTTTTAAATTAAAAAAATTTTTTTAAATGAGACTTGGAATAAGTAAGCCTTAGAATATGCATGTGAGTCTAGGACAATATTTAGGATTTCAGCCATTGGAAAAGACATTCACAAGCAAACCTTCATTTTGAATTCAAAGAAAATATCTAATTATTTACTCCACCGTACCTACTTTCAAATTTGCAAGGAACTGCGAGTTGAGAAACAAATAAGTCTAAATTATTGAAGGCTCTTCTGCCATTGCTTATAGTCTAACTGTATACCATTGATGTATAATTAAAAATCTCTGAAGAACTGAATTATTCTATGAGTACACTGGGAGAACTTCTAATTACCCTCAGGTTTTGATAAATGCCATCAGCATCAATGAGATGAAATTCTTGAATGACTATTTCACGGAGGAGCAGGTCGAAGCCACAGAGCAGAAGTGATTCCTTCTCCACAGGTAACACAATCTTCAGTGCGGTCTCCAAAGATTCCATTCTGGGTGAAAAATAAACCAGACATAACGGAAAAAGACAATATAAAGATATTCTATAAAATATATTAATGCCATGATTTAACTAAAACATACAATGATATGTACAGATCATCACATTAAAACCCCAAACCAGCAAAATTAAAAACAAAAAACCTTTCAAAAACTAAACCCAGCAATCCCAAATCCCAAAGACCAAGTGGTTTGTTATATCCAATATTCTTTTTTTTTTTTTTATATCCAATATTCTTAATAGCATAATATATAATATATACTAAGTGGAAATTTATTGTAAAATATTCCAAGCTTTACCCCTACCTTTTTTTGAATTCTTTTTTTTTTTTTTTTTAAGATTTATTTATTTATTTTAGAAAGAAAGAGAGAAAGCAAGTAGGGGGAGGGACAGAGGGAGAGAATCCTTCAAGCAGACTCCCCACTGAGTGTGGAGCTCAACAAGGGGCTTGATCCCACGACCCATGAGATCATGACCTGAGCCAAAACCAAGAGTCAGGCACTCAACCAACCGAGCCACCAGACACCCCTCTGTATCTTTTGAAATACAAAATATTGAATGCGATTTAAGTTTGCCTTTGATGACAAAGAAATGTCATTATAAATCATTTTATTAGTGAAAGTACAATAGAATTCAAAGAAATAGGCTCTATTAATAAATCGAAATGTGTGACCTTGGACAAATAACATACAGCCTCTGAGCCCCTGTTTCCTCCTATGTAAAATGGGGATGTGTCCTGGGGAAGCGCATCCTATGTATAGGGGATAGTAACAGCACTCTCACTTTAGAAATGGGAAAACCAAGGCCCAGAGAAGTGACATGGCCAAATTCATGCCCAAGGGCAGATGGGGGGGATGAAGTAGTGGAGTAAGGGGTGGCGCCAGGTAGGGCATGGCCTTTGGAACTCAACAGAGTTTAAATTCCACCTAAGTCTCTGGCTGGTGGGGTGGCTCGGTGATATTGTTTAAATTCCCTAATGGCAATCATAGTATCCTCTCTCACTGTGGTTTTAAGAACTAAATATAATAGCATACTTAGTATAGTATTAGCCTAGCTTAAAATAGCATTAAAAATTCAGTAAATTCAAAAAAAAAAAATTCAGTAAATTCAGTAAACTCATGGTTAACAGATCTCAGAATTATACCTGGTATTAAGAGTCATCTGAAACTCTCTTTCCTTTTCCTTTAATCTGTCTCTCGTGTTCCTTATTAAACGCTTCTTTATGTCACTGTCAAGCTCTTCTAACTTCAATGAGGTGAATTCAAACTCTTTCCAGCAAGAATCCGTTTCATCTCTTAAGACCTAGGTGAACCACATGAAGTAAGCTATCAACTAGTGGGTTAATAGGCACACTTATTCTGTTCTTACAAAATGAGGACATTTGCCAACCATTAACACAGAGTTTCACATGAAAATACATTAGAAGTATTTTTATATCTCATTTAATTAATAAAATTAATTAAATTTAAAAATATTTTCCGACCATCTACAAGTGAAGTATCCTTCAGGGAACAATGATCTTAACTGTCTTCTTAGAAGTCCCATTCAGTGAAGTCAAGGGAGTCAACAACAAAGGAAAAAACTCCCTTCCCATAAGCAGGTGCACAGAATACAATTCAGAAAGATACATGCAATGTAAGAACAGATATCCTACTTCCTCTAGATAATAAATCTTTGTTTCTCCCCAAACTGAAAACAAAACTAGAGAGAACCAAAACTGTTTCTATCACATAAGAAGTGAATGAAATTAAATTATGATTTATAATTAAACACCTAAAAATTCAATACTATTCTAGCTCCTTATCTTGTTATTTTTTTTGTGTGTGTTTTTTTTAAAGGTGCTGCTACAGAATTTACTGAGTGCTGATCATTATAATTTGTTCTTCACCTTCCCCATGGATTATTGCAGCTTTTATAACCAACTCATTATTCAGTTACTGGAGTAAGGTCTCAAGACAGTTTCTTAATTGTGATGAAAACGTGCTAAATTCATCACTTGAACGACAGAGATTTTAACATATTTTTTTTTTTTTTTTAAAGATTTTATTTATTTATTTGACAGAGAGAGATCACAAGTAGGCAGAGAGGCAGGCAGAGAGAGAGAGGAGGAAACAGGCTCCCTGCCGAGCAGAGAGCCCGATGTGGGACTCGATCCCAGGACCCTGAGATCATGACCTGAGCCGAAGGCAGCGGCTTAACCCACTGAGCCACCCAGGCGCCCCGAGATTTTAACATATTAATTCTGCTTCCTCAGATGGAAAATAGAGAGGAGCCAGATGGTAGAGTGTGACTCAGGAACTGCCATCATAAAGGGAAGATCACTAAAGGGCACTATAGGCTCTCTTGTGGCCCTTTCCTCCACCTGCTGGGTTTTCTGTAAGGGATCGTTCTAATGCACTTCCAAGCATACAACGGTATTGTTCTGCACTGCACAGATTGTTTTCAAAATAAGGGAGATCTTTATTTGTACGGCTTACGATTGGTTCGCTTAACACTAGACAGTTTTCTCTGAAGTGCCAGAGCCAAATGGCTCTCCAGAAGATTATCCATCACTCAGAGCAAAATATCCCTCCATTGCCTGCCCCTTCCTAACTGCCCCAACATCAGATAGATAAGTGACAATTTGGTAAAAATGATGATGACTGAAATAAATATTCGGAGCCACTGGTTTCTCATGTATTGTTAATTTGAGAGCAACACAGTTGGACTACTGGTTGAAATTGCCTCGAAACACATTGTTTTGAGCAATTCTTCTGAAGCCCTCATTCCCATCCTAAACATAATCCAAAACTCTCCAAGCCACAGTATCTTGACTACCAAATTAGAGCATGAGCAATAAATTAGGACCCCAAAACCAAGTCTTTCCTGGGCTTGGTAGCTGAATGCAAATCACTCTCTGAAATAGAATAATGTTAGAAATGCAATCCAACAGAGAGAATTCTTTGGAAACATCTAGCACATGTAACCTCAACAAAAACAGTGAATTCTATACAGATGGTGGTATTATTATCTTACTGATCTTTTTGGTAATTACCCGTAGATCTGTCAGTTTATCCTGCAGACAAGCACTACTCCTTTCCTTGTCACTGGAGAAATCAGAAATAATTCTGAATTTGTTATTTTCCAGGTATAACTCAAGATTTTCTCTGTGGATATCATACCTGGGAAAAAATTAAATGCAATAGTACTTAATTTTAATAAGACAAAACATTTTTTTATTTATAATTTTTTTAACTTATAATTTCTTAATTTATAATTTTTAATTATATATGAAGAAATATCCGGGAATTTGTGCTTAAGTTACCAGACCATGTGCAAAAAAATTATGACTTATGGATTATAGGCATGTATTAAAGTATAACATGTTTGCATTTATGAAATATTTTTGGTGGATTTTCCAGTTATGTAAGGGGTTACCTCTCTTGTAAACAACTGAGGGCTGCATTGTGATCCTTTTCAGACTTCTCCATAGAGCTTTCCTTCTGTTGAGGCTTTAACTTGGATTTCAGGCTAAAATTCTTCATCGATCCCATTGTCCAAGTAAATATGCAAAATAGCAAACATAATATCTTCAGTATACTTAACTGGGATATACATAGACAAATGGAATATACAACTGGAATATACATACACACGCATAAGATATTTCGATATACTTAACTAAATTGGAAAAGATAAACACTTTATAACACAAAGGTATGTCACTAATTCTTTATACCCCAAACCAGGAGATAATACAACTTATTTGAAGCTTCTCAGCTCCAAGAAAGGTCTTCCTCTAGGACAGAGATTTATGACACTGAGTTTTACCTTCTAATTGGTTATGTCAACACAGAAAAGGTGTTCTCCCAACCACAAAATACTGTATCCGCCTGTGACCTCATAGCCACAGCCAAAAGCAGATCTCTGAATTCAAATACACCTTGTCCTTCCCTCAACTTCGGACTGGCAGTCTGGGCTGAGACATATAGTCCATGCCCACTTACCGAAAATTCAAGAATTCAGAAAAATTCAATTCCTGAGAAAAGTAGAGGACATCCTACTGAGAAAAAGACAAATGATAAATGAACTAGTTCAGCTCAGTGAAGCTGAGGCATCTGTACAGATTAAATTCCACCTCTGGTATCCTCAACAGGAATGTCCACAGACCACATGTATTCATAATGGCAGCAAATGGTCTCTTTCTGAAAGACCTGTTTGTAACCTCAGAGGAAGATAAAGTGAGGCTCACTACAGCTGTGGCTCGTTGTATTATAATTCTTGGAAAAGGAGTCTTCCTTGCATTATTTAAACGGGAATTCTTGGCTGATGAAAATAAATCAGATAATTAAAACCAACAATTAACGAGAAGTGGATTACTATAACACTTGGCCTTTTCATTACTAGGTTTGCTCCTAAAATACATTATCCACATTTAACACCTTTTCGGTTGATGGCAGGTCACGTGATTTTGCAGACGGTCCCTCCCTGTGGGCATCCCTTCCTCCATTCTCGGATGTGTTCATGGTCTCCCTAGGGAGGAATCAAAATTGCATATTAAAATCAAGGAAGAAAAATCACGCCTAAATGAGAATAAAGAACATTCCTTCTCATTTGATTTCACAAGGAGCTTCATCTCGTTTTTCCCTGATGTGTAATTATTCTCCAGAAGCACTAACTTGGTTTTCGACGTGCCTCCCGTCGTGGGCTGCAGTGTCCTACGAATCTCGGAAGCACATTTCCGCAGTCGTTCTATCTTTTGTTCATAATCTTTGAGTGCTCTCCTCATTTCTTGTTGACTCTTCTGAGAAGTCAGCTCTTCACACAGCTCCCGCAAGACATCCATGTGGTGATCTAGCTGGTACAGACTGCCTTCCTCAGAAAAGCAGGCCTGATTGAGGAAATAAAGCAGAAAATGGGCTTCAGATGAGCTTCCATGATTAGTCCATAAGGATTAGAAAGTAACAGATGCGTGTGACTTCAATATCACATTCTTTTATAGGCCATCGACTGTGTGCCTGATGTGGTTATGGGCACTGGAGAAACAAAGATGAGGAAGTCAGCCTGAAAGAGATTCACCACAGTCCAGTAATGCAGTGAATGAAACCAGAATACGTCACCCCAAAATAAGCCTCTTTTTTTTGAAGTGATCTCTCTGCCCAACATGAGGCTCAAACTCATGACCTCAAGATCAAGAATCACATGCTCTACAGACTGAGCCAGCCAGATAGCCTCTAAAATACACCTTTTTGATGTGAAAATTATTTTGAGCTAAACGCAATTAAGAAGCAGTAAACACAGAAAAAGCTCCTTGCTTCCTGCCTAACGGCCAGAAATAAAGTCTCTTTTTATTAGAGACAGACTCTCGTCAGCCCAAAGATAGTACCAGAGGAATCTGCGAACAAACCTTGTTAAACTAACCCTTACCTTTGTCTTGTCAATTCCGGTCTCTTTGTCTAAAAGGTATAAAAAACTCCTTCTCTGGCTACTTCTTTGGGTCTTCATTCTCTTGCAAAGGCTCCCGTGTGAACATAATAATTCAATAAAATATGTATGCTTTGTTCCTGTCCGTCTTTGTCAGTTTCATTCTCAGGGACCCTCAAGGAGCCTTTTATACTCCCCTACAGCAGTCACACGCACTATGGGTAGCTAGTGTGACAAGTGTTACGATAGAGCCACTGCCTGCTGTAAGGAGTCAGAGAAAACCTACCTCACATGTGGGAACCATCGGAGGGAGATGCAGAAAGAACAAGGACAAGTCCCCGAAGTAAAAGCAGAGAGAGGTCCTTCCTACCAGAAGGAACAGACAAGAGGAAAAAGGCTCCAGCTGTTCTAAAACAACAGCAGTGGAGTGAGCTGGAGGGAGGGCACAGCACAGGAAAAGGGATACCGAAGGCGTGTCCTGCAGCCAGGCTGCCAAGGACCTGCGTGGTCTTCTAAGGAGCTTAGAGATGTTCTGAGAGTACGGGCGAGCCACTGACAGAGGATCTGTGGTTCAGCGGGGTCTCTCAGGGGATGGGTCTGGAAGATGACATGACCATCATCAAACGGGGAGAATAATCTAGGTTGGAGGCAATCGCAACACTGGTGGAAAGGAAGGAAAAGAAGAATTGTTCTAATGAGTAACAGAGGGGGCCTGGCCCCAGACTCCATCATGACTGAGCGGGAAGGAAAGGGGACGGGGAGAAGGGGAGTTCGCAGGCGACACTATCCTTCCTGACCAACAGACACAAGAGGAAGAAGAGTTTGAAAGGAGATGGTACTGACAGGCTTTGGACATGCCGAATGGCAGGTCTCTGAAGAATACTGGTGACAGCTACTACTCAGAACCTGGAGTGCAGAGGAAAGGACTCAGCTGCAGACAGAAATTTAGGCACTAACATTACAGAGAGGGTTTTATCATTAAAACCAAAGATGGGGAGGGTGCCTGGGTGGCTCAGCGGGTTAAGTCGCTGCCTTCAGCTCAGGTCATGATCTCAGAGTCTTGAGATCAAGCCCCACATTGGGCTCTCTGCTCTGCAGGAAGTCTGTTTCTGCCTGCCTCTCTGCCTACTTGTGATCTCTGTCTGTCAAATAAATAAAAATAAAATATTTTTTAAAAAAAAACACAAAGATGGGGAATTCCTGGGTGGGTCAGTCGGTTGAGCGTGTCTACCTTAGGTTCAGGTCGTGGTCCCAGGGTCCTGGGATGGAGCCCCTGGTTGAGCTCCCTGCTTGGCAGGGAATCTGCTTCCTCCTCCCCCTCTGCCCCTCCCCATCACTTGTGTGCACATACTCTCTCTCTCTCAGATAAATAAATAACATCTTTTAAAAAAAAAAGAAAAAAGAAAAGAAAATGCAGAGGGCATAAAATCCCTGAGAGTAGGCATGAAACCAGCCAAAAAATAGAGACTCTCAAAACTAAAACATTAAGACAACAAAATGAAAACAGAGAAATTTACGGGGCCCTTGGCTGGCTCAGTTAGTAGAGCATGTGACTCTATATCTTGGGGTTGTGAGTTTGAGCCCTTTCACTGGGTGTAGAGATTACCTGAAGAGAGAGAAATCTGTGAAGGACACTAGGAAGAAGCTCCCCACTTCCCACCAAAAATAATAAAATAAGGAAAAGCAAAAGAGACTAATATTGGGAGAGTTACAGCAGTAGAAAGTTTAAAGGAAAGAAGAGGGGTCAGTACTGTCAAATAAACAGACGCAGTCATATAGGATGGGGGCCAGAGAGAGGTCATGAGATATGCCTCCCATTTGCTATCTTTCCCCAAAGCAGCAGTTCTAAGGACACCATATCCCTCAAAATCAACTGTGGCTACATTAGCAACAGGTGACACATTTGTAACCAGAGTCTGAAGGACAGGGGCTACGGAGACATAGCAAGGAAAGTCATGAAATATTAACTCGATGCTGAATTTTTTTCATTCTACAAAGCAAACAGCTTTGTAGTTAGAGAAGGAACTGCGTAAGAGATAGTCCCCAGGGGACAGACGAGAGCGCTGAAGTAATTTTCAGAGCAGGTTTAATCCCAGGCTAAGTAAGGACACACACAACCATGTAGGATAAACTCCAAAATAATGACAGCACTTAAATGGAAACAGGTGGTTTACCTCATGTTCCTTGATGAGACCCTTGGTCCTCCCTCTGCGAATCAGTTTCTTCTCTTTATTTATTTGTTTTTCGAGTCTTGAAATATTGTCACTGAGCTTCTCTTTTTCAATGTCTATTTTCAGTTGTTGAATATACAAAGACATCTCATGATGAAGAGCCTACCAAAAAAAAAAAAAAAGAAAAGAAAGAAAAGAAAAGAAACCCACAGAGGGTCATAGTCATTATGGGAAAAGAATACATTGGAAAGATTTTCATCAAAAAACCAATAAAGGGGCACCTGGATGGCTCAGTGGGTTTGAGCCTCTGCCTTTGGCTCAGGTCATGATCCCAGGGTCCTGAGATCGAGCCCCACATCGGACTCTCTGCTCAGCAAGGAGCCTGCTTCCTCATTTCTCTCTCTCTGCTTGCCTCTCTGCCTACTTGTGATCTCTGTCTGTCAAATAAATAAATAAAATCTTAAAAAAAAAAATCCCACAATAAAAATATTTGTAGTAACAAAAGATAGAAAGGGAGTTTAAGTGGCATTCTCTGTCATCCTTGTGTCTTCAGGGAGGACGTTTTAAACTATACCAGACCCAGAAAGGAACTTTCTTTTTCTTCCTAACAACTAAAAATGTGTGTTAGCTGAACGACACTGTTAAGAAAACAGAAAGTGAGACTCAGACTGAGAAAACACATAGACAAAACGCATAACTGAGCCTATGGAAAAACAGCACGGAACTGTACTGTGTTTCGGGATGGGATTCTGAAGTAGCGAAAAAAGGACAGAAGGGAAACATTGTGGAAATATGAATAAAGTATAAACTGAATAATGAATAGATATTAATGCATGAATTGTGACAAAGGCAGCATATTAATGTAAGGTGAGAACAGTAGGAGAAACTGGGCATGGGGTATACCAGAACTCTCTGTACTCTCTTTGTAATAATTCTGTGAATCTAAAATTGTTCTAAAATTTAGAAGTTTATTTTAAAATGTGTCTTAAGAGCACCTTAAACAGTAGACATTCAATTATATTACTTTATTTTCTGACTCCAGGCACATACATTGAATACTAATCACCCTTTTCTGAACACAATCTCTGTGGCAGAGGCTTTAGATAAATCCTTGCAATAATCCTGCCAAGTAGCTGGAGTTATCCACATTTTATCAGTGAAGTTCCTAGAAGTTAAACAACTTACCCAGGGTCATAGCTCTTGAATCTGGGTCTGTCTGCCACCAATGCCCATGCCTATTTCTCTGGGAAAGAGTGTGTGTGTGTGTGTATGTGTGTGTGTGTGTGTGGATACATTGTGTCTCAGTAAGGATCCAACTAGGGACCCAGGAAACACTAAGTATTTAATAACTCAGAGTGAATTAAATGCAGGGAACTGGTGAGGCGAGGGACCAAAGAGCAGAGAAGCCAGAGACTGGAAGGTGATCTGGAGATGAACCCAGGGTTCACCTTCCAGGGACTGGAAGGTGATCTGGAGATGAACCCAGCCGCCAGGCTGCTCTTTCCACGGGGCTGAAGGCTTCAGACAAGCCCAGACAGAAGGGTCACCAGAAGCTGGAACTCCGGAACCCACAGCCAGGGGAAGACACAGCCGCCAGAGATGCTGCGCAAAGACAGGGACTTTGATTCTCCCTTCTCCCCCTCCATCACCCTGTAATCTCTAAACCGTGTTGTCACTGGCTGAACACAGAAGCCAGTTGGGCCCTGGGAACCTCGGGATTGACCTCGCCATGATACCAAGCACACAGGGATGCTAACAGTGACCAAGCACAGACAGGCCCCGGGGTTGGCTCTCCCAGAGGAAGCCCAGACACATGTGCATGTCCTTACCTCCCACTTGGAGCAGGCAACTCTACTCTCTTCTTCCAAAGACAGCTTCACACCCTCAGTTACATTATTTTTCAGTTCTTCAACAGCCTTCAGATACTTGGCCAGACTTTTAGAATTAAGAATTATTAGTGCTTCCTAGAAAAGAGAATGCAAATGAGAACATGAAAGCCTCATTCTATTGCCAAGTCCTCAAAGCTCATTTTGGTAGGTCTTTAATAGGCACAATTAGGAAAAGACTTTTTTTTTTTTTAAGATTTTATTTATTTATTTGACAGACAGAGATCACAAGTAGGCAGAGAGGCAGGCAGAGAGAGATGGGGAAGCAGGCTTCCCGCTGAACAGAGAGCCCGATGCGGGGCTCGATCCCAGGACCCTGAGATCATGACCTGAGCCAAAAGCAGAGGCTTTAACCCACTAAGCCACCCAGGTGCCCCATAGGACAAGACTTTTTGAAATCAACAAAGATTTAGGGGAGACTTTTTGTTAAGTAAGGTTGACATCCCTTTTACATCTCTTGAATTATTTTGAAAAGAACTGCAAGATACTTATTATTCAAATGTAGTCACACATTTGAGAACCACATAAAGGCTTCCTTAGGATATTCAGGATGACTTCTGTTACCCTCTGATAAATAATTAAGAGGATTATTGTGCAGGGTAATGAGCCACTGGCGCTGTTTCCTCTAAGGTTCTTAAGTACTAGTGAGTGGAGGACCATACTTCCTTGACAATACCATATGAAGAACATGGCGGCTTGTATTAGAGATTTGTGTTGCAATAAGACACAATTTATAGCAGGGTTAACAGGCAAATATTTCGTCTTGTGCATAAGGCATTTTTATGCTGCCATGAGTCAACATTACCTTATTGTCAACTTCAAAGTTTTGCCCAGGGCCAACCACACTGGCAGTCCTGCCCCAGAGAGGGAGCGGCTGTAGACAGAGATGCGTCTGCTCCTTATCTCACGCTTACCTGCTCGCAGGGAGTAGTTACCTGGCAATTACCTGGCAGAAACCTAGTTAATTAGCAAATGACAGAACAAAGAATAGTCTAGGGCTTGCAAAAGAGGCAGAAAACCTACAAGAGACAGAAGACAAAAGTAATTCTAGGGAATAAGGCAATTAAGCCGGGTGGGAATTCGCTGATGCCCTCATGGCATCTGTTATGGGCCTCCTGCAGAAAAGATACAGTGCTGAGCTCCAGGACTCCCCTCCACGGCCTCCGTGAGGCCTGCGAGATTTATGACCTAGGGAGACACTAACCCACATGCTGGCAGGAGGCTCCTACTATTCATGTGTCCCTGGAGACCCAGGGTCTCAGGGCAGGACCTGGCAGTGCAGGAGTCTTGCTTCTGTTTGAGAACAGATCTACTTTACTAAATGCCAGAGAAAAAAAGGCGGGGGAGGAGGGGAAATCCCTGCCTCAGATTCCAAAAGGCAAATGGTCAGAAGGTCAGAAAGAGGAAAAGCGGTGTCAGCCCAACACCTCTAACTCCCCCTCTCTGGTAGAGAAGGGGCCTGCAGCCTCCATGTCTCCTCTGCCTTCTGTCTCTCCTGAGCAGACCCTATCAGCATCCTGTCATGCAGCCCAGTGATTATTACGAGAAACACTGAGAAGCACTGACGCTATAAGGTCAGTTTAGTACTCTCAGCAACCTGGGAACAGAAGTGGCAAAAGCCTACAGAGGGAACCAGTCAAAGGGGGTGACTAGCAATGTGTGCACAGCACAGATCAGGCAGGGAGGCTTCTGAGGTCATGGGAAAAGCAGTGTCGAGATGGCTGATAAGAGGGGCCCTGTCTGGTTCACAATGCAGAAAGCCACACAGGGAATGAGGCCCAGAAAAATGAAGGAGGGAATGAGACTCCCAAAAAAGTGTGGGGGTGCCCCCCCACCGGTGCCTAATGCATTTTAAATGTTCAGCAAGTGTATGAAATGTTGAATAAAGGAATGAGCAGAAGGATACCCATCACTCAACCTCTCCAGTGTGTCCAGGGGTAGAGCCTTGACTTACTTTTACTTCCTATCCCCCCCAAGCACCTGCCCTATGTTAATGACTCTCGGGTTTGCACACATCTTCAGCCCCCTCTCAAGCCAGGAAAAAGCAACCTGAAAGTGCCTCCGGCCAGAAAAGCATCACTGGATCTTGAACTACCATCAGCATTAGGTCCACATGGAACTTTTATCAAAGCATTTTAATAATAAAAGTGCTATTTCACATTCAGAGAATTTTACCTATCCCAAGTGCCTTTACTGGCCTCATTTTCATTTAAAGTCTCACAATGAACTTGGTAGCTGGCATTATTTTACCCATTTCACTAATGTGAAAAGCAAGAGAAATTAAATCCATGCTCACTATCATAGAATCAGCTGTGCTCTCGACGCACTGCCCCTGAGTCCACTCGGCAGGTCTATAATAAAATTTAAATTGAAAAAATCATTCATGTTAATGTCTATTTTTAATAGTTTCCGGGAACAGCGTCTAAAACTGGGAAGCTTTGTCAAGTTACCATAACTTTGTAACTACAGGGATGAAAATACCTCGATTTCAAATGAGACATGTAGCCAATAATAAAGAGCCTACGTTTGATGCCAGAGAAGTCCCACCTTGTATTTTGAAATTAGTCCGCTCTGGCTTTCTCGTTGTCCAAGTAATTGCTCAGCCCTTGTCATGTAGGAGTCGAGCTCCTTCTGTGATTCTTCCATCTTCAGCCTGACATCCAGGTTGAACTCGGCATCAGCTGAGTTTTTTAATGCGGCAACTAATTTTACCATACTGATCTGCAGAGATAAAAAAAAATTCTCAACGCCTGACCCAGCTGTTCAGTAAGTCATAAATTAATAAATACATTCTTTGAGTAGTAACTCTTAAATTCCCACTAGATATAAAAATAGCCTATTTATTATATTGGTATTTTCTAATATGCTCTGAATTATTTAAAATACATATATAAAATGCAAAAGTAATATTCTATAAAACACTGCCCATGTCTAGGGCAACCCCTCCCTCTCTTCCCCATCCTCCCAATGACCACTCACTTTTAAAGACAAATTCATTAACTAGGAAATACTAAAGAGAGACCTGAACTTTCTCTTTGGCTTCTTGAATCTTCGTCTGAAGCCCAACTGTGAGAACATGTTGAAGGGACTCCTGGCTTGAAATATTTTGTACATCCATTTGTAAGATATCTTCAGTTCTAGACATAAGCTCCTCATACATAGAGCCTTTGGCAATAAGGTGCTATTAAAACAAAGTGAGACCACAACAGAAATTCTGATTAAACTTTAAACATTGGCCTTAATCTCATCACAAAATCATAAAAATGAGGTAAATCCCAAATGAGATAAATCTGTACTCTAGAAATGTTATTTTAAAAATTCATTTTGAAACTTTGTATCAGAACAGACTCTGAGAAACATAGGCTTTTACAGATTATTCTTTATACAGTAAGCATGGCAATAAACTAAAGCCTAGAAGTAATGCAACGCCAATTGACAGAAAATAAGTTGAGTGAATAGTAATAAACTTTAAAATTAAGTTGTTCTAAGTCAAATCAGTTGGAAGGAAATAAAGTAACCGTTACTGGAGAAAATGACTACTGGAAAATAAACCTTTTTAAAACTATGCTTTCTACCACATACTAAAAATAAATTTCAGATGGATCAGAAAGTTACATATAAAATAGGAAACTATGAAACAGAAGAAATTATCCATGAAAACTAACATACTCTCTCTGGGTATGAAGCAATTTTGGGGGGGTAAGAGTAGAAACATAAACACAAAGATTTTCTATGTAAAATAAAATAAACAACCTAAAAGTCCATGAATTGGTAAAAATATATGCCATACAAATGAAAATGTGTCATGACTCAAAGAGCTTATAAATTCTGTAAGAGAAGTACCAAGATCCCCCCATTCAGAAAACACATAAACAGATAATTTACAGAAACAAATGGTTGAATAATACATAACAGATAGTTCAACCTTACATGTAATAAAATAAGTACAAATTCAAAAAATAACAAAGTACTGCTTTTCAATTATCAAATCAGCAAAAAAATTAATCACAACTCAAGGATGGTCTGAGTATGATAATATAGAAATTACACTTTGATATCAACTAGATAAATGCTGACTTTATTTATCTTAGAGCAGTGCAATATTGTGCAATATTTAAATGTCCTACACCAAATGTACTACATTCATTTATCATTTTAATGTTTTTCTCTTTTTCATTATTAAAGTAACAAAAGCTCAATTAAAAAACTCAGAAATGGAAAGGTACAGAATGTAAATCAAAAGCTTCTCTTCTTCCCCATTCTTCCCTTTGTGGCCATTTAAGTCAATCATTCACACATTCATTTTAAAAATACTTGGTTTGCATCTACTAGGCAACAGGAATTGTGCTAAGAGTGGGACATAATACAGGATCAACAAAGAATTTAGTTCTCTGTTTATCTTTACACACATTTTTCTATGCATGTAAAAGCATGAAGTATAAAATGCAATTGTTTTATCCTCAACGTCACTCATTATCAGGGAAATACAAATCAAAACTATGATGAAATACCATCTCACAACTGTCAGAATGGCTAAAATTAACACGAGACAACAGGTGATGGCAAGGATAAAAGGGAACCCTCTTATACTGTTGGTGGGAATGCAAACTGGCACAGCCATTCTGGAAAAGAGCATGGAACTTCCTCAAAAAGCCAAAAGTAGAACTACCCTACGATCCAGCAATTGCACTATTAGGTATTTACACAAAGGACACAAAAATATACATTCGAAGGGGTACATGCACCCCAATGTTTACAGCAGCATTATCAACAATAGCTAAACTATGGAAAGAGTCCAAATGTCCACCCACCGATGAATGGATAAATATTGTATTTATACAATGGAATTACTCATCCATCAAAAAGAATGAAACCTTGCCATTTGCAACAAAGTGAATGAAGCTACAGTGTATTAGGCTGTGCAGAATAAGTCAATCAGAGAAAGACAAATACCACATGATTTCATTCATATGTGGAATTTAAGAAACAAAACAGATGAACATTTGGGAGGGTGCAAAAAGACAGAGGGGGGAAACGAATTATAAGAGACTCTTTTTTTTTTTTAAGATTTTATTTATTTATTTGATAGATCACAAGTAGCCAGAGAGGCAGGCAGAGAGAGAAGGAAGCAGGCTCTCTGCTGAGCAGAGAGCCCTAAGCGGGACTTTCCAGGATCCTGAGACCATGACCTGAGCCGAAGGCAGAGGCTTAACCCACTGAGCCACCCAGGCACCCCAAGAGACTTTTAACTACAAAGAACAAACAGGGTTGATGGAGGGAGTTGGGTCGGGGACGGGCTAGATGGGAGATGGGTATTAAGGAGGGCACTTGTGATGATGAGCACTGGGGTTCCATGTAAATGATGAACTGCTGAACTTGATTTCTGAAATTAATATTGAACTATATGTCAAGTAACTAAAATTTAAATTTAAAAAAAAAACAACCGTTTTAAAAACCATTTTTAAAAATCACATCATCTATACTGCTCAGCAATTTGCATTTCTTTTTTTTCCCTTAAGATTTATTTATTTATTTGACAGAGAAACAGCATGAGAGGGAACACAAGCTGCGGGAGTGGGAGAAGGAGAAGCAGACTCCCGGATGAGCAGGGAGCCCGATGTGGGGCTCAATCCCAGGACCGCGGGATCATAACCTGAGCCTAAGGCAGAAGCTTAACAACTGAACCACCCAGGAGCCCCAGCAATTTTTTTTTTTTTAATTTTATTTATTTGACAGAGAGAGACAAAGCAAGCAAGGGAACACAAGCAGGGGGAATGGGAGAGAGAGAAGCAGGCTCCCCACCGAGCATGGAGCCCCATGTGGGGCCTAATCCCAGGGCCCTGGGATCATGACACAAGCTGAAGGCAGACGCTTAACAACTGAGCCACCCAGATGCCCCGCAATTTGCATTTCTTTATGCACCATATATCTTGCTCTAGTAAAGAGCTACTTAATTCCTTGTTAACATAAATATATTCCTGTATGTTTGTATTTTCATTGTTTACAGAAGGCTTTAAAATATTGAATTTCTCATTCCTTGCTCATTTCTTTCACTAAAATAAATTCTAGTTATAGCAAATCAATAAATATAAAAATAAAATAAAAATAAATAAAAGCACTGACAGATGGCACAGGTTAACTTTTTTTAATATTTACAAAGCAACAAAAAATACCATTCTGGGGCACCTGTGTGGCTCAGTGGGTTAAGCCTCTCCCTTCAGCTCAGGTCATGATCTCAGGGTTCTGGGATGGAGCCCCGCATGGGACTCTCTGCTCAGTGGGGAGCCTGCTTCCCCCACTTTCTCTCTGCCTGCCTCTCTGCCTACTTGTGATCTCTGTCAAATAAATTAATAAAATCCCTTTTTAGAAAACCATTACTATAAACCATGAAAACACAAAATGCTATATAAACACCTTTCAGAAAGGCAGGTTTAAAAAAATAATTATATAAATATTCCTTTATCCCAGGAACTTTCCATCTTGTAATTTATGACATGCTCCATAAGTTTTATAGCTGAGCGGGAACTCAGTAAAAACCTCAATTGTAACTTCTTTCCCAGGAGAACTGAATGATATTAAAACACACTCTTGCCTCATTGCTTTTCAATGAGTTGAACTGCCAGAGAATAAAGACAGAGCGGTTTTAACAACATCCGTCACCCTCCCTGCATCAAGGAAGGAAGGGAAAGTGGCTTAATCAGTGGGTGAGCTTTCAAAGCACGGATCCTATAATCTCTTATAGTCACAGGGCACTGACCTATCTGACACATCATGTCCCCACTGCCCCTGGAAACAAGAGAATATTTTAATCTCCATTCTGTAGCTGGGAAAATTAGTTCAAGAATTGAGAGTCATAAGGTAGTATTGGTGGTCTCCTAACCTATTCTCTGTCTTCAAGCAAAATCACAGCAAATGATCCAGGAATGACAATCCATGCAGTTATTAAAACTCTGAACAAAGAAAACTCAAACAGTCCTATTACTACTTATTTTTTTTAAAGATTTTATTTATTTAGAAATAGAGAGAATGAGCAGGGTGGGGGGGCCAGGGAGAGAAGGAGAAAGAATCTCAAGCAGACTCTCCACTGAGCACAGAGCCCAAGAAAAAGCTCCATCCCACGACCCTAAGATCATGACCTGAGCCAAAATCAAGAGTCAGACACTCAACTGAGTCACCCAGGCACCCCCTATTACTACTTACTTTAAAACTGTATTTATCGGGGTGCCTGGGTGGCTCAGTGGGTTAAGCCTCTGCCTTCGGCTCAGGTCATGATCCCAGGGTCCTGGGATCGAGCCCCATATCGGGCTCTCTGCTCTGCAGAGAGCCTGCTTCCTCCTCTCTCTCTGCCTGCCTCTCTACCTACTTGTGATCTCTGTCAGATAAATAAAGAAAAAATCTTTAAAAAACAAAACAAAACTGTATTTATCTTTTTTTTTAAAGATCTTGTTTATTCACCTGAGACAGAGATACAGAGAAAGAGAGCATGAGCAGGGGGAGGGAGAGGGAGAAGCAAACTTCCACTGAGCCAGGAGCCTGAAAGAGAGCATGAGCAGGGGGAGGGAGAGGGAGAAGCAAACTTCCACTGAGCCAGGAGCCTGATGCGGGGCTCCATCACAGAACCCTGGGATCATGACCTGAGCTGAAGGCAGACACTTAACCATCTGAGCCACCCCAGCGCCTCAAAACCTTGTATTTATCTTAATACTTAAGTCCACAACCATGAAATCTATCCTTTTAATACTTTTACACTCATACCTGCAAACGCTCTTCCACTGAGGCATCGACACCCTCTTGATGTCTCAGAAGCTCCAAAAGAGATTCGGTTTCTGCCTCCCAGATTTCCACTTGTCCAATGAGTTTTTCAACCTCTTCAGCCACTTGAAATTGCCCTGTGAATTCATTTTCTTTTTCATGTTCTTCCCCAGCCTACAACAGGCACAATTATTGCTAAGAACAACATTTATATTAGAAAAGAATTTTCAGTTAAAAAAAGAAAGTTGTGTATTTTTTTCCTGAAGACAACTAATTCAACCTATTTATTTTAGTAACTTAAAACCTAGTTTTGGGACAATGATAATAGCACTTTATGATCGTATTAATCACTTTAGAAAGCAAAAATTTTGTTCACATATATTTCCTTTTTTTTTTTTTAAGATTTTATTGATTTGAGAGAGAGAGCGAGCACGAGCATGGGGTGGGCCAGAGGAAGAAGCAGATGCCCCACTGAGCAGGGAGTCCACACGGGGCTTGATCCCAAGACCCTGGGATCATGAACTGAGCTGAAGGCAGATGCTTCACCAACTGAGCCACCCAGGTGCTCCATGTACACATATATTTTCTTAATGAGAATATCATTCCTATCATTTATTTACTATCAGCTCCACTTTACAGATAAAAAGATTAAGGGTTAGGAAATTAGGGTAATGACTCTACAGAAATGTCTAAAACTCATATACAATTTAACTAAACACAACTCTGCGCAACAGTAGCTGTGAAACATCATCACCAGGAAGGGACTCGGAATCCAGCTTCAACACAAGGCTTCAAAATGAAGCCTTGTCCCATTAATCATCTCTCAGTAGCCTGTAGGCTGTTATGCTGCTGCTTTATACCTTACATGATAGATCCATTCGTAAAGTTGTTGTTAATCGACTGTATCTTAAATGTTTTAGAAGAAAATAGTATTCCACATTCTTATATTCTAAAAGCATACTGCACAACTTCAGATCTTTCAAGACTATCTCTATCTCTCATCAGGTCTCCTTATGGTGGGAAACACTGGCACTCCATCAGGGCCACTGGCCAAAGCCAGTGAAAACTTAGTTCAGGTGAAGTTGGATCCATTATTATTTGGAAGGGGGCACATTTCATAAATCCCAGGTATTATATCTTACATGTATATAATTCTTTCTTTGTTCCTTTTCCGTAGTCTTGTCTATAATCTAAATCATTGTCCAAATTTTCCAACAAAACAAGAAATAAAGATTATATTGTCCCCCGTTGTACAGAAAGGAAGCAAGACACAGGCCAGGGGCTAGACCAAAGCTGGGCAGTCCCTGAGCACAAGTCAGAAATCATCTGAAGAAAATATCAACTCTGTTTCCACAGTCTAGATGTCATGGCTGCTTCTGCATGCCTGTGAAAGTCCTCAGCGAGTAAGAGACACAGACTTGAACACGGAAAGCTCCTTCATGAAGGGATCCACTTACACATTCTAGTGGAAAATGACCATACTTTAAATGTTATCCAATAATCACATTTACCACTGTTTCAACAATATGCTTTTATCAAAAGAAAAATAGCGAAGTTGGGGAACCTGAGTGGCTCTGTCGGTTAAGCATCCAACTCTTGATTTCAGTGCAGGTCTTGATCTCAGGGTCATGAGGTCAAGCCCTGCTCTGGGCTCCATGCATGGAGCCTACTTAAAAAAACTTTTTTTTAAATTGCCAAGTTATTTCTATATACAAATGAAATATATAAAATATGACTATTTTACCTTTATATTCTGATTATGATTTTCAGGAAGTTCTATTGACATATCTCTTGAAAAATCAACAGTTGGTTTTCCTTCTTTAGGTAGCTGAGCATTTTCGCAATTTTCAAAATCGGGCTGATCCTGTTTTTTTATAAGTGGAAGGTTCATCTCCTATAAAAAATGTCACAAAATTGAAAGCCCATATTTTTCACGTGAAGTTATATTATTACCAACCATAAATGGACATAATATATTCAATGTATTTCTGGGATTTATCACTTAATAACAGTGTTATAAATAATGAGTATTTCCCCCAAAAAACCTGTCTTGAATTACTAAGAAACAATAATTTAATAATTTAAATTCAAAAATTATTAATTAAAGGTCTACTTTTATAAGGCACTATGCTAACTATAAAGCTATATAAAGCTTGGCGTATGTTCTCAAGAAACTTGAAATCGGTAGGCAAAAATGCTTATGTTATTCTATTAATAGTAAATGAATTTCAACTAAAAAGCAATATATTACTTTTCCACACAAAAACCTGCACATAAACGTTCACAGCAACATTATTAGTAATAGTCAAAAAGGTGGAAAGAAGCCAGTGCGCATGAACTGATCAATGCATAAGTAAAATGTTGGGTACCCATACAATAGATTATTATTTGCCATAAAAAGAAATGGAAGTACTGATACATGCTACAACACAGATGAACCTTGAAAACATTATGCTATGTGAAAAAAGGCAAGAAACACAAGACCAGATATTACATGATCCCATCTGAGGGAAATATCCAGAAAAGGCAAATCTACTGAGACATAAAGTGGATTAGTGGCTGCTGAGGAGACTGGGAGAAGGTGGGAAGTGACGACTAAAGGGTACAGAGCTTCCTTAGGAGGTGACAAAAATGTTCAAAAATGTGCAATGGTGATGGCCACACAACTCTGAATATACTCAACACGTTTAGTTACACCCTTCAAATGAGTGACCTGTATGGCATGGGAGTTAGAGCTCAATGAAACTGTTACGAAAAAAACAAAAACAAAACCAAAAAAACTTACAAGCTGAGTTTTGGTAATAAATTTTCTCCATCTTTTATTCAGCCTTCTCAGTTCTTTAGAAATAGATGATCCAACTACATCATTACTGACTTGAATCAGGAAATTTCCCACTTCGTTTAAAGTAGTATGTTCTAGATTCCATTGGGATAGTGTCTCAAAGGGCACCTACACAACACAGAAGCAACACATTTTAATGACATTAATACTTGTCTTTCCATTATCCAGAAGAGATCTTTACTAAGGTTGATTCTAAGCAAAAGCGAATGTGAGGTTCTTAGGGATTCTGAGCCTTCCCTTCCCTGTTGGACTAGCTCTTCATTCCTGATCACTAATTGGGAGACACCAGCTGTCTGTCATCACTTCTGGTCCTAAACTTTTAGGAAGCAACTGATGTTCTTTCTTTCTTTTCTTTTTTTTTTTTTTTTAAGATTGTATGTATGTATGTATTTATTTATTTATTTGCGCGTGCACGGGAGGGAGAGAGAGAGAGAGAGAGAAACAGCACGCATGCGCGCGAACGGACAGGGAGAGGGAGAAGCAGACTCCCTGCTGATCAGGAAGCCCCATGTGGGACTCCATCCTGGGATCCGTGGATCATGACCTGAGCCAAAGGCAGACACTTAACCAACTGAAATACCCAGGCACCCCTGATGTTCTATCTTTCTTAAGTGGTTAATGAACTTGGAGCAAAGATTCTCAAGCATTTATCAGTTCATGGTCCCCTAAATGTCTCAGTAATTTTTTGATAGAGTCCCTAGGCCAGATTTATCTTACAGGTCTTATTTTCAAGTAGGTGGGTCCAAACCACTTAGTAGTTATGTGCTGCATGGTGTCCAACAGACTGATGGTGTGTTTCCTTCAAACATTAAATTATCGTGAAAGTCCTCTTTGGCAGCTCAGGACACCTCAGCACAGAGTTTGGAAACTGCAAGGCTTCATGTGTTGCTTTTCTCAGTTATGTGAATTTTCATAAAAGATCTTTAATGGATGGAGGTAGAGAGTATAATGCTAAGCAAAGTCAGTCAGTCAGAGAAAGACAAATACCATATGATTATACTCATGTGTGGAATTTAAGAAACTACGCTAAGGGAGAAAGAGAGAGAGAGAGAGAGAGGTGGGAGGAACCAAGAAACAGACTCTTAACTATAGAGAACAAAGTGATGGCCACTAGAGGGAAGGTAATTGGGGGGATGGGAGAAATAGGTGAGGAAGATTAAAGAGTAAATTTGTCCTTATGAGCACTGGGTGCTGCGCCCAAGTGTTGAATCACTACATTGTACAAATGAAATTAATATTACACAGTATGTTAACCGACTAAAATTAAATTAAAACTTTTTAAAAAATCTTTAAACACATGAGTGTTGAAAGTCAAAGATTCAGATTTGTAGTATCACTACAGGAGACAGGGAGAATGACTCACTAACCCCTCAAATATTTTTCCTGCATTCCTACACGTATCCCAAATTTTACTTTCATATAAACAGTCCATTTCAGCTGGGTAACTTTAGTTTCTATTTGGAAAATGTTTAACCTGTCTATATCTATTTGCAACAGGGAAAAACAAATGAAAGAAACACTACCTCAGAGAATAATCATAAAACAGATTATTACATGACTAGCAAATGAAAAGAATAATGAATGACACTGAAATTTCTTCCATGCCTCTCCACATAAGTCTAAGGTATTTTCATTTTCTTCCTCTAGAAACTCAGAGATTTTAGAGCTGAAATCTATTCAACCAAATGGAAAAATAAAACTTCATAAAATATCAACTTTAGTTAAATGTATCTATAAGCTATCAAATACTCCAAGTCTTCTAATTTCTTTCCAAAGAACTTAGCAATATATCTTTCAAAAACTACACTGTATGTGTGTGTGCGTGTGCATGTGTGTATGTGTGTTTAACACCTATAATGAGGAGAAAACTTCCTTTTGACAATTATATTAGAAAGAAACTAAACTCTTTCCAATACCTTAAAGAATTTTTCCAAGAGTCATGTTTACTTTCCCTGGCCTCTCATTCTTGGATTGAAAATGAGGATCTCCAAACAAAATGGAAGAAAAAAAAAAAAGAAAGTAAAAAAGTAAGTAAAAAGAAAGTAAAAAAAAGAAAGTACCATTAGACCGAAAATACCTCTTTAATCTGTTCCTTCTTTGTCTCCTCAAAACAAGCCTTGAGTAAGCGAAGTTTTTCCATATAAGTAGCCCAACATGTCAGAACTTTTTGTAGAGTGGATTTCACATTATATATATATTTTTTATACATACAAACATTATATTCCACCATGGTATATTCTTTACTAATATCCTGATATTCTCCAGCTATAATGTTAACAAAACAAGAAAGTAATCTCAGAAAACAGTTTATTATTAATAAAAATCATACTCTTAAGAAAAATACGTGTATATTAATTGACAGTGTTGAAATAAATATATACTCGATAATATTAAAAGTGAATGCAAGGGTTTTCAAAAAAAAAAAAAAAAATACGTAAAACCAATTCCTAAAACATGAAGGTATAAAGTAAGCAAAACAGATAAAATGCTATTTTTAAGTGATGGTCATTCCATCAAAAAGTAACTATACAGCTTTACCTAAATTCTTATGGATTTCTTCACATTTCTGAAAGGAAGTTTCAAGTTGAGCTAGGAATTCTTTTTCTTCGATAAATTTCTGGGAGGGAAAGGAAAAAAAATACATTGAGAGCTTTTTTACTATTTAAAATGTGCCATGATATCCAGATAGAGACATAAATATTGATGAAACACGTAGGCACCAAAATTTCTTTAAGGCCTAGATACTGTATATTTGGGTAGAAGAGAAGAGCAGGTCATGAAGAAAGACAGTTAAGACCTAAGAAATAGAAGTAGGAGCATGAACACTAGGCAGGTATAAGACCTGACAAACTTTATCTTACTGTAGTGATACAGTTCTAGAGTGGTTTTCCTCCTGCAGGAAAAGACAAGTGAAGTACAGAATTTTCAAAAATCTCCTGTTTCATGTATTTATTAATATTATATAATTTATATCAGTTTCTCTTATTTTGCACATTTAATAACCAATAATTTTGATTAGACATATTATATTATGCTATAAATAGTTACCACCTGTCACATAAAAACATTTGAGACACTGATATTAGTCAAATTATGTGTCCTATGCAAGCAAACTCTGCTATGGAAAAATGCAGAGTTAACTAAAAACTCCTATTTATTGTGCACTTATTAGGCTCCAATGGTATGATTACTTAAATGGAAAAATGAGAAATCAAAGAAAGCAGAAGAAAGAAAGATATTCAAAACCTAGTCTAATTTAGAATGATGCCTCCTATTCGGGAATGTATAGTGTTTAAATCATCCACTGTAAATACATCTCTCTTCAACATCTTTTTCAATTTTTGCACTGCAAAATACAACCTTGGATTTTTCCAAGATTTTGGGGTCTCATTCCACAAAGAAGGGAACAGAAAGAATGGTAAGTCCTAATTGTAGAAATTTCTAGGATGCTTTTAATTTACAAATGAACATATATATATTTAAGTCATCGCAACACTTTCTCCCTATAAATTGCAAGAGCCAAATCCCCTCTCCAAGAAAAGCCTCAAGACAAAATACACTGTCTTTCCCACTCTTAGAATTTGAAAGGCTAAAACAAAATGTTCTAAGAAAAAAACTAATTTTTGAATGAAACCATGAATCTGAGTGGGAAAAAAATATTAAACAAGTGAAAGTTGGAACTGTTAACGGAAATAATGTTGAAACATCTTCCAACTATTATGTTAAGTAGCCTGGCTAACTGACTCTCCCCTGGTAAGGTAAATAATGCTGTTTTCTCTTTCTTCTTCCTCCCACTGTCTGTTTATGTGACTATCTATACTTCTGCTCTCCAGGCAATTTTAAGTTAATGAAAGCTACCAAGAAAACTCATCTCAAAACCTGAAAAGGTGAAGGGAAACTGTGCCAAGGAAAAATGCAAACCCAGCTCCCAGACATGGAGAATACTGTCTACAACACAAAATAAAAAGCTTACATGCCAGTCTTCCAGCAACAATTCCACAGATTCTTTGTTCCCATATTTGATGTTCCAAACATCCAACTTTAATTTCACTTCATCTAGCAAACCAAGAACTGAGCACTTATAGTAATGAAATTCTAGACGTGGAATGAATTTTTTCCCCGAAATGTTGTTGATTCTGGAAAATATTGCAGGTTTTAGAGTTTAACTTAGTATTATTCCCCAAATGCGAGATAATCTGTTTGGTATTTCTAAAAATATTGGGTCTTTGGCTTTTTATTTTAAACACATGGAACTCAGATGTATCCTCAAATCTTTTTTTTTTTAAAGTAAGCTCTACTATGCCCAATATGGAGCTTGAACTCGGGACCCTGAGATCAGAAGTCACATGCTCTACCAACCAGGGCAGTCAGGTACCCCAACTCTTTTCTCTTAAAACAAAACAAAACAAAACAAACAAACAGAAAAACCCAAAGTAAAACAAACATTGTGGCTAAATAGAAAACAAGTCCTCCTGAGATTAAAAAAAAAAATCTAACAGAACATTTTCTGAACAAATGATTCCCCTATTTAAAAAATCCTACAATAAATGTTAATCTCCAAAATATTCTACCCAGTTTGTAAACTTTTCTATAACTGAACGCAATGATAATTTCAACACTTACGTATTCAAACAGCTTTCATATTAAGGCTAACGCCCTCTCGTTATCATTCTAGTGAATTACTTATGAATGATGAGAAAAGAGGAGCAGAGGTGGACAACCATAAGTTGGATAATCTGTTTATCCTACTTTGGAGTTTACAGAGGGCTTTCAAATACAACCTCCCATTTCACCCAGTATCCCTGTGAGACATGAACCGGGCGATGATTGTCTTTCTGTTTTTACAAATGAGGCTATACCCTCAGAAAGACAGTAATGTCATCAAAACTCAGATACAGAGCTCAGTTCCTGACTCCACATGCAGAACTTTGCCCATCGCCATCATCTGCTGAGAGAGGAAGCATGGTTAGCATGATACAATGTTACTTTCACCCAGAACCTGAAGGTACATTCATCAAGATTTCAAGAATACTTGTCAGAAAGTATCGAAAAATGTGTTATTTTCTGGTCCCTGCGGCCTCCTATTAGCGCTCAAACAGGAATGGTCTCAGCAGTGGTGAAGGGAAAGTGTTACAAACCGTCTTTTCATTTCCTCCAGTTTCTTAGATGGTACCGGTGGCAAATGTTGTTCATCTCCATTTTCGAATGTCAGAAGAGTATTGGAATGACAATCACATTTGTCCATCAGACTCTGGAAAGAAATTCAGCATGACATGAACCAGACTTCTTGCCACATGTTGTAACTGGGGGTTTGTTCATCTCATTTGCTCTGGGCATGTCTTTTCCCCCCCTCAAAATCATAAAGCCGTTACTTTTTTTTTAACTAAAACTTTGCAAATGAGTATGTTCATCCCAAGTGCTTTAAACTGGAACATTTTACAGATGGGCAGACTATAGATTCTTTGGTAAAAGCATTATCAAAATCTTTAGTTTTTGGATTTCTTTTCCATTCCTTTGTGGGTTCACATGCTATAAACATCACATATCAAACTCCTTCGGGCCATTTTGCTGAGAACTCAATCTCCCACATTTTAGACCAGTCTCTTCCCTCCTTTTTGGCCAGGCTTTTCAATTGCTTTAGAACTGACTAGACTGTACCTTATTGTTTCCAGCTTGAATTAGCAGAATGCCCATGAAGAAAGTGAAGGTATCTATGGCTCCCCAAAATCCCCAAGAGAATCGTTCTGAACCATCCTCAAATACCCACTGTATTTCCTTCCCTTCTCCCTAGGACACAGTCTTCCTCAAGAACAGTCTCTAACAAAACACAGATTTTTCCACGTTTCTTTTTTATATTCCAACCTTGATTAAAGTAATTTTCTCTTGTATTAGAGCCTTGGCTGCACAGTAATCCTGGGAAGCCGGCAAATCTTCATCTATAAGCTCCTCTACCTTCTGGAGCCAGGCTTCAATTTGACATAGTGGTGAGGGCAAGGCACGATTCAGCTCTGTTTCCCACATATTAATCTGAAAAAACAAAAATCTGTGCTTCAGCCGACGTTCTTCTAAAGTTTACTTCTTTGGGGATACCTGGGTGGCTCCAATCAGTTGAGCAACTGACTCTTGGTTTTGACTCTGGTCTGAGGGTGGTGAGATCGAGCCCTACCACAGGCTCCACACTCAGTGGGGGAGTCTGCTTGGGATTCTCTCCCTCATCCTCTACATCTCCCCCTCCCTCACTCACACATCCTCTCTCTCTCAAATAAATAAATAAAGCTCTTGCTTCCTCAGCCTTCCCACCACTCCGTGCACACAGAGGAGTCACACAAACGCCAACTACTTATTTCTCCAAACACTGACGGCACTCCCAAGGTGTTGAGTCTTGCTGTCCCTTCCACCTGGATCTTTTCCCCACTAAGGACCCTCAGAACTCACTCCCGAATTGATTGACTGGTTTGCTCATTCATTCATTCACTCACTCATTCATTCTGCAAACATTTATTAATAATCTATGTTGCTAATAACTGATAGAGCTATAAAAATCTTCCAGAAAGGAGAAGGGGCATGTGGTGGTTGCACACCATAGAGTACATACAGCAATTAGACACAAATTACATGTACATTGGAACAGTGGAGCATTTTAAATATACGTGCTCAAAAATTTAAGAAGCAGAAATAACATATAACATCGATTTACGTAATTTACAAATATATGAGCATACAAATATAATATGTATTTTGAGAGAACATACAGAACAAAAAGATACACCTTAAGCACATCACAATAGTGGCCTAGGGAGAAAGGGAAATGGAAGGAGGGCCTGGGTCTAGAAGGAAACACAAATTAAACAAGTAAATAAAAGTAAGAGTAGGGCCTTGCCCAAATCCATGTGCCAAGAAAGGGAGAGTAAGTAACACAACACTCAATATCTAAGGGTCAATCCGATAAATATAAAAAACAGAAAAACAAAAAAACTACAAGTCTTGCCTGAAGCACATAGTGGGGGGAGCAAAGTACATGATTACAGTTAACTGTGGTCAGCGATGTAACAGAGCCAAACATAGGGGCCCAGGGAAGACCCTGGAAGAAACTGATTATGATACAGGGAATTCTTTTTGTTTCTTTTTCTTTTTCTTTTTTTTTTTTAATTATTTTTTTGTCTTTCAAATTTTTATTTAAATTCCAGTTCGTTAATATTCTGTGTAATATCAGCTTCAGGTGGAGACTTCAGTGATTCATTATTTAACATACAACCCCCACTGCTCATCTCAAGTGCCCTCCTTAATCCCCATTAGCCATCTAACCCACCTCCCCTCCAGCAAACCTGTTTGTTCTCCATAGTTAAGAGTCTGTTTCCCAGTTTGTTTCCACGCCCCCACCCCGCCCCCCCACCACAGTCATCTGTTTTGTTTCCTAAACTCCAGAGACAAAGGAAACAAAAGGAAAAATGAACTAATGGGACTTAATCAAGATAAAAAAGCTTCTATACAGTAAAGGAAACAATCAACAAAAATAAGCAGTGACCTTCAGAATGTGAGAAGACATTTGCAAATGACATATCTGATATAGGGTTAGTATCCAAAAGATATGAAGAATTTATCAAACTCAACATACAAAAAACCAAAAATCCAATTAAAAAATGAGCAGAAGACATGAATAGACATTTTTCCAAATAAGACATCCAGATGGCTAACAGACACATGAAAAGATGCTCAACATCAGGGAAATGCAAATCAAAACTACAATGAGATATGATATCACCTCACACCAGTCAGAGAGGAAAAAAATAAAACAAGATGAAACTAGAGAGGGAGATAAACCATAAGAGACTCTTAATCATAGGAAACAAAACTGAGAGTTGCTGGAGGGGAGAGGCATGAAGGGATGGGGAAACTGGGTGAGGGACACTGGGGAGGGAACATGATGTAATCAGCACCGGGTGTTGTATCCAATCGATGAATCACTGACCTCTACCTCTGCAAGTAACAACATCGTATATATGAATTAATTGAATTTAAATAAAAAAATTTTTAAGACTGTGGTTTTTTATCGGAACTCACACAGCTCTATTCTGTTTTTTTATGGCATTCTCATTCCAAAGACACCTACTGCCATGAAGATCAAGCACAATTTAAAATGCGTTTCATTCAAATGACTTTCCCTAATGAAAGTGTGAGTTTTAAAAAAAGAAAAAGAAAGCATGAGTTTTAAATCTGTATTTCTCTTTCCATTATAGTTCTACTGAATGAATTGCCACAATTCTTAAACTGATTTTAAATAGAGGAAAGAAAAAGCAAAATTACACTTTTAAAAGAATAGGGTTATCTGATTCATCACTAACTGACCGAAAAATATTTATCAGGTACCACTGTATGCAGGGCAAATATCAAAAAGAAACATATAAGCAATACTCAAGTATAAAGATATTAAACGAGCAAAAAGCTAGGGTTCTTAAAGGCAGTCAAATGGAACTATTCATAAACTAGAAGCATTAAATATAGTTCTCACATTGTTTACTCTTTTTTTTAGGTTTATTGAGGTATAATTGACAAAACTGTAAGATATTTAAAGTGTTGATCATGGTGATTTGATACACATATACTTCGTGGAAGGATTCCCACTATCTAGTAAATTAACACATCTAATCACTTCAGGTATTTATCTTTTTTTTTGGTGAAAACATTTAAATTCAACTCTTTTAGTAAATTTTAATGATTTAATACAGTATTAACCAAGTACAGCCATTGTGTGACCTTACTCAACTTACAGCTGGAAGTTTGTACCCTTTTACCAACTTCTATTCCCTCTATGCTCCAATCCTCACAACTTTTCTCCTTGCTGTTTCTGATTTGACTCCATTTTTAAAGATTCCACATGTAAAGAATATCATGTCGTATGTTGTTTTACTTTCGTTGCTTGTAAGTTTATCTTCTCAAACATAGGGCAAAAGGCAACTCTACAATCTTAAATCATTAAGTGTATGTGATTAAGCCTCCAGTTGGAAAAGAATGAAAAAATTTTTCATTATTATGAAATTTTAATATGTTCTTTCATTATACCCAAATTATTTGTGTGTTTGCCAAAATAAGTCAGAAATTTGCTACATGACTGGGTTAAAGAGAAGCTAAGAACAACAGCTCTAGTTCAACTGATGATCTTTTCACACCTAAAAGAAAGCTGTATACATTCTGGTTGGAATAGAACGTGTTCTTTCTGCCTGGGAGCTGTTCTCTGTGTAATGGTACTCTGTGTACAGAAATGGTTCTCTGTATACAGAAGAGGAAAAGTAAAAGATGATATTTACCTTTTATTTCTCTTCCTTCTCACTTACCACAGAAAAAAACTGGCTCCACACTTTCTTAAGTTTGGAAATTACTTTTGCATTTGGATGGAAATTTGTATCTGGTCAGCCTTGATCTTGTCAGGTCAAAATAACATAATATTGCTATTTTGCCTTGCTGGCTTAAAATGAAACCATTCACTGTGATGCTTTGAGTTAACTGTGTGCTCAAACAACTGAACCAGAAACTGTCTAAATGGTATTGACTTTTATACACCTGATGGCTTCAAAGTTAGTATGTCTCCTTTGCCACACCAAGACAATGAGCTCTATTATATCCAACTAAGGAATGGATTTTCAAGCTATTATCAATTTGCGGCAGTTACTCATGCAAAAATAGTTTTTTTAGTGTTTTTTTCATTATTCTGGGCACTTTTTCCAAATCATACTCAATAAAATCATGCCAGGTCTTTGCCACCTGGAACATCATTAACTCTACAGACAATATCTTCTTCCTCTCCCATTTTGTTGAGTATTTGTAACCGAGAGATACTGCCCTTTGCAAAGGGTCAGTTTCAAAGCTGGGCAATAGCCCTGCCCCTTAATGGGAAGGTTTCCAGAGCTTTGTCAGTTCTCCCAAATTAGATACTTGGAGAGGGTGGCTCTTTTAAGCTAACCTGACTATTTAACAACCTTCCGAAATGATGTGAAATATGTATTCTGAAAACAGGCTAGCAACTCCTGACAGCCACGAGGCTTGAGCAGGTATCAAAAAACCTTCCCAGGGCCAAAGAGTATTTTTGACTTGCTGACCATAAAATCTCTGTTGCAACTCTGTAAATTCACCAAAAATCATTTAATTTATCCATTTAAAATGAATGAACTGTATGGTATGTAAATTATACCTCAATAAAGATGTTTAAAAAAAAAAGAATGAAGGTGGGCACGTGGGTGGCTCAGTAGGTTAGGCATCCAACTCTTGATTTTGGCACAGGTCATGATTTCAGGATCAGGAGATCAAGCCCCACATCCAGCTCCCCACTCAGCAGGGAGTCTCCCTGAGATTCTCTCTCCAACTCCCTCTGCCCCTCACCCTGTGCCCTCTCTTTCTCTCTCTCTAAAGTAAAAAATAAACCTTAAAAAAAAAGAATATAAGCAAAATAAAGACATTCAGAAATAAAAGAAAACTAAGAGAATTTGTTCCCCCAGATCTGCATTATAAGGTAAGTTAAAGTTTTTTCAGGCTGAAGGGAAATGAGTTCAGATGGAAACTCGGACCTCTAGAAAGGAATGAAGAACACTGGAAATGATAAAACATCTGGATAAATATAAGAGACATTTTTTTTCTCTTTGTTTAAAATGTATGACTATTTTTAGCAAAAATTTATAACATGATTTTGGGGGCTTTAAAACATGTTTGTGGCATATATATATTTATATATAAAGAAGGTAGAGCATAAAGAATGACAAATAAATAAATCAATTTAATTGTAAGATTTCTACAGAAGAAAGTTATCTACCTATGATGACTTAAAAGTTGTATAAGTAGACTATAAGAAAAATTTTTAAAGATTTTATTTATTTATTGAGAGAGAGAGAGAGAGAATACAGAGAGAGGGAAAAGCAGAACCCCTACCCCCACCACTGAGCAGGGAGCCCATTGTGGGTATCAATCCCAGGACCCTGAGATCATGAACAGAGCTGAAAGCAAACTTAACTGACTAAACCACTCAGACACTCCGTAGACTGTAAAAATTTTTAAATGTTTATTGTAATCTCACTAGAAATCTGATACAAAGCAGTAGAGCTAAAAAGCCAATAGATACATTAAAATGAAATTCTAAAAATTATTAAGATAAAGCAAGGCAGGAAAAGAATAAAGATATAAAAACAGAGGGAATTAACAGAAAAAATGAGTAAAATGGTATACCCAAATTGAATCATATCAATAATTCCATTAAATATTAACTAACGAAGCTCTCCAACTAAAAGGTAGAGATTATCATAAGGGATAAGAAAGCAAGATCCAACCATACGTTGCCCATAAGAGATGCATTTTAAGTATAAAGACTCAAATAGATTGAAAACAAATGAAGGAAAAATATGTATCACACAGTCAGCGTAAGACTGGAATGATCATACTGATATTAGATTAAGTGGACATAAAAAAAGAAAAGTATTACCAGAGATAAACAAAACTGTTTCACACTAATAAAAGTGGCAATTCATCAGGGAGACATAACAACCATAAACATACACAACTAACAAAGTTTTAAAATACATGAAGCAAAATCTGACAGCAGCAACAGAATGATTCTATAGATTTAATAGCCCTCTCTCAGCAATTGATAGAACTAAGCACAATGTCATTCAAGACATAGATAATCTGACACTATCAACCACCTTATCTTAACTGATATCTGTTGAATGCTATGTCAAGGGCACCTGGTGGCTCAGTGGATTGGGCATCTGCCTTCAGCTTAGGTCATTCTGGGTGTCCTGGGATCGAGCCCCACTCAGGCTCCCTGCTCGGCAGGGGAGTCTGCTTCTCCCTCTCCCTCTGCCGTTCCCCCTGCTCATTCTCTCTCACTCTCTCAAATAAATAAAAATGGAAAAGCAAAAAAAAAAAAAAAAAAGAAAAAAGAAAAAGCAAGCAAGCAAGCTGTATCAAATAACCACAGAATACACCAACACGCACTACTTCTGGGCACCGGGTGGGTCAGGCCATTAAGTGCTTGCCTTTGGCTCAGGTCATGATCCTAGGGTCCCGGGATGAGCTCAGCGTTGGGTTCCCTGCTTTTCCTTCTCCAGCCTGCTCCTGCTCTCTCTCACTATCTCTGTCTCTTTCTCTCTGTCTCTAATAAATGAATCAATCTTTAAAACGAACAAACAAACAAAAATGCACTTCATCCTGGGTCATACCATAAATCCCAATCAACTGCAAACAACTGAAATCACACAGATATATTCAGACACACATACACGTTCATCTTCACACATTCTCTCTAGGCTTGTCCCTGACCCCCTTCAAGCATCTGTTAATAGTGATACAGGATACTGGTCCTTGGTAGAGATGAGGCTGCAGGTCAATCAGATTATATAGATAATCTACTGGGCCAAACCAATCACTGAGGACAAATATAAAAACTTTGAATAAGTGGTTTCTCTAAGTAGTATGCTATAAATTTCTATTAAATCTTAATCACCCCTCAAATGAGGCTATGGAGAAAATAAAAGAACACTCTCCCAAAGTTCTAATGTAGCATCCACTCTTTCACAGAATTTCTAATGGAAGGCTAAAGTAATCATCCAACAAAGCTGCCTCACGAAAATGCTCCTCCAATCAGTATAACACAGTAACCTGGTAGGTGAGTCCGTCCCAGGCTTCTCTCAACTGTAACTGATCTTCATCCAGCTCATCCAGATTCCTTTTTACTGGCAGGATATCCAAAAAGGGCTTTTTCTCTTCATTGAATGACTCCAAAAAGGACAGCAGACTCTACAATCGGAAGAATATTTTAAAGACAGAAATTTTTTTATCAATTTCTGAAATGTAATCTGCTATTTTAAGGTCTGTAACTGTAGGTCACATTTAAATGGATCCTCTCACTGCTCTGGTGTCTTTCATCAGTGCAACCCGATCACCTGAGTGCTGTCACAGTAACGAAAGGTCCCAGCTTGTGTCTCGTGTCAGTACTGCTGGATTTCTACTGGAAGTGGTTGGCTAGGTCACCCAGCTCAACAGGATGACTCCTGAGGCCATATGGAGAATGTGAGTTGGTATGTCCTCCCCAAACATGGATTCACAACAAAATAAGGATGAGTGGAAGAGAAAACTATACAGCAGCAGCGATCACGTGTCAACATGTCTCTGATTAACTGCATGTAAGCCAGTGCTGCCCAAGTCAAAGGACCTTAGAAAATACTCTGTCCCTGCCTGCAAAAATTTAATAAATAAAGCTGTCCTTGGTTCAGATTTGTGCGAAATGTTAGTGCTGAAAAGTCATCAACTCCAGAAATAGTATTTCAAACATTATCCATCATAATTGGCAGCATTTTAAGTTGGCATGCCTGGCTAGCTCAGTTGGGAGAGTATGCCACTCTTGATCTTGATCTTGGGGTCATGAGTTCGAGACCCATGTTTGGAGTAGAGCTTACTTTTTAAAAACAAACAAACAAACAAATAAATAAAAAAGATTAAGTTTTACAAGCCAACCAAGAGATAATTATTGTAATTCTGATTATGAATAACTTCATACAGCCTTTTATTTAAGAAACTTGCATCTGTGGTACATTACTAAATCAACAACATTATGTGAGAGCAACGTACTTCCAGGGGACGCTTAGCACCTCGTCAGTAAAAAACATCAGGCCAAGGGTGCCTGAGTGGCTCAGTTGGTTAAGCATTTGCCTTTGGCTTAGGTCATGATCCCCAGGCTCTGGGATCAAGCCCCCAAAGTTGGGGTCCATGGTCAGCAGGGAGTCTACTTGTCTCTCTCCCTCTGCCTCTGCCCCTCCCCGTGCTTGTGCTAGCTTTCTCTCTCTCTCCCTAATAAATAAATAAAATCTTAAAAAAAAAAAAAAAAAAACACATCAGGCCAGAACAAAGATAGGAGCACAGAGGCTGAAGCAGCTCAGATGAAAGGAATATGAGAGCGTCCTGTCCCTTTCTTCCCTGATGCCTCTAAACCCACAAGGATGCTGTCGCCAGCAAGTTGCACCCCCCGATCCATGGCAGGATCGGAAAAGCTGGCTTCATCTGACTCCCTCAGACAGGGAAGCCAAGCTCAGAGGGCCTCTCATGCGTATGAGTCTGTCTGCTTTATTCAGGATGGAGGACTGGTGGGGGGCAGAGCTGCAGAGTCGGGAGGTTCTGAGGATCAGAGCGGAAGAATCCTCACCTGGGCTCCTACTAGTCTCTTTCAAGATGGTACTGGGAAAAACCGCCTAACCTGGAGAAGCCCAGGACGCAAAGAGAGCCAGGCTTCCAAGCCAGACTTCACTCAAATCCCACCTCTGCCTCTCAGTAGCTATGTGACCTCAGACACGTCGCTTGATGCCTCTAAGACTTGTCTTCATCTGTAAAACTGGAAGAGCAATCCCACACTCAGAGTAAAATGCTGATCAGCAAGGCGCCTGGTATAGAGCGCTTGTTCAAATGCAGGGACAATTAACAGGCGTCATTTTTCCTCAAAGGACACCCTGACTGAGGCCCTGTCTTGTGATAATTCGGGGCTGGCTTCACTTCTGATTTCCTGATCTTTTTTCATTCAGTCCCGACTGGGGACTGGCAGACTTACTGCAAGAGGGAAGATTGTACATGTCCTAGGTTTGAGGGTCCAATGGCATCTGTGGCGACACTTGACTCTGCCTAAGCAACGTGCAAAGCAGCTGCGAGCAGTACCTGAGCGGGTGTGGCTCTCTTCCAGGAACACTGGATCGCAAAACCCCGTGATGGGACCCACAAACTAGTTTGCCACACCCTGCTCTAAAAGCTTGCTGTTCAAAGGACCCACAGGACCAGGCATCAGCACTTGGCTGGAAAGGTAGAGACCCAGGCCCCACCCCGGAACTACTCTGTTAGAATCCACACTCGATTTAACAAGACTGCGCAGGTCATTCACACGCATGTCAGAGTTTGAGAAGCACTGTCTCTGAACTCGATGCTAAAACTCAGAGTCTGGTTAGTGTTTAAATAATTACCCTGAAGAGGTTTTTTCCAAAAACATTCTACTCTTCCTTAACAGTAAGCTACAAATAAATTGCTGTTTAAAGTTATACTTACTTCATACTTTTTAGAGTAGGTCTCATTTTCTGAGTCCTTTAGGGCTTTCTGTAGTTTTTTCTCTTGTAGAGTTAACCAGATGACAGCATCTTTCATCTTGCCCTAAAATTCACACACACACATTTAAAAAACTACCCTGAATAGACTTGGAGATTTTTTTTAATCATAAAATTAACAACTTCAAACATCAGTGAAATAATGCAATCATTACACACCAGTGACTCACGGTGGCAAAGAGGAATTTTGCTTGTGCACATAACACCTTGAATTTTTTTAAATGGATTGAAACTAGCACCTGAATATAACGTGCTAAAGAGACAGGGCAAGCAAGCCCTTATTTATTTATTTATTCATTCATTCATTCATTCATTATTTATTTTTGGCTTATCCATTTTCATTATTCCTCAATTTTATTGAACATTATTCTAAATTACTCATTTATAGTAGGCCTTTCAAAACACTGCTTCCCAATACACCTAAATACAGGTTAATTCAAGCACTATTTACACCCAAATACATGGACATCAAAAATATCTTGAGCATAAATAACGCTGCCAACAGTTTGGGTTCGGCTGTCCTGTGAATGTGAGCAACAACTATTTTTTCTTAGACTCTCGCTGGTCTACATTTGAAAGCAAAATTTACTGCCAGAGGATAAAGCCAAGGACGTTACATCTTATTTCCATTCTCCTTTAACCTTCATTTAAGCTTCTCTTTCTATTAAGCAGGAGTGTTTTTGATATACTTTTGCATCTGATTTCATGGACAGCTGAATTTTTCATGTTATTTTTTAATAAGAAAGTTAATTAGAAAAGAGTAGCTCCCCAGCAGGTCAGAAATAAGTGAACTGAATTATACGCCTGCGTCCCAGCTTGAGTTTCTGTTCCAGAGTCAGCAACAATCTGGCAGTGGGGCCTCAAATGTAACAGTTGGAAAAACACAGGCCTCAATTTGTCACATAAAATGTGACAATACGACTGCATGTAAACACGTCTGAGGAAGTAGTTTAAATAAAGATTAAAATAATATTCAAAACCACTTTAAATTCACAGCACTCATTTACCTCCACAGCGACAGAATAAATGTTTATTTGCATCTCACTGATTTTTATGAAATTTGCACCCAAAACATTTTGCGAACCTAGCTGGAAGTCAAAGGAAAAAAATGCAATAATCAAATGGCGAGCTGAGAGTGATTCAAGCACACCTCAACAGACAACAATGAAGAGTAGAACACACTGCTTCCGTTTTTCATAAATTACACAATCCCAGTTCTATGTAGTCAAAGAACAGGTAAAATGGAAATGTGCTAAAATTAGCTTGCCATGATGGTTGCACAACTATGTAAATATACCAAAACCCACTGAATTGTAAACTTTAAATGGTTTAATTTTATGGCATGTGAATTATATCTCAAAAAAACTGTTAAAATTCAAACAGACAAAAATTAGAATTTTTTAAAAGCCTGCTAAACTTAATTTGTCTTCTAGAGTACCTATGTAAAAGTTATTTTAGATAATTCAGCAGAGTTTCATTAGTTACCACTTTTACCTTAAAATTTTTATTAAAACAGGCAACACTAATCCACAGTGAAAGAAATTAGAATACTGGTTGCCCAGGGTGGGGGGTACGGACAAGGAAGAGGCACAGTGGAACATTCTAGGTAGCAGAAATGTGTTACATCATGACTGCTGCATGGTTAACACGGGTGTAGGTATTTGTAAAAACTCACAGAACTGCACTTTTAAGCTCTACATGCAAATTATACCTTAATTTTAAAAATTAAGCCACTAGTAGGGTACAACAAAAACGCGGTTGAGTCATACTTCTAAGGAAGGATGTACCTGAGCTTTATCTCTAGTCTCTGCTGCATCCTTCGAATACCGCAGAAATTGAGCCACGTAGGTCATGATGGACTTTTCGTCAGGATTAACAACATCCACATCTGGAAGAGATGCCACACTGTTTATCAGCTATAACTGTGACTTACTGTAATTCCTACACAAAACAGGCTAGACCATAAGACAGTCTTGAAATGAACCGAAGGAGTTAAGCAGCCATGCAGTCTGGTCAGCGGCCCTTGCTCCAAGTCTGTGCAGTGGCTCAGAGCTTAGATCCAGAGTCAAACAAGGCTGAGTTGAATCTTGCCAATAGTATGTGCACAGCCTCAATTTCCACCTTGCATGCTGTCTGGTTAAGGGCAAGAGTAGTCAGGGAGGGCAGAAAGGAGAAAATACAGCCTTCCTCCTTCCAGAGACACGATACGGAAACTCCTCCAGGAGAGGAAAAGGAACATACAGCAACTGGAATCCATTCCCATCACTTGGGTCTCAGCAAGTGTGCAGTAAAGCATTTCCAAAAGCATATGTTGGGATCCCTGGGGTGGCTCAGTTGTTTAAGCGTCTGCCTTTGGCTCAGGTCATGATCCCAGGGTCCTGGGATTGAGTCTTGTGTCGGACTCCTTGCTCAGCAGGCAGCCTGCTTCTCCCTCTCTCTTTCCCTTTCCCTGTCACTTCTCCTGCTTGTGCACTGTCTCTGACGAACAAAAGCGTATGTTGTACAGCAGACTTACTCAAGACATCCACAAGATTTTATTTGTTCATTTGTGGAACAAATACATTTACTGAGAGCCTTTTCTGGGCCAGTCCTTGTGGTACATTAACAAAGTCCATGATGAGATAAATCAGACAATGCTGAGTTAAACAAAGTAAAAATATTATAAATCCCTTAAATGCAGAACTTCTCCAGATATCTAATAAATCAGATAGATCACAAAATCACAAGAAAGTGATCAACACACTACAGACAAAATGAGCACATAATTTGGGGATGTCTTTCAGTATGCTGTCCAAACAACCAGGAGGATATTGAAAAGAAAAGCTTCAGTGTTTATTTATTAAATCAGTTAAAATAAATTAATCAAATATTTATAGAGCACTCACAAATGTGAGCTCACAAGCAAGATAGGTAATGCTGAGTTCTTGCCCTGGGGGGCCATATGTTTCATCACTGTATTCATTCAACAAGGGGATGCTAGACACTTTGAGTACATGTCGGATGCTTTAAGACATTATCTGCCCTGACTGGAGCTTACTGTTAGGAGAAAAACAAACAGCAAACAAATATAAGACACCATGGATGCTTTAGCAAATGTGTTTACTGAGCTCCATGACAGTTCTAATAGGCTGAGGGAGAACATGAATCTAATCCACACAAATAATAAAATTCAAGACAGTAAACATACAAAAGGTATCAATAACAAGGTGTGAATGGAGTTTCAATAAGGAAGCATCCCTAAGAACTGAGTCACTCTTTAACTGAAAAAATATATAAGTAGAAAAGTAAAGGTATGGGACACCTGGGTGCCTCAGTCGGTTATGCATCTGCCTTGGGCCTAGGTCATGCTCCCAGGGTCCTGGGATCAAGTCCCGCATCCAGCTCCTGGCTTAGCAGGGAGCCTGCTTCTCCCTCTGCCTGCTGCTCCCCCTGCTTGTGCGCTCTCTCTCTCTCTCTCTTTCACAAATAAAATCTTTTTTTACAAAGTATATCAAGAGATACCTGAAATAATTAGACTGACTTAACTACATGTTTCTTTTTCAAAACTTTATTGTATATGAAGCTATACATTGTGATTAAATGTCTTAACTGTCAAAAGATAACTCTCTTATTTAAATATGACAACAATATTTGGTTTGCATAAATAATCACGATGTACCTCACATTTCTAGTTATTATTTAAGCCACTTAAAATGAATTATAGGCAATCATTTATAAGTACAAATTTGCCCTTTTTTATATTGTCTATTAAATTATTTGTCTAGTTATTTTCACATACTGAACTAGAGAAAATATTTTATACTAATAAAGATAGAGAATCACAGTAGGAGAAAAGCATGAAAGAAAGAAAGGGAAGGAAGAAAAGGAAGGAAGAAAGGAACGAAGTAATCAGAAAAGGGGATAGAACAAAATATACGGAAAAACAAGGACAAAAGGTAATGAAAAGCCAAAAAGTAAAGAGAAAAGACAATGAAAGGAAGAAAAGGAAAGAAAGAAAAACAACAAGGAGAGGAAAGTTAACAAGAATTAATAACAAGCCGAAACTAATATAATGACAAACCTAACAAAAATTTGGAATCATCAGGCTGTTAAGTTACAAGTATCGCCTAATTCAATGAGGTCCAAGAAGGCTAAGAACCAATAACGAGCACAGTTCACTCCAAGTAGCTACCAGATCTTAGCCTTCTCAGGCCATTCTCCAACCAGCAGTTGGCTGGAGAGAGGGCTGATCCCGAGCCTGATGCATCCTAAAGGCCTGAAAATAAGGATGGGCTCAAAACAACAAAGAAACACCACAAGGGTGGGGTATGTCAAAGGAGCACAGGAGCTAGCTGAGAGAGCTCCCAGGGGCTAAAAAACATTGAGCTTAAAAAATCTTTCTTAATGGGGCGCCTGGGTGGCTCAGTGGGTTAAGCCGCTGCCTTCGGCTCAGGTCATGATCTCGGGGTCCTGGGATGGAGCCCCACATCGGGCTCTCTGCTCAGCAGGGAGCTTGCTTCCCTCTCTCTCTCTCTGCCTGCCACTCCGTCTACTTGTGATTTCTCTCTGTCAAATAAATAAATAAAATCTTAAAAAAAAAAAAAATCTTTCTTAATTTGAGAAATAAAGTAATATTGGATTACAACCCAAAGTATAAAATAAAATGTCCATAAGCCCATACTGATATAAATCAATGGCTGGATAAATGAATAAATTCAGGAGAGAACAGACATAGTTCAGGCAAAAGAACTGTAAATAATTTATGTAGGTAAGGGAGGCTGAGGTACTCTCCTCCGTGTGGGCTATGTAGCGTGACTTCCCTCCAAAGCGGACAACACAGGAAGAGGGAAACAAAAACTAGCTTCACAAGGAAGAAAGCTGACAACCACTACCTCAGCCAGGTCACCAAGGTGAATATCACCAGTGATACAATGCTGACGGCATGTTCCTCTCATACGCTGTGGTAAGAATGGTACTTTACCTCTGGGGTCTTCCTCCAAAGAACCCATAACCCCAGTCTAAAATGAGAAAAGACGTAACACAAATTCCAGGAAAGGGGTACTCTACGATAGACAGGACCAGGAATCCCCAAAACTGTCAGGCCATCAAAACAAAACGCTCTAAGAAACTGTCATGGTCAACAGCAGCCCAAAAAGCCAAGCAAACTAAATGTAAGGTAGAATACTGGATGGAATCCTGAGAAGAAAAAGAGCATCAGGGAAAAACTAAAGAAATGTGAATAAAGCATAAACATATATCAACGTTGATTCATAAGTAACAAATGTAATGCACTAACATATCAACAATAGGGAAAAACTCCATGGGAACTTACTAAATCTGCTTCCCAATTTCTCTGTAAACCTAAAACTGTTCTAAAACATAAGGTCTGTTAAAACAAAAGGAATGATATTCTGATAAATGCTGCACACAGAAAAGCTTTGAAAAGATCATGCTAAGGTAAAGAAGCCAGTCACAAAAGACTACATTTAGGAGAAATGTTCAGACTTGGCAAATCTATAGAAAGACAAAGAATTAGTGGTTGCCAGGGCTCTGTGATTGACTCTGTGTTTGTGTGTGTGTGTATGTGTGTGTGTGTTAGAGGTTGAGAGAGGTGGGGAGAAATAGGAATGGGTTGCTAATGGGATGGGGTTTATTTTTGGAATGAAGCAAAGGTTCTAAAACTGATCACGATAATGGTTGCAAAATTTCACCCATATACTAAAAAACTATTGAATTGTACACTTAAATGAGTAAATTGTATGGTCTGTAAATCACATCACAATAAAGCTGTATAAAAGCAAAAAAAGTTAAGTGACAAAGCCATATTCACTTAGTGGTATGTTGGAGCCAGAAGGCTCAACTTGAGAGCGGATTATTAAATTTTCAGCACTTTTATAAGCTGGTTGTTAAACACAGCCAGCATTAAAAATTAAATTGTATAAACGCACAAGCAAAAAAATATTTTAGGGGTGCCTGGGTGGTTTAGATGGTTAACTGTTTGCCTTCAACTCAGGTCACGATCCCAGGGTCCTGGGATGAAGCCTCATGTCGGGGCTCAGCGGGGAGCCTGATTCTCCCTCTCCTCCCCTCTTGCTGATGCCCTCTTTCGCTATCTCTGTCACTATCTCTCTTTCTCTCAAATAAATAAAATCTTTAAAAAATATATATGTCTATGGGGCACCTGGGTGGCTCAGTCGTTAAGCGTCTGCCTTTGACTCAGGTAATGATCCCAGGGTCGTGAGATCGAGCCCCGCATTGGGCTCCCTGTTCTGTGGGAAGCCTGCTTCTCCCTCTCCCACTCCCCCTGCTTGTGTTCCCTCTCTCGCTGCGTCTTTCTCTGTCAGATAAATAAAATCTTTTTTTTTTTAATGTAAAAAAAAAGTCTATATATTAAAATAAAGATAATAGATACCCAAAACTCACCACTTCCCAACTATTTTACTACATTTTACTATTACCTATGCTCTTGTGGTTATCTCTACTGTACCTGTGTGACAGAAAAAAATAACATGTAACATTGCGTTAACGTTGCGTATCTTTTCCCTACAGTGACTTCTCACTGGAATCAGCCATGGTGGTAGCATTCAAACCACACACACACACACACAACACACACACACACACAGACCAGCAAATAAGGACTTGATTTTTTGTTTTGTTGATTATGAAGAAAGGGATAGAGAAAATGTTAATAATGTAGGTTAAACTTAGAAGTCAGACACGTTTAGAGCTGTTAAGTTGCACATGGCACAAAAAAAGTGAGGAAATATTCTTCCATGACTAGATTCGACAAAAAACTCATTCATGTTGTTGAAGAACAAATGAAGTTGTGACAGACTCCTCTGCTGTCACACTTACTCGTGACCATAAGGAAATTATCCACCAGCATTCATGTCAGAACTCTGCATGTCCAGCAGCTGTTTCCAGAAGTTGGCTACAGATGGTAGCAGGAATTTGGCGAAAATCAACAAAAGCATTTTGGGGCTACATGCAATTTATAATAAAGTATAGCATATATTTCTTTTATTATTATTGAAACTATGTGCTGTATGTGCTCTGTATTAGTACTATTTGTGATAGACCTGGGTATATATATATATATATACACACACTCGTGCACACACACACACATTATTTTGGAGAGCCAGTCACACATTACTTACACCTCTATTACTCTGGTTATAGAGCTGAGACTAGAATTTGTATCTCTTAATCTGTTAGCTCATTTTAATCTTCATTAATCTTACATACCTCTTTTATGACCTTACTAGGACTTTTAATAAGCTTTGGTAAATTAAGAAACAACCCAATCCAAAGTAAAGTCCTTTTCCAAAGAAGTAAACCACTTTAATCTTAATTTCATGAAGTTAACATAATTATCTCTTCGAATATAACCAGTATTTAGAATTTTTATGGTCGTTGTTCACCGTCGATCTAACACGATGTATCGAACATAATTATGGCAAAGTGGAGTCAGCCATAGAGGGAGAAACAGAAAAGGCATTTTCTAACCTCATGGAAGTTCAGCTTTACTAAGGGGGAGGGAATGCAGAGAGGAAATACGTTCGCTCAAAGAACGGATTTACTCGAGAGATTTTAGAACAGAATAAAAGAATCAAGGGAACACAGTATAAAGCATAATGAAAGAAAATTAAGATGAAAGCTCAAATTATTTCCAGTAACAGCACTCTTTCCTTTCAGCTGTCATGTCATCCCTGCAATTACGGAGGTTAACAAATTGGTAGGAATTCTTAATTTCATGAAATTTAATAGAGTTTCAGTTGAACCCTTCAGGACTAAAATACAATGCCGTTTTGTTCATTTATCTGCAGTACCGTTTTCAAGCAAACTTCCCACTGGACATTGTTTTGAAAAGAAAGAAGTTTCTTTACCTTCTGGTTCTAGCATTTTGGGGATTTTAAATTCTCGTTCCGCAATTCTGAAGGCCTCGTTCAGATTGTCTTTGTTGGATCGTTGCTTCACACTCTTCATGTCAATTAGGTCTGGTCGCAAGGCATGAATGACGGCCAAAAAAGCCATCCCATTTCTCCAGCTTGACTTAAAATCTGTCACACTGACAGACTCACACCTATCACCACAGGATAAAAACATGATAAATACTATTTAAAAGAATTTACCAAAGCACATCTACTACATTCAATGGTAATCAAATTTCAGGGAATCAAATAAATCATATAAATCATTCTAGGAAAACATTTTCTTTTAATCTGGTAGTCAGATGAAAGTAACATGCCAAGTTTGATACCACAGGACATCGGTTCTCAAAGTGTGACTCTGGGACAAGCGGCATCAGCATCACCTGGGCTGCAAGGGCTAGAAACACAAATCCTCAGGCCCAACCCCAAATATACCACATCAAACTCTGGAGGTATATTGGAGATCTGTGTCTTTTTTTTTTTTTTTAAGGATTTTATTTATTTACTAGAGAGAGAGAGAGTGAGTGAAAGAGAGAGAATGCAGATGAGTCAGGGGAGGAGCAGAGAAGCAGACTCCCCGCTGAGGAAGGAGCCTGACACGGGACTCGTCATCATGACCTGAACCGAAGGCACACACTTAACTGACTGAGCTACCCAGGTGTCCAAGAGATCTGTGTCTTTGAAAGCCCTCCACAAGACCATACTCACTGAAGTTTAACACTCTCTCTATTCAACAGTCCGTTGGCTCAAGACTGACTTTAGACCCCCGCATGGAGTTATGTTCCTTTCTCCAGAGGAAACAATCTTCTTTCTCATGATAGCAAATTAACTGATAGTCTGTGGCACACCAACGGCCAGCAGTTCACTGAATAGGCCTTGCCACTCCTCTGCTTAAAACCAGTCATGGCAGATGAATAGATCAACAAAATGAGGTGTATATGTACATACACAAATATTATTCAGCCCTAAATAGGAAGGACAGCCTGATATATTTTACAACACGGATGAACCCTGAAGATGTTAAGCAGAGTGAAAAAAGTCAGTCACCAAGGGGCAAATCCCATATGACACCATTCATTCATTTAAGGTACCTACAGTAGTGAATTCACAAAGAAAGTAGACCACTGGCTACCAGGGGCTGGGGGAGGGGAGAATGGGGGGAATTTTAAGGTTTACCAGATGAAAAAAGTTCTGGAGACAGTGGTGATGGTTATATAATAACATAAAAGCACTTGGTGCCGCCCAAATGTACACTTAAAAATGATTAAAATGGGGGCGCCTGGGTGGCTCAGTGGGTTAAGCCACTGCCTTCGGCTCAGGTCATGATCTCAGGGTCCTGGGATCGAGTCCCGCATCGGGCTCTCTGCTCAGCAGGGAGCCTGCTTCCTCCTCTCTCTCTCTCTCTGCCTGCCTCTCTGCCTACTTGTGATCTCTCTCTGTCAAATAAATAAATAAAATCTTTAAAAAAAAAATGATTAAAATGGTAAATTTTATGTAGGTACCTTTTACTTGTCAGAATAACACTTCTCACTCAAGGCCTACCATGATCTGGCCCCTGCCTCTCCCACTCCCCTCTGAGATCTCGCCACCACCCTGGCTTCGTTCCTCTTTCTCAACACCATGCTCCTTGTAATCCTTCTTTGTGGATGCTCTTTTCCTAGATCTTTATACACCTGAAGCCTTCTCCTTGAGGCCTCAGCTCAAAGGGCTCCTCCTCAGAAAGGCGCTTCATGACCGCCTCAGAGAAAGGCCACCCTCATTGGCCACCCTTGACATTCTCAATCATCCTAAGTCCTTCCTGGCCTTATTTCCAACTGTGGTTATTTTATCGATCCATCCGCTACGGGCACAAACCTCTGGAGAGCAACGGCCTTGTCTTTCTTGTCTATCACAGTAGAATCATCCCCAACCAGTGTTTAGCATATAAAGGTGCTTAATATAAATATTTCAAATCCATCACTAATCTGTATTTGATGAGGGATCAGTGTCTTATAAGAGTATAGTTGCGTACAAAGTGTGGGAACTATTCTAGCACAACCATAGCGTCCTTTTTTTTTTTTTTTTTTTTTAAGATTTTTTGTTGTTGTTGTTAGAGAGAGAGAGATACAGAGCACAAGCACAGGCAGACAGAGTGGCAGGCTAGAGGCAGAGGGAGAAGCAGGCTCCCTGCCGAGCAAGGAGCCCGATGTGGGACTCGATCCCAGGACCCTGGGCCTGAGCCTAAGGCAGCCGCTTAACCAACTGAGCCACCCAGGCGTCCCCGATAGCGTCCCTTAATATCTCATTAAAAAACACAAGGAAATTCAGCAGACAAATTTGAGGTGTGAATCAAATGATTAAAACCACTGGAGAGGGGCCCTGCATGGCTCAGTTAGCAGCTGCCTGTGGCTCAGGTCATGATCTCAGGATCCTGGGTCCAAGCCCCACATGGGGCTGCCTCCCTGATGAGCAGGGACCCTTCTTCTCCCTCTCCTCCCCACTTGTGCTCTCTCCCACTATCTCTCTCTCTCTCTCTCTCTCAAATAAATAAATGAAAACTTTTTTTATAAGGTGGGGGAGGTTGGGCACCTGGGTGGTTCAGTGGGTTAAGCTGCTGCCTTCAGCTCCGGTCATGATCTCAGGGTCCTGTGATGGAGTCCCGCATCAGCCTCTCTGCTCAGCAGGGAGTCTGCTTCCCCCTCTCTCTGCCTGCCTCTCTGCCTACTTGTGATCTCTGTCTGTCAAAAAAATAAATAAAATCTTTAAAAATAATAATAAAATAAAAATAAAAATTTAGGGGCGCCTGGGTGGCTCAGTGGGTTAAGCCGCTGCCTTCGGCTCAGGTCATGATCTCGGGGTCCTGGGATCGAGTCCCGCATCGAGCTCTCTGCTCTGCAGGGAGCCTGCTTCCTCCTCTCCCTCTCTCTGCCTGTCTGCCTGCTTGTGATCTCTGTCTGTCAAATAAATAAATAAAATCTTTAAAAAAATAAAAAATAAAAAATAAAAAATAAAATAAAAATTTAAAGAAAATGGGTGGGAGGCACCTGGGTGGCTCAGTGGAGTAAGCCTCTGCCTTCAGCTCAGGTCCCAGGGTCCTGGGATCAAGCCCCGCATCGGGCTCTCTGCTCGGCAGGGAGCCTGCTTCCCCCTCTCTCTCTGCCTGCCTCTCTGCCTATTTGTGATCTCTGTCTGTCAAAAAAATAAATAAAATCTTTAAAAAAAAAAAAAAACTACTGGAGAAATAGCTTCAGATGACATGGGCTCTCCTGACTCCCTTAGGAATAAATGCCTAAACTATGACTGTGACAAACTCGATAGTATTCAGTGAATCTTGTCTTGTTTAACAACTACTTGTTTAACAACAACCAGAAACTGTTCTAAATACTCTTAAAAAAATAATTCTTATAATACACATACGAACCCTATGAAGTGTTAGCATTGTCCACATTTTTATGACTGAGGAAACTCAAGCACAAAGAGATGAAGTATCTGAAGGCACCAGTTAGGAAGTGCTGGCGCCGGGACTCAAACCCAGGATTCCAGCTTCAGGTTGTGCGCTTAGATCCGAAGCAAAACTAGCTAAAGGGAGGAAGGCTGGGGCGTAGGGCAGCGCAGAGTGGGGATCAGAACCTGTACCAACAGGCAGGATTAAAAAATCTAGAAAACTGAAGTAAAACAAAACTGTATCTTAAAGAGTCAAGAAAAAGTTCATTTGATATATGTATGTATATAAACCTCCTAAGATATGTACGCTCTTTTGTCCCTTGTAAAATACAAAGGCTGGATGACAGCTAAAGAAAGTAAGACTGAAGACAGAAATTAGCATCCTAGCCTCTCACTGGGAAGAAGGGACTCAGAAGCCCACCATCTCAGGCCTTAGCAACATCTTTACGCCTCTATTTATCCGGATGATGCTATGATGTGACAAGGAATGCCTTCTGAACTCCACGGCTCATCTCCTGGCCATCTCCTGCATCCTGACTCCTTATTTTCCCTAAATCCAATCCCAGCAGGGGGTTAAAATGAGAGAGTAAATGCATCCCTAGAGCAAAAAAGCCCTTTTTCTTATAAAACAGAATTTCTGAGCACTACCTTCCTTTCATCATCCCCACTCTTTAAAAAAACTCCCACTTTTCTGGCTTCTGTTCCCTAATTGAGCTACAAATTTCTAAACAATGGGGACCGTGGTCTTTTAATGTAGCCATATAGAGCTCCAAGAGATCATTTTATGTGTTGATTACTTATTCCTTCATTTGTTCATTCATTCATTCAGTATACATTTATGGAACACCTACCATGAACTCCCATTAGGCTAGGTTCTGGGGACACAGTCCATAAAGATGTAGTCCCGACTTTTAAAAGAGTTCCTAGTGTGGTAAAATGCTTGGGATGTAAACCGGATGTATAAGGGGATTATGCCTAAATAAAAGGATATTTAAAGACCACTTTATCTCTACACAGTAACAGTCCACCTAAGGAGGTTGGTGCTTTGTCTTTGAGAAAGGAGAAGTGTGAACACGCCATTGGCCTGATTTTCAGACCAGGAGTCAGTAATGCAGTGTTGGTGGGTCAAGGGTCAAGCTGCCCTGTGTGTCTCCTGTGGTCACAGCAAATGACTTACGGGGCACACTGCTCCTGGGCCCACAAGAGAAGAGCCTTCTTTGCAGACATCTGCCATCTTTCTTGGGCTCTGGAGCATTTCTTAGCCGGAGGACTTGAGGTAGGAGATGAGTCAGCCTCACTCACGCTGTCCAGGGAAGGCAGATCGTAATTGCAAGAAAGAGTCCGGGCAAGCTCCTCAATCTAAGGAAGACATAATCATAGTCAATGCATACAAATCACGAGTTAGCAGCATTGAGGCAAAACCTTTGGCCAACACAAGACCTATCCGGTAACAGTGAGACGTTACTCATGGTGAAATAAGCACTAGACAAATCCTTGAATAATAGGGTTTGTCATCTTGGGCTACACTTAAGCTCTCTTTCAGTGGACTTGAGTCATTCCTTGCCCCAATTCGTGCACTGCATTCCCTCTCAAGGACAAGTATGTATTCATCCCACTAAAATCGCTGAGGCTGAACACCTGTCGCTCTAAATTAAACTGAACTCATCTGAGATCCCAGTCTAGGGTGTCTTCCAAAGTCTGGGTCAATTAAAATGTATCCTTGATCCTTATAAACCATTAAACCATTAAAACCATTAAACTAGGGCGCCTGGGTGGCTCAGTCAGTTAAGCCGCTGCCTTCGGCTCAGGTCATGATCTCAGGGTCCTGGGATGGAGTCCCGCATCGGGCTCTCTGCTCAGCAGGGAGCCTGCTTCCCTCTCTCTCTCTCTCTCTCTCCCTGCCTGCCTCTCCGTCTACTTGTGATCTCTGTCAAATAAATAAATAAAATCTTTTAAAAAAAAAACCAATAAACTATTAAAAAACAAATATACATGCAGAAAAAAAAATCAAATACATGAGAGCTAAGTCCCAAGAAAGAAAAAAAAAATTGTCACTAAGTATATGGAAAATATCTTCATTCATCATTTAAAAAAGCTAAATGTATCCAGCAAGGAGACAGTTTCTTCATTTATAACACGGGCAAAAAAATTTAAAGTTAACATCAAGTGATGTATCCTCTAGGAAGAGTACAGAAAGTGGATTTTTACATCGTACTGGTAAGCACACAAGTTGGTTTAGATTTTTTGGAGGGCAGTAACATAATACCTATGGAAAACTTTCAAAGATCAATCCACAAACATAGTAGCAAGTATTATTGAGAAAAGTGCACTTCTCCATAATTAACAGAGGCACCAGACAACTAGTAATAATAGGTGTGACCAACACAACTAACAAACTTCATCTGATGGGCATACCCCCTTGTACCTAAAATGGCAGGATCAACATCCTTTTCAAATCCACAGGAAATATTTACTGAAATTGACAACACTGAGTTATAATGCAAGCTTCAGCAATTTTGAAGAATTGAAATCATTCAGATGGTATTCTCTGACCACACTCAAATTAAGCTAGAAATCAGTAACAGAGACATAACAACCAGAATCTCCAAATATCTGGATATCAAGCAACAGAATGTTATAGAATCCAGAGGTCAAATAAGAAATCATAATGAAAATATTTTGAACAGAGCAATAACAGAAATACTGTATTCAATGGTTTAAAGATGTCAACTTTTTCTAAATTATACATTCAATGAAATCCTTATTAAAATTCCAACAGATGGTGTGCATGTAAATTAACAAGTTATCTTTAAATTTATATGAATCTTACATCACCATGTTATACAGCTTAAACTTATACAATGGAATATGTTAACTACATCTTAATTTAAAAAATTATATGAGAATGCAAAGAGCAAAGAATAAATAAGATAATCCTAAAGAACAAGTTGGACACTATCAGACATCAAGACTTTCTATACAGCTATAGAAACTGATACAGTACAGTACTAGTGCCAAAAACGAATAATGGAACAGAAATGACAATCTGACGATGGAGCCACACATATATGATTACTTGATTTTTTAATTAACTGACACGATAGTACACTAGGAAAGTGATGGTCTTTTCAATACATGGTGTTGGGTCAACCAGATAGCCATATGGGCAAAAATAATCTTGATTGCTCTAACATTAACATACTCAAAAAAATTCATTCTCGAAAGATTGTAGATCTAATTGTAAAATATGAAACGGTTAAGCTTTTAGAACTGTGCTATCTAATACAAAAGTCCCTACCTCCCTGTGGCTATGTAAATTAATTAAATACATAAAATTTGAAACTTAGTTCCTCAGTCATACCAGCCACATTTCAAGTGTTCAATGGCCATAAGCGACTAGTGGCTACTGTCTGGTACAATGCAGCTACAGAACATTTCCATCACTGCAGAAAGCCCTCTTTGGACAGAACTATTCAAGAAAATGGCATTAAGAGAGCATCTCCATGATGTTGACAAAGGGAAAGATTTCTTTACAGAACATAAAAAGTACAAGCCACCAAAAAAGGAAGCTGATAAATTTGAACTACACTAAAATCATGAATGTCTGGTTCATTGAAAGACTGAGAAGGTGGGGCGCCTGGGTGGCTCAGTGGGTTAAGCTGCTGCCTTCAGCTCAGGTCATGATCTCAGGGTCCTGGGATCGAGTCCCGCATCGGGCTCTCTGCTCAGCGGGGAGCCTGCTTCCTCCTCTCTCTCTCTGCCTGCCTCTCTGCCTACTTGTGATTTCTCTCTGTCAAATAAATAAATAAAATCTTTAAAAAAAAAAAAAAATTAACACACACACACACAAAAAAAGACTGAAAAGGCAAGCCACAGAATCAGAGATTTGTAATTTATGTGTGCTCAACAAAAGACTTGGATCCAGAATATATCTTAAGACTTCTATAAATCCTTACATACAATAGCATAGCTAAAATAAAAAACTTTTAATGTCAGGGACGCCTGGGTGGCTCAGTTGGTTAAGCAGCTGCTTTGGGCTCAGGTCATGATCCCAGCGTCCTGGGATCGAGACCCACATCAGGCTCCTTGCTTGGCAGGGAACCTGCTTCTCCCTCTGCCTCTGCCTGCCATTCTGTCTGCCTGTGCTCGCTCTCTCTCCCTCTCTCTCTGACAAATAAATAAATTTAAAAAAAAATTTTTTTAATGTCAACTATGAGTGAGAATGGGAGCAAGGAATTCACCCAATGTAAATCAGAACCACCATTGTGAAAAATTAGTTGGCACTACCCTGCAAAGCTGAACATCACATGCCTTATGATCCAGCAATTCCACTGCTAGACATATATATGAGAGACATGAGGGCTTATACCGCCAAAAGGCATACACAAGAACGCACCTAGCAGCTTTAATCATAACAGCTGAACCCTGGCAACCAAAGCAATGTCCATCAACAGAAGAGTGGTAAATAAATTCTGGCATATTTATGCAATGGTATAATCATACACAACAAAGAGAAAGAAAGAAATACGGTCCATGATATTATAATAGCGATGTAATGGGACAGATAGCAGCTAACTTGGGGTGAGCAGAACATAATGTATAAACTCGTCAAATCACTAAGTTTACACCTGAAACTCGTGTAATTAATTGTATCAACTATACTAAAAAATTAAAAAAATTAAAAAACAACAAGAACAAAACAAAACTACGGATGCATGCTTCAACAACTTGAAACTCAAGGAAGATGTTAAGTGAAATAAGTCTGACACAAGAGTATATCTCATATGTAAGACAATTCAGTTATAATTCCTTTATATGGAAGTTAAGATGCTAAGCTAAACAATGACAGAGATCAAAGTGGTGGTCTTTAGGGAAGGGAGCAAAGACTGAGAGAAATACCTGGGAACTCTGTGATTAGGCAATGTTCTCTATTTTTATCTTGGGTAGTGGTTACATGGATATATTTAATTTTTAAAAATACATCAAGCTCTACATCTCAGATTTGTGCATTTCCATGTGTGTTCTTCTTCAACAAAAGTTTATTTACATCAGTAAAACGAAGCCAAGAAAAGCAAAACTTACGGCCCAACAATTTCACTTCTAGGAATCGGGCTCATGGAAATAATTAAGATGATATGGAAAAGTTTTATCAGAAGGGTAGTCTTTTTAGAATTGCTTACAATCATAAAACTGTGAGCATTCTGCTTGTTAATGAAATATAATTCTTTGCAACAGAACATCATACCTCCATTAAAAACTATGTATGAATTCAGAAAGATGTTCATTAGAACAGGTTGAAAAGAGTTTGGATAGCATGACCATTCAAGATATACATATTTAGATAAATATATACATTCATTCCTGCTGTATGTATCATGAAGTCTATACCCCAAATTATTTGGTGGTTATCAGTGAGCGGTAGAATTACAGATGATTCTACTTGGTTTTTATTATCCATATTGAAATTTTAATTATATTTTAAATATTCCAGAAAGTATGGGGAAAAAAATATAACAAATGCCTATATATTGTCCAATTTTACATTTTACCATATTTGGTTCATATTTTTTTAAAGAAATGAAACACTGGGCGCCTGGTGGCTCAGTGGGTTAAGCCTCTGCCTTCAACTCAGGTCATGATCCCAGGGTCCTGGGATCGAGTCCCACATCAGGTTCTCTGCTCAGCAGGGAGCCTGCTTCCTCCTCTCTCTCTCTCTCTCCCTGCCTCTCTGCCTACTTGTGATCTTTGTCAAATAAATAAATTAAATTAAATTTTAAAAAGAGAGAAATGAAACACGGATACAGTTTAAGCCTTCTGTCTTTCCCTCTGCAATTCCATTTCCTTCCTTTTTCAGAGGAAAAAACCCCACAATTATAAATTTGGTTTTCATCATCCTCACAACTATTATTCTACTTTAACTTCAAATGCAGTATCCATAAATCATATATAGTCTTATTTTACATTTTAAATTTTATACAAATTAGTTATGTTATTTTCTAGTTTTTATAAAATAAGTATTTGTTTCCCACATAATTTTTTTATTTTCAAAGTAAATATGGAGACATAGAACATGCAACTGTTTTAGGTAGCTGCAGAAAACTTGCACTAACTCAGAATCCCAGGACTGGAAGAATATATTTTCAGTCACAAGTACCATGGAGTCAAGGCTACAACTGTTTTTGCTGTTTTCTTGGTGTCCTAGCACAAAAGCTAGCACATAGGTGTTAAAATGTATTTATGGAATGAAATTAATCTATGAGTCAGTCTTGGGACATGACTAGATGTTATAGGATTATTGGACTGAACAAGAATCCTCAAAACTAGGCGATTCTATAAAGTTTAGTGGATTTAAAAATTTACTCCAGGGGCACCTGGGTGGCTCAGTGGGTTAAGGCCTCTGCCTTCGGCTCAGGTCATGATCCCAGGGTCCTGAGATCGAGCCCCAAGTCAGGCTCTCTGCTCAGCTGGGAGCCTACCTCCCTCTCTCTGCCTGCCTTTCTGCCTACTTGTGATCTCTATCTTTCAAATAAATAAATAAAAATCTTTAAAAAAAAAAAAAAAACAAATTTACTCCAGAAGCTTTCTACTATCTTCTGCCACAGTAAGTAAACAAAAATAAGCAAAACTTTATCACAGCAGGTTCTATTCAGACTGGTGCTGAAATCATGGATAATTTAAGTTACCATAATACAGCATTCAATTTTCAACTGCAAAATAACATAAATGGCCAAGGTCTAGCTGTCGAGATTTCTGGAGTGTCCTGTTTCTGGAAAAAATTCAGGACTGAATCTTACTGCAATACCCTTATTTCACACTGCAGTAATTAGAACAGAAATAACTTGCACGTCATCAAACTACTTACATGAAAGTGCAGTATAATTGTCCAAATTAGGCCAAGAATAATGGATGGGTTTCCATCTATAATATCAGTAACATGAATATTTATTAGCTTGATCTGGAAAAGAAGAAACACAGGTTAAAAGAACACATTTCACAGCGTTAATTTCTCCAGTCCATCTTCAGATCAGATTCATACTCACTGATCGGTCTTTTAGGAATGTCAGGGCGTGCTCTATATTGATTCTACACTGGAATGTATTAGATCCTTTGTCTCGAGGCTATGGGATTCAAGTGAAATATATTAGAAATATGGGGGAGGGGGGAAACATGTGTAAATCAACACAAGGTTTTATAATGTCACTTTAAAAGCTTACCAACTGTTGTCCGGAGAGCACCTCCAGCAGGTCCAGGAGAACGTGCCCCTTTTTAACGTCTGCAAACAGGTCTGACACCACCGAGGGGGGAGTGTGCTACAAAAGGTCACAAGAAAAATACTCATTCAAATGTTGGTCCGAAAACATAATACCTTCAAGAATCCCATAAATGGGCTTTGTGGCTTTCACAAAAGCTAAAATCCGGTAGTGATCTTAGAACACACCACGTTCTATGTCAAAGCACGATAAGAGAAATAGCGAACTTAATTTATCTCGTGGTAAATTTCCAGTAACACAACACTCCCGCCGCTTTCAGTGGGGGCATAAAACCTGTGCACGGAGGCAGCCTGAAAGGCCTTCAAAAATCAGCTGGTAGTGACCCATTTGGGGAACAGACTACATTTCTGGAGTAATCTGTTTACAAATTTACCCTTTCTAGAAAGGCATTGGTCAGGGATGGGTAGCCTGGGAGAGGAGGCTCACTCATTTTGTATCCACATTATTCCAGGCACTTGGAGTCACGGAGAGACAGGATGACACAGTGATTAAGATCAAGGCACCTGGGGGCACCTGGGTGGCTCCGTGGGTTAAGCCGTTGCCTTCGGCTCAGGTCATGATCTCAGGGTCCTGGGATGGAGCCTTGCATTGGGCTCTCTGCTCAGCAGGAAGCCTGCTTCCCTCTCTCCCTCTGCCACTACCCGCCACTTGTGCTTGCTCTCTCTCTCTCTTTTTCTCTCTCTCAAATAAATAAAATATTTTAAAACAAACAAAAGAAAAAGATCAAGGTCTCTGGACCCAGACTGCCTGGGTTTGCATCCCAGCGCTATCACTTACAAGTGGTGTGACCTTGGGCAAGTCACATAACTTCTTTGTGTCTTCGTTTCCTTGTTTTTTTTAAACCGGAATAACACTTATGGGGATGTTGTAAGGTCCCGTAAATGTGACGCAAGTTGACGCCATTTAGAAGAGCTTAGGACGGTGTTTTTAACATATAACACTCCATACGTATGAATCGTTTTTTTGTTGTTATTATTATACTGGATTTTAAAAAGCTATTGTTGCTTTAAATATTTTTATAGCACTGTCTCCCATACCCTTAACAAAAGTGTCTCTTTTTTTCTGCTGGGGGGTGAATAACGAACACATCTAAACAAGATCAAGGTGATTTCAGCACATTCTTTCAGCCCTGCCATTTTGGGGACCCAAAGGGAGGGAAGGAGGAGTAACTTAAATATATCTGTAGCTTTATTTGCTCTTTTTTCCCTCACCTTTGCCAACTGTGAGTTGATCCAGCAGGTAAAGGTTTTCTTCTGAGTGTCCTCCTGTTGCGCTGTTGAAAAGGGACAACGACAGTTACAAAATGAGAAGCCTCAGAAATCTTTTCAATGTATCAGAGCTTCAAAGGTCTACCCCTCTGGGGATGTGTGCCTAGTCCACAACCCCTCCAGCTTTCTAGGACTTGGTGTAAATCTCCGGTGTTTGTTCAAGGACTGCTTTGGAAACAGCGTGTTGATAGGAGGTATTTTTGATCACTGCCAGCTAGCTAAGACACAGTGACTTTTAATAGTGTTTACTAACAAAAGCACTACATCTTCATGTGGTCTTGGCAGTGTTGTCTGAGGAACTAAGAGGAGAGAGAAGACCTCCGCACCCAAAAGCAAAAGCCACATGACGTGAAGACAAACCCCAGAACATCCGAAGACGTTGGGAAAGGCTCATAAAGTTGTGGGCAGTTTAGTCTTGACACTTGCAGGATTTCTCCTGGAGGCTATGTTGCCACTGGACTGAACAGTAAATGAGCTCCAATTAGAGTCTGAGCTCTCCGGGCTCGAATTCTGCCTCTGTTACCAAGTAGCTAAGGGACAGCAGTTTCCTCGTGGAATAAGGTAATAAGCTCTGGCCTCCAGAGACTGTTAATGGTTCACTTGAGAAGTGGCCATCTTTACTCTCATTAACAGGACAGGAGTCAATGGGAGAAGATCTGAACACTCTAGGTATGTCTCCCCCTCCTCGCCAGGGCGGGGCAGGCCCCACTGCCGCACCAAGCTCCCCACTGGCCTCCTACAGTCCTCAGCAGCCAGGTCAGCTCTGCACACGGAGTTTCCATCTCCGGACATGTTAAGTGGCTGGGCCCCCAGGTGAGGACAGATACCCACCCTCCCTGCACCCAGCGCTCACAGCCTTGTCACCACCATCTACCTGGAGGACAGCAGGTCTCATCCCAGCACAGGCACACGCGCACGCACACACACACAAGCACACGCACGCCCCGGGGCTCTCAGGCTCCCCTTTGTTCTCTCACTCTAAGTAAGACTCCACACAGGCCTCCGTTTTTCTCACCTCCCACCTTGTCCTTAACTCCTGAACCCCTTCTGCCGGTGATGAGCCCATGGTACACCATCCACAAAATCCCGTGTCCAAACCCTCTCCACCAGGCCTCTCTGCCCTTCCTGAAAACTAGCCCTCTCGAGTGCTGGCTCTCTCTTATGTAAGCCCCTTGGACCTTGGGGGATTTGCTCCTTGCAGCTACTTCCAGATCATTCTCCACTCTCTTTGTCCCCAGGTCACCATCAGACGAGTCATCAGACAGACCCATTGTTAGAGTCGTCTACAGGCCTCTGTCCATTCCTCGTGATTTCTCAAACATTTTAGTTCCTTCTCCAATATCCTCTCCCCAGTACAACTCCTAATTCTTGGCGATTTCAACATACATATTAATGAAGCCCCCAACCTCCTGGTCCCTCTGTTTTATTCTCCTTCTCCAATAAACTTGTCTTCTGCTCTGCTTCCACCACTGGCTGTCATAGTCCTACCCCACACCTGATCATTACTAGTAAGTGCAACTCCTCACAGTCTCGATTTTGTACATCTCGGAACAACAGCCCCGAGCTTTTCTGTTCTTTCCCTTGAGTATCCCCATTCCAACAATCTTTGGCATCCATCGGCAACCCCAAGTCATGAGTTCTGCCTGCTTTGCACTGTCCTTCGCTCTCACTGATAGTTTTCCTCCCACCCTTTCCAGCTGCTCCCTCATCAAGGTCACCACGAACCACCCCTCCCCACCCCGCACCCACCCATCTTTGACTAGAACCAATGGTCGATTCTCAGCCTTCACCTTTCTGGACCCTACACTCTTGCCTTTTCTCCTACATCACAAGCTGGCTTCTCTCTTTCGCTCATTCTTCACAGCCAATGCCTTGGGAAATCCTCTTCCGTCCCCCTCCAGAATATACTCAGATATGACCACTTCTCGCCACCCCCACCCACATTACTGCCCTAGATCCCTAACAGGTCTCCCTCCTTCCAGCCTCGTCCTCAACACACTGTTCTCAAGCAGCAGCCAGAGTGATGTTGCTAAAATGTTAACTCAGACCAGGAAACTCCTCTGCTCACAATCCTCCGAGGGCTCCTTACCTCACTCCTTAAGATGGCTACGAGGTTGACACCCACTTCCTTTTCTCCTGCCCCTGGCTCATTCCACTCCAGCCACTCTGGCCTCCCTGTTTTTCTCAAACTCCCCAGAAATATTCCCATGTTAGGGCTTTGCCCTAACTGTGCTTTCTCCCAGGAATGCTCTTATTACAGATTTCCCCACAAGCCTAATTCCCATCCTATTGAAAGTTGTAGTATCTCTACTCCTGCTTCCCTTTGCTTGCTCTATTTTTTCCTACAGCACTTACCACCTTTTAACATCTACATAAGCTATAGATGTTGTGTGTTTATCATTCCATGTCTTGCTGTTCTCCCAAAGAAATTAACCCACACACAGATAAAGCTGTTTTGTCTGTGATCTATTCTGAGTGCCTAGAGGAACCTGGCCCAGAATAGACTCTAAAAAAAATTTGCTAAAAGAATAATAATAATAGTTAATTAGTAACATTAAATTGATTGAAATTAATAATAAAACTAAATTATAATTAAAATTAGTAAATGATAATTTCACTGATTATTATGTTATGTTTTATTTACTATACCAAGCCAGTCAAATCTACCTTTATGTGTTTATATTCTTTTTTTTTTTTTTTTTAGTTGTCTGATCTACCTTCTAATACATTTTCCACTCTTCTTTATTAATCTCTAGCTACCACGGTTTTAACAGACTGAAAGTGTTGGTAGGACATCTAACTGGAGTTCTTAAAAATTTTTTAATCTGATGGGAGTACAGATTAAGGAACTAAAGAGAATCAGTAAATGTTATTTTCCGGTATTTATAATCCTGGCTAATTAGAGATTAAAGATGCACTTGGCCTCATTGGATTTTTTTTCTTATCTTTTTAAATCGACTTCATTTTCCTGTATTACCAGCTTAAATTAGTTATAGCCCAGTAATTTACACAGTACAGGATACTCAATAATTGTTAACTGAACTGAACGGAGTTCTGGAAAGCCAACTAGATAGTGTAATAAGCTTTTGAAAGTTATTTGTTTTATACAAAAGAATTACAAAGAAGCACAATTTTGTCCTATAGTTCAAAATGTTACGACCTCTTCTAGAATCTTCCAGATATGTCTTCATTGCTTTTTCTCCTAGTATCAGTAGATGATTCAACAATATTTTTAAGCATATATTGAAACATTAAAACAAAAATTGAAGGTTAATTTTGCTTCTCAACAGAAAAAAACTAGAGAGTAGTTTTGATGATCCCAGGATCAAGTTACCAGCACACAATGTACATTAATCAAGGCCATGGATAAAAGCGGGGAGGGACCTACCTATTATTATAACAATAAAGCAGAAATCCAAATCCAAACCAAACCAAACAAACAAACTAACAAAAAACCAAAGATGACTCTTCTTATCCCTAAGGGACCAAGGGAGACTTTTATTTCTAGGTGATAAAGTGTGAAAAAGAAACAAATCAGTAATGCTGCTAGGTCCAGGAGAGAAAAGTGCACTTTAGGAGAGTTACATGGGGGAGAAGGGGGGTAGTCTCTGTGGAAGGTGGGTAAAATCATCTTGGAAAGGGTGAGCCACTGGCACAAAACTGAGTACTAAAAGACTTTTGCGTGCCTGTGCCCGGGGAGTTTTAGTGTTCCACATCCACCTGGAAACCGCAGTCATCTGAACTATTTCCAGGTAATACGAGGGATCATTTCATTTGCGTGCGATGTTACACAGAAAGGGTCTTGGTACTGGGCAAACAGAAATGAACTTCCCTAGGCTGTGAAAGAGGCAGGGATACCAGGGCTCTAAGTGGATTGTTCAAACTGGGTGCACCTAATCCAGTCCAGACAGGGACAGAAACTGAAAACGATCAAAATTTTTCCAGAGAAAACCCCTACGTGATTCCTGTCCTAATTTGATAAAATCTAATGGAAACCAGGGGGGGGAAACAAAAAGAGAAGCCGCCAAAACAAATCCCCACCGGTACTCTCCAGTTTAGCAAAGAAAACAAAGCCCAAGTGAAATCTTCAGAAAAGGATTTAGAAAAGAAACTTCATGGCTTTTAACAAACTCATTGTGCACATTTAGAGAACAACTCGTCACCCTAGAAATCAGAACCCTTCAAATGCAACAAGGACCCTTTGCTGAATGGCAAACAAAGACGTCCCAAGTACAATTAAAACACCTTTGCAACAGCTGAATTAAATGGTTTAGTACGTGCCATTTTATGTCCCTTGACACACTTTTCTCACATTTTCATACTGTCTTATCCCTGAAAAGCACTATTAATTCAACAGGAGTCAGAGCCAAACAGCTCACCCTATGGCAGGATAAGTGACCATTTGTTCCTTTCAAAGGCTGACCCATTGGGAAAAAAAATAATTGAGAACCAACTGCTTTATAAAGCAACTTAATTTGAGTGGGTGAGATTTTTTTTTTTTCCAACTGCCAGATTTTATTTTGTAATTTCTGGGGTAAGTTTCTGATAAAATAGTAAAACACTTCTCAAAATGGCATGTAGAGAATAGAATCAGCAGCTGTTAGGGATTTTAAAAAGTGAAAGAATTAAAAAGAATAGTAAAATCTAGTCAAATGATGGATTTCTCTGTTAAAGGCCAAGGAACTGAGAATGAGAAATTCTCCATCCTGACTTTTAAGGCAAAAAAAGAAAGATGGATAATGTAGAAAAATGTAGTGAATTTTATTCAGGCCCATGCTGACATCCGTGACTATCATTCTTGGGAAACATCTGACTGAATTTGAGAAGCAAGACAGAGTAGGCAAAGGTTTTCTCTAGACGTCATTACCATAAAAATACATTTAATCCCTGAGTTTGTTCTTATTCAATCTGCCTTTTGTGAGCTGGCAACACATAGCCTTCCTTAGCTGGAAGGCACCTTAAATGAAAACTAATTGAGTTAAGCTCAGTTAAGAAGTATGGATTTTAAATTCACTATAAGGTTCCCAAGAAAACTACAAGGCTAGGGAGCTTCACATGATAGTTAATTTAAAATGTTGACTCTCCCCCCAAATAATTAATTAATTAGTTAATTAATTGAAGTGTTGACTCCAGCAGTCCTCCCCGGGAGTAGGAAGTTCAAAAGCAGTTGCACCTCAGAATCCCTAGTACACGTTTCCACTTAAACACCGAGCAATGCGTTATTACAATGTGCCTTATCCGAGAATGTCCTCTCCTGCATGAGTTCCCTGAGGAAGGTTTGCAATCTCCTTCTATCCAGGGATTTCTTTGTCTCTTTCTATTATTGGTTTATTGCTAACAGACTTACTGCACTTGGCTCCAGATTCACTCCTTTGATCTGTCATTCTCCTCCGTCATTCTCCTCATTAAAATCTTTTGATCATTCCTTCATTCCTTAGTGAATAAATTCTAAATTCTCAGCCTAACATTCTAGGTCATTCATAGTTTGCCTCCAGTCTAATTTTCCTGACTCATCTCCCATGACTTCTCGACACATATTCTACTTTTTCAGCAAACTGGAAATCCACAATTCCCCAGTTAAGTTTCACTCAAACAAAGTTTCACTCTTTTCTTCATTGCCATGCCCTGTATCCTCTGGAACGGCCAATCCTCCCCACCTCCCACTTATAAAAACTCAGCACCCAGCACAAAGTACACGTTGGGCATTCAATGGACATCTGTTAAAATAAGACATACTATATTCAAATGCCCCCCTCTTCCGAACAAGAAATAGATATAATCTCTTCTAGTTCTAATCTTCCACAGCAATTTACTGCATTTTTTCTTATTGTTATTAAAGTGATATATAATACTCATAAAACATTTTCCAAGCAGTACTCAAAACTAAAAGTTAATCTTAATTCCCTCAAACCTCCCATTTTCCCTTCCCAGAAAACAACATTAATTAAGTTTCCTGTGCATCCTTCTAGACGCATTAAATATAAAGAACATAAATTCTAAAGGGGCAAGGATTTGTTTAGGTTGGTCACTGGGTCACTAGGTTTAGAAATAGTAGGAGAGCCTCAGTCAATATTTGTTGAATGAATGTATGTATACGTAAATTAAATGAATATACATGATAGCTTCATTTCTTAAGTTGATAATTCAAAAAACAGAGATTTACCTTAACTTCTTTAAGTTAAAAAGCATCTGCTAAGCTATAAGAAATATTTCAAAAGGAGATCATAACCCTTCCAAATTACCAGAAAGTAAGAAAAAATATCTGGCCAATAAAAAGAACAAAATAGATACATATGTACTGATATGGATATATTCTTAATTGAGAAAAAGCAAGCTGTAACATAGTATGTTTACTGTATTTTTTTTTAAGATTTTTAAGTAATTTCTACACTGAAGGTTTGAACTTACAACCCTGAGATACAGAGTCACATGATCTACCAACTGAGCCAGCCAGGTGCCCTTCTATCTGTATTTTTATTATTAAAGGACAGCTCTGTGTATGGCCCAACAGCCTACTTCTACCTTATGATAATTACTACTTGCCGCTTATACACTACAGCCACATAAGGACATATGGTTCCTCTCCTACTCAATGTATGAACTTTAAAGTTAAACACTGATGCTTTTGTGGTTTTGCTTCCCCTTAGCACAGTGCCTTGTAGATAAGAAGGACTCAGTAAGGGGCACCTGGGTGGCTCAGTTGTTAAGTAGTCTTCCTTGGGCTCAGGTCATGGTCCCAGGGTCTTGGGTTTGAGCACCGCATGGGGCTCCCTGTTCAGTAGGAAGCCTGCTTCTCTCTCTCCCACTCCCCTTGCTTGTGTTCCCTCTCTCGCTGTCTCTCTCTCTGTCAAATAAAAAAATTAAAAAAAATTTTTTTTTTAAAAGTACTCAGTGGGGCACCTGGGTGGCTCAGTGGGTTAAACCTCTGCCTTGGGCTCAGGTCATGATCTCAGGATCCTGGGATCAAGCCCTGCATCGGGCTCGCTGCTCAGTAGGGAGCCTTTTTCCTCCTCTCTCTCTGTCTGCCTCCCTGCCTACTTGTGATCTCTCTCTGTGTCAAATAAATAAAATCTTAAAAAAAAAAAAAGTACTCAAATATTTGCCAACTGAAAGACTTATTAAGTATTAAGAGTATTAAGATCAAACCATCTTACTGTGGAGAAGAATAATTTACTGACAACAGTTACTAGGCCTATGTTTTGTCCTGGTCATTGCTTTTATAACCCCTGGACAATTTCTTTCTCTAATGAATAAAATGCCTTGAACAAAAGGGCAGGTGCTATAATGAGACACTGTTGTCATTCCTTAAAACAACAATGCCAACTCATTGTCCCGCTGGGACAGAAATGGTAAGGCTAACTAAATGCAAAAAATAATGTGACACCTTTTAGCCATTTGCCCCAAAAGTCATCTCAAAGAATCTTAATCAAGCTGTTAGCGAACAGAAAGGGAACTTAAAATAAGAAGGCCACCTCTTTGTTTCTCACGGGAGATGACAACAAACAGAAATAAATGAAGAAACAAAGGGAATAAAACCACATAGGCATGCACAATCAAAACAAGAAAAGCCTAAAATATTTGAAGAATAAACAGGAAAAGGTGTGTTACTGAACTACAAAAGGGGAAGCTATTAACTAACAGAAAAAGCAGGGGGACTACACATTTCTTGCAACCAACCATGAGCAAACAAAAAAGCCAGCAAGAAAAATAAATCATACCAAGACAGAGATTCCGCTGATAAATGAGAAGAGCTGAGTTTAGAAGGTAACACCTGGCTAACAAAACTCATAAGCACAGCATGCAACTGTATCTCAATCTCAACACTTTTTTTAAGATTTATTTATTTCAGGGGTGCCTGGGTGGCTCAGTGGGTTAAAGCCTCTGCTTTCGGCTCAAGTCATGGTCTCAGGGTCCTGGGATTGAGTCCCATATTGGGCTCTCTGCTCAGCAGGGAGTCGGCTTCCCCCACCCCCACCCCCACCTGCTGCTCTGCTTACTTATGATTTCTCTCTCTGTCAAATAAATCAATAAAATTTTTTTAAGATTTATTTATTTGAAAGAGAGAGAGAGTAGAGGGAGGTGCAGAATCTAGAGCAGACTCCCTGCTGAGCGTGGAGCCTGCCACCACTACCCATGAGACCATGACCTGAACTGAAACCAAGAGTCAGACACTTAATCCACTGAGCTACCCAAGCACCCCCCAACACTCTTTTAGGTCAATATCTTTCCCCTGGAGAATCTGTGTCGGCACTACTGCAAAAGCAGCACTCACCCATCAGACTCTGCATTCCAGGACTCAAGTCACACCCTCCTCCCCTCCCCCGCCCCTCACCTGCCCTCCCCAGTGTTTCCACCTCACATATTTAATGCCACCATCCTTCATCATCCCCAAGTACAGCCTACCACAAATCGGGCCAAATTTGCTCCCAGGTACACTTCCTTCCTACACCACTAGGCACCCCTGCGCTCCCCTAGCCCTCCCTCCCCAACTGCCATCAGACAGGGCCTGCTCCTCCCCACTCCTCCCACAGCCAACCAGGTCTGCTCCGCTCCCTTCAATCCATTCTCTGCAGCAGCCAATAGATCTAACCTCCTTCCCCTTTTCCAAAAAAAAAAAAAAAATGAGCTAATATCTGGGAGCCTACTTGATTAAGATGGGCCTTCTCATTAGCCTACTGGCTCCCTGAGAGCCTAGGTCTGTTTTTGCTCCTGCTTTTGCCTGAAGCACTACCACATGTGATAGGAATTCAGAAAATGTTTGTTGAATGAATAGTTAAATGGCTGGGGGAGAAGGGAATGGGGTTTTGTGGCTATTTTTCCCCAATGTAGAGATTTTAAATACTGAATTTATTGGCAAAATATACAACATACAACAAATGGTTTCTACTTTGGGCCTTAGCATGTGGCATCCAGTCTCTTCATGTTGCCACATGAGCGAACCACACCCCGTGAAACACCTGAGATTCTCACACTGAGGCTTTTGTTTCCAGCCTCCTTAGAACATAGCTCCTGGCTCTCTCTGCATAAGCAAACCTTGTATTTCTAGCACGTGCAAATGAGCCCAGAACACAGATAAAATGCCTAGAATTTGGGGTGCTATTTGCTCGTCTCTTTCTCACCCTCTTCTGACTCATCTTAGTTGCTCAACAGATATTTGTAGAATGAATAAACCAAAGAAACGATTCCATTTCTTTCAACACGTATTTCTTACAACTTACTACCTTTCATCTACTATATAAAACTGAGTGCTTATCTTTTGAGAATCATAACGTGTGAGCCTGAGCCCTGACTTCTGAGAACAAAAGAACCAGACCACACTGAAGTGATCTGTGCTATGATCACAGATCTAGGGTTCTTACAATTTGAATGCCAGCAAATTACTGAGGGTCAGTGATTGAGTTCAGAGTTCTAGGTCCCAACTCCCAGAGTCTCCAATTCAAGGAAATCACACAGCTCACTCTGAGAAACACCCCTGTAACTGGACTGATTTACACATGTGATTTATTCCTGAGATAACACAAGGGAACAGGAAAGGCTTAGCAAAAATAGGGATGAAATAATATATATTATAATATAATGTAACTCAATACAAATCTGTGATAATATATAGGTATCTTAAGACACACTTGAAGGGGCTCAGAAGGCTTGCTGAACCAACTTATGTCCAGGAGTAAGGAGGAATTCAGAGTTAGGAACAAGGACATCATTTCATTAAACACTTCCAATGAAGTGGTCAGGCAGGCATTTTGTGAGAAATGAGAAAATGGTAGCTCCCAGAAGATGAAGGATTTTTAATCACTCATTCAATAAACACTTACTGAAAATGGTAGCTCCCAGAAGATGAAGGATTTTTAATCACTCATTCAATAAACACTTATTAAAAGTGCCCTGTGTCCTATATACTGTGCTGTAGATCTCACATCTGGTAGGACTTTCATATCCAGATCTGACTGATACCAAAATCCATGGTTTTTTCATCATAATTGAAACTCAGCTGAAATGTTGCTTCCATGGCCCCTCCAGCTTAGCACCTATCTCTCCCCGACATTAAACCCAAACTTCTTCAAAGTATTGTGTACACTTGCTATCTTCACATCCTTACCTATGATGTACTTTTCAACTCACCAAGAGAAAACTAGCTTCAACCCCAACTACTCCATCTGATTCTCAGTGAGGCTACCTGTAATATTCTCATTGCTCAACCCCGTGGGTATTTCTCAGAACACACTAGGTAGCTTGAAACTTCCAATACTGCTTACTACCCTCTTCTTCTTGAAACGTTCTCCTTCATTGGTTTCCATGATTATCCTTCCTACTTCTAGTGATACCCCTTTCTCAGACTTTGCTATACCTTGTTTTGCTTCTTCAATATCTCTATAATGTTCTCTTTTTTGAGATATTTTCATCTACTCCATAGGAACGAATTACTGTTTACATACTTATGACTTTCAAATCTTTATTGTCAGCCCAGGTGTCTGCTTCTCTTGAGTTTCATGGGTATCCCCACTTAGTTATTCCACAGACACTTCAAAGTCAACGTTGCCAGAAGGGAGTCGTCATCTCTAACCGACTCCCTCCCTCACCAAAGGTGTTCGAGATTTTTTTTTTTTTTTTAAAGATTTTATTTATTTATTTGACAGAGAGAGAGATCACAAGTAGGCAGAGAGGCAGGCAGAGAGAGTAAGGGAAGCAGGCTCTCTGCTGAGCAGAGAGCCCAATTTGGGCTTGACCCTGAGACGATGACCTGAACCAAAGGCAGAGGCTTAACCCACTGAGCCACCCAGGCGCCCAGGATTTTCTTTTTTTCAGCGAATGCTTCCATGATCTACTCTTCTGCCCAAGAATAAACCTGAATCATCTTTAATACTTCCCTCACCTCCCCCTCCCATACCCAGTCAATCAAAAAGATCTAATGATTACCCAAATAAACCTAAAATTAAGATAAATTAAGATAAAATTTAAAAATTTTAAGAATGTAAAGCCCAAGATATCTCTTGATACCTATCTCTCTCCAACATGGTGGGCACCTCCTAGATCAGGACACCATTATCTCTCAGCTGACTGGCCCTAACAGACTTCTGCTGGTCATTCTGTCTCCACATTCCCTCCCATAAGACCACACCCCACAATGCATCCCCGTGATTTCTAAAACCAGTTCTGAATATGTCTCCACTCACAATCCTTCGATCACTTCTTCTTTCTTGGTCTCCGGAAATAACTCAAACCCCTATATATTCCCATGACCTTTTACAACTTCCTCTGTTCACTTTCTCCTTCAAAATGCACTCCTTGGTCTCATTGAGCATCCATTTCCTTGAATGTGCCATGTTCAGCCCCCCTTCTGCCTTTACTAGGCTGCTACCACTATCTGGGGCACTTGCCTCATCTCCACCCTGTTCATGTGCTAACATACTTTAGGTCTAAAACTTAGAAACCACTTGCCCTGGGAAGCCGTCCCTGACCTTAAGACTGGTGGGTACCCCTACTCTGTACTTCCAGAGTACCATGTCTTCTCTCTCCCGGAGCACACCCATATCATCCCATAATAGTCTATGCACTTGCTGTCTCTCTGTAATCAGAAGAAACATCGTAGGACAGCACATTCTGTGTCATCCCGCGTGTTCACCACAGTGAACAACCAGAGTTGTTCAAAAGCACTTGTCAAATGATGAATGGACAAATAAATGAATTGGAATCTAAGGATAGATTAACCTATACTTAGAAAAAGCATAACAAATAATGGAGTAGTATCTCTTACCTTAAAAAGTCCTAGGTTTCTCTTCAACAAGTATGATATCTCCGCTCCCCTTCACAGCAAAATTTCTTCAAAGTGTTGGTTAAATCATTGTCTCTACTTCCTCACCGCCATTCTCTCTCCCACCCACTGCAGTCAGGCCTCCATCTCCACCACTGGAATATGGCTAACCTTGTTAGAGCCACCAATTAATTCTATGAACCCAATCCACTGGCCATTTCTCGTCAATGTGGTTGAATTACCTCCTTTTTTTATTTTGAAGATCTCATTTATTTATTTGAGAGTGAGCCAGCAAGCAAGAGCAAGGGGGGCGGGCAGAAGGAGAGGGAAAAGCAGACTCGATCCCAGGACCCTGAGATCATGACCTGAGCCAAAGGCAGACAACTGAGCCATGCAGGCACCACTCCCTGGTTCTAGAAATATCTTCATCTAGAGGTTTCCATGTCATCACACTAGCCTGGTTTTCCTCCTTTGGCCTTAGCTACTCCTTCTCAGTGTCCCCTTGCTTTTCTTCCTCTTCTGCTTGACCTCGAAACAATGAAAGATCCAAATGGTCAGACCACACCATGGTTTTAACTGCAAATATACCAGCCACATACTGATGGCTCCCAAATCTATACCCTTCCCTAGGCCTCTGGATCCTCACATCTGTCTACTTGACATGTCCATTTGCGTAGCAAATGAGCATCTCATATCTATCATAGCAAAAACAAACTCTTAATCTCCCCAAAACTTGTCTATCAGTCTTCCTCATAGCAATAAATTACATAATCAACTACTCAATTGCTCAAAGCAAAAATTTAGAAGTTATCCTTGATCTCTCTTACTACTCACTCCATACATCTCAACATTCACAAGTATCCTTAAAAAGAAAAAAAAAAAAAAAAGAATCCATGATTCTTTATCCCATCCTTATCACCCTACTACTATCCAAACTACTTTGGTAGTTCACCTGGACAACAAAAGCATCTAAACTGGCTTTACACTTCCCCTCCTATCACTCAGATAAATCCCCTCTCCACCCAGCAGCCAGATATTTTGGAAAATGTAAATCAGATCATGTTACTCCCCTAACTAAACCATCCAGTGGTTTCCCATCCGTACACCTTCCCTTAGAGCTGACGAATCCCAGCCTGATCCAGCTCTGTCTTGCCTTGTTCTCCAAACCATCTCACCAGGCTCCATGAATTCACCAAGTTTGTTTCTTTCATTGAGCTTTTCCTTTAGAACTGCTTCACCCTGAAACACTCTTCCCTTCTTCTTTGCTTGGCAGCTCCTTTGTGTTATAATCATTCCTTAAATGTCTCCTCCTGAAAGAGCTTCACTAACCATTTGATCTAAAGAAAGCAGGAAATCATCAAATAAACCCATTTCTAATCCTCCCCATAGCATTTGCCAGGCATTGATATTTTTCTCATTAATTTATTCATTGTCTCTCTAATAACTGAAATACAAGCACCGTGGGCATATGAAGCTTATTGGAGTTGTTCATCTTAATATTCTCTTAACCCAAAATAGTGCCTGATAAAGAGTAGGGTCTCAGGAAACACATGTGGCATGAACGTATCAATGAACACAGTCACCTGTACTCATAAAAACCATGACTGTGTGATGAATTAGTAAGTGTGAATCTACCTATCCTTTTGAAACCTTTTGTTTCCAAGAAATCAAACCATGCTAGAAGTTCTACCACATAAACATTCAGACTGAGGCAGACAGAGACACACTGCTTAACTAGTTCCCACTATTAATAAGCCTACTTCACTGAAGACAGGGCCAACAATCACAATGTTTTGGAAAATCTTAATGTTATTCAAATTTGATAAAGGCCGTTTGTGTTCTGATTTGAGCCAGGTGCCTTTCATCTGACAACATTTAGCTGCTGATGCAACTGGCAGACCCTTTTTAATAAAGACGGAAAAGACCAAGGCATGACCAGTGAGTGCGGCTCCAGCCTGGGGGCAGAGAGCAAGCATGCGTGGCCATTCTTCCGCCATTTTCTTTCTATGCTCATTCAACACGCATCACTGCACAGGCTGTCAATGACTAGAAGAGATTATTTACCCAGAATCTCATGTCTCTCCTCCAAAAATACACACATTTAGAACCTTAAACAGTTCATTTCTCTGATAAATCCTTCCTATCCTTTTAAGTACTATTTTTAAATGATTCTAAAAATACCTGGTGGTAGTAACCTTCAGTTCTCATACATATATTGAAAATAATAAATGCAGTTACCTTTTATCAAAAATTCCCTGAATGTTTTAGAAAAACACAGCCATCAGAGAAATTATAATCACCAACGCTGAAATCAGATGGGGGAGGTAATCTCTTGAAGAGCACATTTAGAATAACCTCTAATTTTTAGAGTGTAAAATCACACGCTAGCCCCACCAAATGGTTATAAACTAATCTCTTATATCGACTTCTTACTTTCCCATTTTCAAGGGGAAATTATTTTGAGTTTTATTTTTCCTAATATACTACTTCAAGCTCTGAATAATTATACTCCCTCCTGAAACACACACATATACAAAAGCTCAGAAAACTCTTGTATCTCCCATGGGGCTAATTAAAAAGGATTCTGATTTCTATAAGGAATGAATGAGATCTTTGTTAACCTACTTTAACAGGACTCTAAATGACCCTGGATTTATCTTGCCCTAGTTTTCAAAATGTAACTGACCCAGAATAAAGTAAGCTTATCCCCACACTCCTCGCAAAAACAAAACCAAAGTTCCCAGAAGCCAAAACTGTATACATACAACCTGAGAAAAAAAATTTTTTCTCTCTTAAAGAGACCATACAGTGCAAATACTGCTGCTTGCAGAGCTATTTTATTCTCCACATAATTGGAACATTTTAAGATTATAAAGCTTTACAGTATCAAGGCAAGTAATCTTCCAAGACAGCAAATGACATCATCAGCTACTATGATATCAGGAACTTTCTGGAAGCTTTTGTGTTGGGACAGTACTGCCCTGATAGCCACTGAGGAACCATGATTTGATTAATTTCTCTGGGTATAACAATCTCCTAATCCCTAAAAAAGCCCCCAGAGTTGATTTGCTTTCACTCCCAATAACTGAGCACTCGGAATGGCTAGGGAAGCAGAAATACTGCCTAAGAGTGCATGCCCTCTCCTTACTCTTCCTTCAACATTCCATCAAAGTTCCAAATTGGGGACCTGGCTGTAAAAGGGTAGAAATTCCACCCAGAAGCCTTTTATTAATCCCATTCTTCTTCCTCTGACTATACACAGTTTCATTCACTTGCCGTCATAAAGTAAACTGAATTTGTCTCAGGAATACAACAGTAAGCCACCAATACACCTGTAAATGCCATAAGTACACATCACTGCCTCATGTCTATAGAGATCCATGTTGCCATCCTCTCTCACTGGTTTTCCTGGACACTGAACCACTCTTCTAATTCAGGGTGTTTTATGTATTTTTTTATATTGGAAATGACCGCTCATTTATTCATTACACAGTTGTCTACTGAAAGCCTAAAATATGTCAGAAACGTCACTGGCAGTAAAGATGCAGGAGCATCCTACACAGGGCACCTAATACACACTTGGAGGAACTCAGGAAGCTTATTAAAGCAAGCGATGTCCAAGGAGGAAAGGAAACTCAAGCATAAAAAAGCCATCACAAGAGATTCAGAAGAAGACAACTCACTCCAGGGAAGTTCTTAGGAAAATCCTTGATTTTTACAGTGAAAGGGATAGATAACTCACCTCGCAGATAATATTACCTAGAAAACATGTTCATTTTTCACCTCCCTACACCTGAAATGTGAAAAGATACCTCAGATAGCATATTCAGTCCTATTTTGGTTGAATTTTATGTTGGGTCCAAAATTAGGAGCAAGAAGGACTTCGTTATATAAAATGATTGACTCTGCATCCCAGCTCATTTTCTGACTTTCACAGGATATCGACAAGCAGAAGCCCAGCTGGGCCACGTGCTTCCTGAAGGTGCTCAATCCATTCACATCTTTGTCCCCTTAACAACAAGCCTACCACATGTGGTTGGCGCTCGGTGTTTACTGAGCAACCGAATAAAATTAAAACATTACATTATTGTGCTTATTATCTAGGCCACTGAACATGAATAATGTCTAAGAATATCACACAGATTGACAGCCTCCCTTAGATGGATACTCAGTAAATAATGAATAAATTTCGACAGAATAATAACCTAACCAACAGCGATCTGCATTTCACTATCAAGCCCTACCAAGTAATGTCTATCCAGAAGGCACAGAGCGTTTTTTAATCTTTTAAAATATATCATCTGAAGAAAACACTAAATCAAGCAGATGAGCATTGTTTGAGATGACACAGGAACTGGGCTGAATGTGGTTTTATACAGGTTCCCGTGGACGGCTAACCATTCCCCAGAATTTTGGCAGAAGAGCATGAAAGTTAAGTCCTCGTGCAGTGGCAAACGTCATCGATACACACTCCTTCTTAGTTCTTTGTCTGATTAATGATAACATTCTGTTTTCAAGGGCTATTTTTCTAAAGCACTGGCCTAGCTTATTGCTGAAAGCAGTCTGCTCTTGTCACATGAATTTCTCAGACCCTTTTCTGGCCACAAAATGATTCTAAAGAAATAACTGAAATCTGAAATCTATAAAGGAAGTGTCCAAAACAGTTCAAGAGCATCATAGCTGCTGTGGATAAACAGCACGCGGTGAGTCAGCCTTGTCTGGCAATTTCACTCCTTACTAATTTGACTTTTAAATGGGTCCTCTACCTGTGTCGTGCTTTCTCTCTTTCCATGACATGAAGTTCTCAAAAGAGATTCCTTGTAAGCCATATATTTCATCTACGATAATTTACTTTAAGCACATCTACAGAAAACAATCCCCTACGGCCTTCTTATCTGATGCTATTAAATACTTAGTGAGAACACACTGAACAGAAAGAGAATTAATAATGTGGACGTGAGGGGTGCCTGGGTGGCTCAGTGGGTTCAAGCCTCTGCTTTCGGCTCAGGTCATGATGCCAGGGTCCTGGGATTGAGCTCTACATTGGGCTCTCTGCTCAGCGGGGAACCTGCTTCCTCCTCTCTCTGCCTGCCTCTGCCTACTTGTGATCTCAGTCAAATAAATAAATAAAATCTTAAAAAAAAAAAAAAATGTGGACATGACAGCCACTACTGCTATCTCCCAAGGCAGCGCAGCTTCTAAACATTGCAGCCCATATTCAGTAGTTCCAGAATCCTGCTGAGTCTTCCATCCTGACGGTTTTCACATCTGTCCCTACTTTCACATTCAGGGCTTACCTCTAATCCAGGCAAGTGTTACCCAACACCCAGACGGTTACAAACCTTCCAGACTGGTTTCCCCAACTCCACTCTCCGGGCTGCTTCAAGTCTTCCCACACTCCCAAGCCAGACTGCTCTCCTAAAGTACAACTTTGACCTCCAACTCTCACTCTCCAGACCTGGCAGCTACCTGCTGCCTAAAGGCAAAAATCCCCAAACCTCTTGGGTTTGAATTTCGCTCCATCAGGGATCTTAATCTAGAAATTTCTACTTTGGTCTCAAATTAAATTGAATGGCAAAGAAAGTCCCGCTCAACTTGAAAACTCTGTGATACTCATCCAACTTTACCCTTCCTGCTTCCACAATCCTATCTATCTAATACGCTAAGGAATTGTTCCCTCAACACACCCTTCCCCACCTGAAGAGCTCGGCACAGGTGTTTCATACAAAATATGTATTTACTATTTTCTCAGGCTAAAAGGAAAAGAAGCACCTGTGATTTTGCCAGATAACAAAGCCAATGGAAAGATTTAAAGAAATTCTGTAATGGATACTTTGGTAAAGCAACTCATTTTTAAAGCAGCTGTTTATCGTTTTCATAGCCTGAACTTTCATATATTATTTTATTTAAAATGTAGACCATCCATCAATGAAGAAATTGAAAAAATAAACATCACCATCAGCTTAAAAAAATAAAACATGGACCCTCTGTAGTAGTACAAAAGGCACTCAACTAAGATAAATTCCATTTTTACATTAATCTGCTCAAATTCAGCAACGTCATTTCTTTCCCTTCCTAACAATCCAAACATTTCAATGCAATGCTCCTGGAGAGACTGAGAACATAAATATCTCCCTACAATAAGGGCCTTCCAAAATCCCTTCATACCCTCCATAACGACATTTTCTCAAAGATCACACAAATGTTGAACAAAAAGAAACACAAAGTTGCTTGTTTGTTGTCCTGCTCTATGAATCTCAGCAAAGCACTGCCTGATTTCCTGGGCCTGATTCACTGTTGGCCCTGCACACGCGGGAATCTGTTTTCATAGCATATCAACGATGACTCACTACATTTCAATGCAGACATCCTAATTTTTTTCTTGAGCATATTATTCCAAGTCAGGGTATGGCATAATTGTCTTATCGCAGATATGTTTGGCTAAAGTAAAGTAGACGTTGTAAGTTAAACAGGTCTCTATCTGTCTCTAAAAAAATGTTCTGAAATTAGAAGGAAAAAAACTTCCTTAGGAACAGTGACCCTGAGCTGCTCATATTACATAAAATCTGTTTTCTCATATTACACCAAGGATCATTAAGCACATGTGAATTTCATGAACTACAAGTCTGATAACAGAGTGTACAAACCCAAATGCTTTTAAGACTATTGCCAACAGCCTGACATTCAGGAGTAGCTAAGGGACATAATATCGTCTATCAATCTTTTGTCCAAATAGCTAAAAATCCTGCTATGAAACCAAAGTTACCTTTAGAAATATATATTGGTTTCTTCTTCCCTCCTTTCCTCTCTCCTTCTTTTACTCTTCCTTCCTTTCTTTCCTTCTTTCTCTTTCTTTCCTTCTTTCTTCAACTCAGGCTGAATTATAAACCTGCTATTACTAGTACAGAACTTACCCTGAGAAATCTATTCATTTCACAGTTAAGCCATCATCCTATAGTCATGGGAACTTCCTGGTTGACATCCTGAGTGTACCTGGCTCATGGGAGCCCTACTCCCCTGGTGTGAATCTGACTACATTCCAGCACTGGCTTTCCACCCCTCCCCCCACAGAGCAATGTATCCAGCACCACATTCCCCTAAATGGGTCATGAAGAAAAATCATTCACATTGGTGGTGAATGTATATCACATTCCCATCGCCACACAGCCCATACTCATCTCTTACTGTAAAGCAGACTGTATTAACGTAATATAATTCAAAACATGCTTATAAGAAACCATTCATTGGGGCGCCTGGGTGGCTCAGTGGGTTAAGCCGCTGCCTTCGGCTCGGGTCATGATCTCAGGGTCCTGGGATCGAGTCCCGCATCGGGCTCTCTGCTCGGCAGGGAGCCTGCTTCCCTCTCTCTCTCTCTCTCTCTGCCTGCCTCTCCATCTACTTGTGATCTCTCTCTGTCAAATAAATAAATAAAATCTTTAAAAAAAAAAAAAAAAAAGAAAGAAACCATTCATTTCTCAGTAACTTTCTAATGATTCTGAGCAACCCAAGAGCCTGAGATAATTAATGTTACTTGAAGATGGATGTAAAAGTTTACTATGGATTAACTAGAATAAGGTTAAGACTTGGGCAGATTTTCCAAAGAGAGCACTAAGGAAATTCCTTTTTCAAACTGTTCTTTGAAATGTGCCTACATGTGTTGACCTGTGAGGGGGTGTGGTGCAGTGGAAAGAAAACTATCCTTCAGGTCAAACCCCAGCTCACCTGGCTCACTAGCTGTGTGACTCTGGGAGAGTAATCCCACCTTCCCAAGCCACAGCTTCCTTCTCTGGAGCTCCAAGACAAAAAATCTCTGAGAACTGAATGAGATCATGTACCTAAGAGTGCTGTGTAAGCTAGAGCCTGGGACATAAAAGTCTTGGAGCACACTGCAGTGGGGGAAGAAAACAGGAAATATAATTATAGGGACACCTGCGTGGCTCAATCGGTTAAGTGGCTCCCTTCGGCTCAGGTCAGGATACCAAAGTCCCGGGATCAAGTCCCACATCTGGCTCCTTGATCAGCAGGGAACATGCTTCTCCTTCTTCCTCTGACTGCTACTCTGCCTGCTTGTGCTTTCTTGCTCTGACAAATAAAATCTTTAAAAATATATATACATAGAGGGACGCCTGGGTGGCTCAGTTGGTTGAGCTGCTGCCTTTGGCTCAGATCATGATCCCAGCGTCCTGGGATCGAGTCCCGCATCAGGCTCCTCGTCGAGCAGGGAGCTTCTCTCTCTGCCTCTGCCTGCCACTCTGCCTGCTTGTGCTCATTCTCTGACAAATAAATAAATAAGTAAATAAAGATTAAAAAATAAAAAATAAAAATATGTATGATACTATGATATAAACTTATAATACTATATAAGTGCTAAAATAAGTACTTTGGGTGAACAGACGAGACTATGAATCTCAAGCAAAGAGAGAACATCAGGAGGAGGCTGAGTCTGGCTGACTTTGCGATGGATAAGGGATGGATGAGGGACAGGCAAGCTGGAGGTCTTCCTGCAGGAGAAGGCTGTGTGCAGACTATGGGGGGACAGCCTGAAGAAAAGCACACAGGCAGGGGGAGCGTGGGCCCTTGGGCAGCCATACAGCTAGAACAAAGGGTGCTTATGGGGGCGAGGTGGGAGACGAGGGCAGAGAAAAAGGAACACCAGCCTGGGAACCACACCAAGAAGTCTAGACTCTCCTGCATGGGATGGGAAGCCACTGAAGAGAATTGTCCAAACAAACAAGCAAAACAAACAGTAAGAACCAGACTCTGGTTGACAGTTTTTTCCCCATACACTGAGCAGCTTCTACTCTAGCCATGTGCTCCTAGAGAAGAAACCTTTTGGGGCAAAGGTTTTGGCTGTAAATATATAAAAAGAACTTACAACGCATTTATTTGACTCCTACTCTGTGCCAGGTACTGAGCGAGGCCCTTGGCAGGCACTAGGCATTCTTTTTCATCTTGAAAACACAGGTGCAACACTGGCAATGTCATCCATATTTCAAATAGGAGGAAACTGAGACTCAAAACAGATAAAAGTCTTTTGTCCAAGTTCAAAGAACCAGTAAGTGCCAGAGCCAGTGACAGAAATTAGGTTTCCTCATATGTTTTAGGTCACAGGAGTTATTACTCTCATGCAACCAAAACTTCAGAGAAAAACAAGAACATTGGGGCTTTCTTTCCAGTTAAATGAAAAGTCTTTTAATGTAATTTTAAGTTTCAGTAGAGTTAACATACAGCGTCATATAAGTTTCAGGTGTACAATAAGGGACCCAGAACTTGCATGCCTCACCCAGGGCTCCTCACCACGAGTGCCCTCCTTAATCCCCAAGCCCTATTTTACCCATTCCCCTCTACCTAGTTAAGTGAAAATTTAATTCCAGTTACTTATGGACATTATACGACACTACAAAAAATGTACTTACTGGAAATTTTAAAAAATTCTTACCTCAAGGACTAACTCAACACGTGTTTCTTAGTCTATACAAATTACATGATATTTATTTCTAAACGCCTGATACATGTAGGTGTAGCCTACTGCAATAGCTCCTGACCCCAAAGTCAAGAATCTAATCATTCCAAACATATTTTTAATTAAAAAGAAAATTATCAGTAAAAAAAGTCATTTTTGGATCTTTGTCATGAATGACTTCAAATACGAGGAACATACAGGATGGCAACTGTAGTAATACTCTACAGTATATTTGAAAATCTAAGAAGAGCAAATCTAAATCTAAAATCAAATCTTTTTTTGTTTTAAATACTTTATTTATTTGAAAGAGAGAGAATGAGTGGGAGGCAGAGGCAGAGGGGGAAGCAGACTCCCTGCTGAGCAGAGAGTCCCATGTGAGGCTCGATCCCAGGACCCTGAGATGATGACCTGAGCCAAAGGCAGATGCTTAACCAATTGAGCCCCCCAGGCACCCCTAAGATCAAACCTAAAAAGAGCAAATCTAGAAAGTTATCATCATAAGAAAACAAAATCTATAATCACACATGGTAATGGATATTAACCAGACTCGCCGTGACAATCATTTCACAGTATATACAAATATTGAATCATTATGTTATATATCTGAAACTAAACACTAAACTAATAAGATGTTGTATGTCAATTACACCTCAATGAAAAATAAAGTGAAAAATAAAATAAAAATAAAGGACTCAATATCTATGGCTTCTAAGAAACATTCTAAGAATGTTGTGCAAAACTACATAATCTTGGGGCACCTGGGTGGCTCAGTTGGTTAAGCATCCAACTCTTGATTTCAGCTCAGGTCATGATCTCAGGGTCCTGGAATGGAGCCCCATGTCAGGCTCTGCACTCAGCATGACGTCTGCTTGTCCTCATTCCTTTGCTTCTCCCAGGCTCCCTTTGTCTCTCTCTAATAAGTAAATAACAATTTTTAAAAACTGTACATAATCTTACAGATTACTTTAAAATACAGTTTCGGGGCACCTGGGTGGCTCAGTGGGTTGAATGAAGCCTCTTTGGCTCAGGTCATGATCCCAGGGTCCTGGGATCGAGCCCCACATCGGGCTCTCTGCTCAGCAGGGAGCCTGCTTCCTCCTCTCTCTCTCTGCCTCTGCCTACTTGTGATCTCTGTCTGTCAAACAAATAATTTTTAAAATCTTTTTAAAAAAATACAGTTTCAAAAATATTTTCAGGGACGCCTGGGTGGCTCAGTTGGTTAAGCAGCTGCCTTCGGCTCAGGTCATGATCTCAGCATCCTGGGATTGAGTCCCACATCGGGCTCCTTGCTCAGCAGGGAGCCTGCTTCTCCCTCTGCCTCTGCCTGTGCTCGCTCTCTTCCCCTCTCTCTCTGATAAATAAATAAAATTTAAAAAAATATATTTTCAAAAGCTTACCATAGCCTTATCTCTTCTATACCAGTTAACTGTACCCAGCTCCAAGATTTGCTTTATCAACAAAGGTGAAAAGTCTAATGAATTTTAAAAGTACTCAACAAATATTGCCAAACTCCACAAGAAGCACTAAAAAAAAACCACAACAACAATATAGACAGTGTTGAGTCTCATAAATGCACACGTGATTCACAGGATTGAAAGGCCATACACTTAGGAGCATATAACTATTCTTTTCTTTTTGCACAAAATAAGGATATACATTTAAAAGAGGCTATGCAAAAAGATGCAAAGTAAGTGCAAACAATTCCAAAGAAACCACAGTTAATTGTTTTCACTACAAATAAAATATACATAGGCTCAGAGTAAGAAACCATGATACCAAATTCTTTCCAGGTATTTTTTACTTTCTTAGGGAGCTGAGGTAGCAATAAAGACATTTATATAAACTGAAAGGGCCTACAATTGGAAAACTACCTAAGAGAGTCAGAAAGCAGTAGAAGGAAAGATGAGGGTAAGGTTTCCACAGTTACTACAGGTGTTACCCCCCCCCCCCAATCTTAATTACCTTGCAGTGAAAAATGGCGATCATCGATGTCCAAGGAAACCTGTTCATCCTCGGTGGGAGGCGCAGGACTAGATGCCATCCTTTGACTCCAAGGGGATTATATCATGTCCATCTCAGTTAAAGAAGTGAACTAAAAGCAAAAGGGATAAGTGCTCATTAGTGACTCTGCAACTCTGTATTTCTAGTAAACACACACTGCCAGAGACCAACAGCAAATGAAAACTGCCCTTGGAAAGAAGCAGTTTTCTATGAGTGTTTCCGTAGTTCATGAGGAACAAAGTGACTACGCCTTCTTTTTTGAATCCTAATCAAGATTTTGCCCTGTGACCTATCCAAGTTGCTGGCATGACTCCCAACGAGAGGTCACTGTGGATCCTACACGGGTGGGGGAAAAGGAAAACCACCCAATGAGATTCCATAACTTGCTCAGAGGAAGTCAAGTTGACACAAATTGATGTCTTAGGCCTTTGTATTTTATTGTTCACGGCAACCTGTAAGGATTTTCTTTATAACTTTTTATTTCACTTAGTTCCTTTCTGCTCCATGAATGTTGCCATTCACTGGAAACAATACTAGCCTGCATAGCTTGCAAAGTGAAACTTAAAAAAAAAAAAAAAAAAAAAGTGTATCAAAAAGAATGTCTTGAGGAGATTATCTATTATATTGAATTATTTTCCCAAGCACTTACTTTTCCACACACTTCTCTCTCAACCCCCACTTTGACTCTTGAAGAATCTTCCCAGTAAGAGTTAATTCTTGCTGTGCGACTCTACCACTTCATGTGTTTGTATGCCATTGTTAGTATCCTGAGGGCTGAAAATTTTGACTTTTCCCACACAGACAATGGCTTTTTCTATCAAAACAAATCCAACCAAATAAATAAAAAATATAAAAACGTATTAGGGAATGAATAGAAGAATGGATAAATGTACAGATACTCGATCAAACAAGTATAGCAAAACATTAGTGGTAGAATCTGTGTGTTCCATATACTATGGGTGTTCACTATAAAAGCCTTTACCTTTCCCATATGTTAGAAATTCTTTATAATAAGGTATTTGGAGGAATACAACTAAAAATAAATAAACTGTAGGTCAACAGCTAAATACAATCAATCATATCCAACAGACTATTTCAATTCAGTCTTCCCCACTCTATTTATCATCCAAAACTCCTTTGTTAGCTCTCCCATGGATCACTGTTGTTAAAGATTTTACTACCAGATAAACTGTTTGTTAATTAATAATTTGTTTTATCCTTGGAATTAAGATGACTCAAGAGCCTGCCTGATGTAACAGTGTCACTGTACTGAGTTGATATGCTTCTAACCAACATGAAAAAGCTGTTCAAGTGAGCCTGTGCAGCCTGATGATTGATAAAGGTACAAACATTCTCAGCTTTTGATGTATTGAGGACCTCTACTACCCCTTCCAATGCCCAAGGGCTCTTGAATCCAAGTGAAGACAAAGCATTTCTTCATGATGACAGAAGAAAAAGTGAATTCCTGAATGAATGTCCTAAGGGCATCTACTATTCCATGCCACAACTATATTTTTAAAGGAGGGCATAATACCAGTGGTAACAAATACTTACACAGCACTTACTACACAAAAGCACTGCTTCCAGTACCTTGCGTATACGACCTCATCTAACCTTTATAATAACTGTAAGAGTTGAAAAATCAAAACAAAATGTCACATACAGTTGTCTATGGACACACAGCTAACAAATGATGGAATAAGATTTGAATCCAGGTAGTTTTCGCTTCAGAGTCTACACTTTTAACCAATACATGTTGGTACCTCATAGAGCTAGCTCAAATTGCCATATTTTATTTTATTATTTTTAAACATTTTATTTATTTATTTGACAGAAAGAGATCACAAGTAGGCAGAGAGGCAGGCAGAGAGAGAGGAGGAAGTACGCTCTCCACGGAGCAGAGAGTCCAATGCGGGGCTTGATCCCAGGACTCTGGGATCATGACCTGAGCTGAAGGCAGAGGCTTTATTTAACCCACTAAGCCACCCAGGCACCCCCTGCCATATTTTATTTACTCTTTTTTTCATTCATTTATTCAACAAGAGTTTAAACATTTTAGCTCCTGCTCTCAAGGAATTCAATCTTTTTCTTTTCTTTTCTTTTTTTTGAGAGAGAACATACTTGCAAACAGACCTGGGCGAGGGGAGTGCTGGGGAGCAGAGGGAGAGAGGATCTTTTTTTTTTTTTAAGATTTTATTTATTTATTTTAAAGATTTTTATTTATTTATTTGACAGACAGAGATCACAAGTAGGCAGAGAGGCAGGCAGAGAGAGAGGAGGAAGCAGACTCCCTGATGAGCAGAGAGCCCGATGCGGGGCTCGATCCCAGGACCCTGGGATCATGACCTGAGCCGAAGGCAGAGGCTTTAACCCACTGAGCCACCCACGTGCCCCAAGATTTTATTTTTTATTTATTTATTTGACAGACAGAGATCACAAGCAGGCAGAGAGGCAGGCAGAGAGAGAGGAGGAAGCAAACTCCCCTCCGAGCAGAGAGCCAGATGTGGGGCTTGATCCCAGGTCCCCGGGATCAAGACCCGAGCCGAAGGCAGAGGCTCCGACCCACTGAGCCACCCAGGCACCCCAGAGAGAGAGAATCTTAAGCAGGCTCCATGCTGGGCACAGAACCCAATACAGGGCTCTATTCCCATAATCCTGAGATCATGACCCGAGTTGAAATCAAGTCTCAGTCAGCCAACCAAGCCACCAGGTGCCCCAAGGAATTCAATTTTCTGAGAATGACAAAGGAACACAATAGTGAATGAAGAAATCCTCTAGAAATGGATGTCGAAGGTGCTGTGCAAGCAAAGAAGGCACATCCCAAGCTGTGCAAGCTGGAGAGAGACGTGACTGTCAGGAGTGTACCTATTATAAAACATTATTTCACTCTGAATGATCCCATTAGCATTATTCAAACAATATCTTGAATTTAATAAGAATGTCTTTGAGAATCACTTATTGCCATTTACTATTAATCAAATATAAGGTATTAAACGTAGAGGGAAGACTTTAAAATAAAAACAGAACAAGAGAGAACAAATTGATAACCCGAGAATCAACTGTTCCCATACTAGACTGGTAAGTGAGATTGGCCACATTGTGCATAAAGTTGAAGAAAAAGAATGTATGAGCGAAAAGAAGTGTAGACCTTAAAATAAATACAGTTGACCCCAAACATGGGTTTGAACTGCGCAGGTCCACTTGTACAAAGATATTTTATAGTACTGAAATACATTTTTCTCTTCTTTATGATTTCCTTCACATTTCCTTTTCTCTAGCTCACTTGATTATAATACTATATATAATACATATAACATACAAAATATGTTTTAATCAACTGTTATCAGTAAGGCTCCACAATAGGCTATTAATTAAGTCTAGGGAGAGTCAAAAGTTTTACATGGATTTTTAACTGTGTGTGTGGTGAGGGAGAAGGGTCAGCGCCTCTCACCACCATGTTGTTCAAGGGTTAACTGTATTTTCCCAAGAGGTTTCTGTTTGTTTGTTTGTTTGTTTTTAAGATTTTATTTATTTATCTGACAGAGAGAGTGAGAAACACAAGCAGGCACAGCAGCACAGGAGAGGGAGAAGCAGGCTCCCCACTGAGCAGAGAGCCCGATGTGGGGCTCAATCCCAGGACCTCAGGATCATGACCCAAGCTGAAGACAGTCACTTAACAAAGCCACCCAGGCACCCTGAGGTTTCTGTCTTTTTTGTTTTTGTTTTTGTTTTTTTGTAAGATTTTATTTATTTATTTGACAGGGAGAGATCACAAGTAGGCAGAGAGGCAGGAAGAGAGAGAGAGAGGAGGAAGCAGGCTCCTGCTGAGCAGAGAGCCCGATGCGGGACTCGATCCCAGGACCCTGAGATCATGACCTGAGCCGAAGGCAGCGGCTTAACCCACTGAGCCACCCAGGCGCCCCGAGGTTTCTGTTTTTAACAGGGAAAATTTATTAGCAAAGAAGTCAATAAAATATAATAATTTTTTATGTAGTGAAGAATTTCTAAGAGCTTCTAAAATATGTCCATCAAAAGTAAAACTAAACTAGGACACCTGGGTGGCTCAGCGGTTAAGGGTCTGCCTTTGGCTCATCCCAGGGTCCTGGGATGGAGTCCCACATCTGACTCCTTGCTCAATAGGGAACCTGCTTTTCCCTCTTCTGTGCCTACCCCGCCCCCCTCTCTCAGACAGATAAATAAAGAACTTTAAAAAAAAGTAAAATTAAACTTTAGAGACTGAATCAGTTGGAAGTGTTAGATTATTAACCCAAATACTGTCTTAGTACCATTATTTCTCAAAACATGCTACAGAGGTCACAAGGACCCAACTGAAGACAACTTATGATCATATTTCCAACACAACTGTTTTTGGTGAGAAACAGCCGACCATCTCCAGAGAGGAATTTACTTGCTAATAGAGCCCATGAAAAACTGGAACAAAGTAGAAAAGAAAAGCTTTAAGAGATTTCTCAGGATGTGAATTGAGAAGCTAGAAAGGGTGTGAAAAAGGAACGCAGAAAGAGGAACAAGGGCGTGTCCACGGGGCCATAGGAGTCACGAGGATCTGGCAACCACACTCCCCAAGGCCATCTCATCTATGTTCCAACTTCCCTGTGCAGAATGCATTCTTCCCTGTGGAGTTAGAATTTGCTCAGCAGAGCCCTTCACAGGGGCTCCTCATAGGTTGACTCTTCCTTTTCACATAAAAGTTACCCATAATTCCATGATAAATCCTGGGATTAGAATGAAAATAATGGACCATCTTCAGGCACATAACCAAAGACTGGGTAAAGTATTAATGTAATGGCATTAAAGATTCAAAAATCAAGTGGAATGGTGTGAATTGTGTTTTTCAAATTCATATAAATTAATAGGCACACTTTTATAAATGGCATAGCTATTTGGAAAGCACTGCAGTTTGCTTAGGCAATATATCTTAATATTCTTCTGGTGTCTCTAAAACCTCAAACACTAGAGAATTTCCATTTTTTAAAAAAATGTTGGCAGGTGCCTGGGTGGCTCAGTCCCTTAAGCTTCTGTCTTCCACTCAGGTCTTGATCCCAGAGTCCTTCAGATCAAGGTCCATGTCAGGCTTCCCACTCAGCACGGAGTCCCCTCTTTCTCTTCCTCTGCCCCTTCTGCTTCTGTGCCCACACTCTCTCAAATAAATAAATAAAATCTTTTTTTTTTTTTTAAAGTTGGCATTTACTTCGGATTATTATGACTAGAATTTTTTTTCAACTCAAAAGTAAAATTTGAGTAGAGATTATCTCTCATGAACAGAATTATGGATAATTTTTATTTTTCTTTTGCTTTTCTGCATGTATAAAATTTCAAATGGTGAGTGCCCATTTCTAATGCAGTAAGAGAAACATTTTTACTTTTATTTTAATGAAAGGACAACAAAATGGGGAATAAGGTATTATTTAGTTCAGGGCCAGTTCTCCAATTGATTCCCTATGGAACCTGTAGATCTATGTCTTCATAAGGAGGAAATACTTTTTTTTTTTTTTTTAAGATTTTATTCACTTATTTGACAGACAGAGATCACAAGTAGACAGAGAGGCAGGCAGAGAGAAGGGGGTGGGGGAAGCAGGCTCCCTGCTGAGCAGAGCGCTGGATATGGGGCTTGATCCCAGGAGCCTGGGATCACGACCTGAGCAGAAGGCAGAGGCTTTGACCCACTGAGCCACCCAGGGGCCCCACGGAGGAAATACTCTTGACACAACTTAAATATCAGAAAAATTTTTTTGGCATTGACAGAAATTTCTAGAAAATATTCCTAAAAATATTTTTTGTAGCTCAAAAGGTCTCTTACTTTGAGCACTGGAAAACTGTCAGCAGGAGGAAAAGGATCTCTACCTCATCTTCAGAGGCTGATCAGAAGGTATACCACTGCAGCACCAAGTGGGTACACTCAGGTAATTCTTTAACAGGGTGATTTAAAGGTCATCATTTTATTCTAGTTCTCTTCAGCACCACATTTTTTATGATCCACCTAACAATTCCAAAGGAGGTCCCTTTATCAGCTGAGTTATAGAGCTATTTCTAGCAACTGACAGTTATCAGCTTTGATCCACTTACAAACTTCTAGAAGAAAATTGGTGGCCCACATGCAGTGAGTTTCTTTATCTTTTTCCCAGCAACTTTTCCTAATTCTGTTATCTCCTATCCTTTCATCACCACTGAACCAGAAGCTGTTGGTACAAATTCCCAGACCAGGGAATTTAATTTTTTAATTAAAGTACAACTGACACACAATGGTACCTTAGTTTCAGCTGTACAACACAGTAATTCCACAAGTCTATACATCATACTGGGCTCATCACAAGGGTAGCTACCGCGCCACTACACAACCTGTAATAACACTGTTGACTATTCCCTCTCTGTTGTATCTTTTATCTGTGCGACTTACTCTTTCCATAACCTGAGGCTTGGATCTCTCGCTGCCCTTTACCCATTTTGTGCATGTCTCCCCCCAAGCAACATCTATCCCCTCATGCAACCATCAGTTTGTTCTCTGTTTCTGCATTTTGTTTAAATTCTACATGAAAGTGAAATCATATAGATTTGTCTTTCTCTGACTTATTTCACCTAGCATAATGCCTTTTAAGTCCACCTGTGTTGTCTCAAATGGCAAGACCTCATTTTTCACAGCTAGGTAATATTCCATCATGTATCTACACCACATCTTTACGCATTCATCTATTGATGGACACCTGGGTAGCTTCCATATCTTAGCTATTATAAATAATGCTGCAATAAACAAGGGTGTATATATTTTTTAAATTAGTGGTTTCACCTTCTTTGGGTAAATATCCAGTAGTGGAATTACTGAATCATACAGTGAGCCTATTTTTAATGTTTTGGGGCATGTCCAGACTATTTTCCACCGTAGCTGTACCAGTCTGCATTCCCACCAACAGTACATGACTCTTCCCTTCTTTCCACATCTTCACCAAACACTTGTTATTTCTTGTCTTTTCGATTCTAGCCATTTTGACATGTGGGAGATGATCTCTCATTGTGGTTTTGATTTGCATCTCCCTGATGAGGGGTGAGATTGAGCATCTTTTCCTGCATCTGTTGGCCACCTGGATGTCTTTGGAAAAATCAGACCTGGTCATTTTTAAGCTCCATGCTGCTATCTCCTTTCAAGCACTTTATTTTTCCTATGACCACCACAAAATGCCGGATCAAGTCTAACTATTCACTCTGCTACAAGTATGTAGCAATTCTCTGGATATAACTGCTACGCTTGTTAGCTCACAACAAAGCAGTGTCCCTCAGCAGCCAGTAGCAACTGGGCCGCTAACCCACCCACTCCAACCCTGATAGCAACATTCTGGCTGAATGTAGCCACTTCCCTAAAAGAGCCTTGTGTTGGCCTTGACCAAGTCCCAAATGCTCTGAACTGCAGTGTCCACTGCTACAGAATGATAGTGTGTGTCTCACAGGGCAGCTGCTGGAATCCAATAAAAAGCACATGAAACTTAAAAACCACAGTAACAACTAACATTTACTGAGTGCTTGCTGTGCTAGATGAGTGACAGTATATAAATGGTATTTACTATCATCTGTGAAAAGAATTTATCAGGATGTGGGGCGCCTGGGTGGCGCAGCCGTTAAGCATCTGCTTTGGCTCAGGTCATGATCCCGGGGTCCTGGGATCGAGCCCCGAATCGGGCTCCCTGCTCAGTGGGAAGCCTATTTCTCCCTCTCCCACTCCCTCTGCTCATGTTCCCTCTCTCGCTGTGTCTCTCTCTGGCAAATAAATAAATAAAATTGTAAGGGGAAAAAAAGAATTTATCAGAATTCACCCATTTCTTTTTCTTTTTTTTTTTAAGATTTTACTTATTTATTTGACAGAGATAGCAAGAGAGGAAATACAAGTAGGGCAAGTGGGAGAGGGAGAAGCAGGCTTCCCGTGGAGCAGGGAGCCCGATGTGGGGCTCGATCCCAGGACCCCAGGATCATGACCTGAGCTGAAGGCAAGGGCTTAACCAACTGAGCCACCCAGATGCCCCAGAATTTGCCCATTTCTTAATCAGCAGGAAAAATTAAAACCTCTTCACAATACTAAAATGAAAAGGGGGAAAAAAAGAAAAAAAACCTTAAAGATGAAAATTTCCCAAACTATGAATGCTGATGTGTTAAATTAGCACAGATCTAGAAAGTTTGTACTCAGGAAGTAATTATTTTTCCTCTCCATCAGTACATTCTAACCTTGAAATTTGGCCCTTCTACCACACACTGAAATTTTCTAAAGATCATAATTCCCCCACTCTCTGTCAAATAAATAAAATCTTTAAAAAACTAATTAATTAAATAAATAAAATAAAAAGGATCATAATTCCCCCAGTAAAAGCATCTTACCACCAACTCGCCAATCTCCCCAAAGTCCTGGATAGGTCTTTAAGTTGTAAGTACGGACAATGGTTTGTGTTATTTCTTTTCCATGTATATCTCTTCATTCCTTTAGTCATCATCTCTGCCCCTGAACTCATTATTTTGCCCCTCAATTGCTACCAAAGATTCCTGGCTTTCCTGTTAACTCCAGCTTCCCCATCCCTGTCTTTGAGAATCCCTAAGAGGAGTGGAACATGGTGGCAAAAGATACAGCAGACATTGAGGGTGAAATATAGATCTAAAGACAAACAAAACAGTATGTTGGAGATCAGGGCTGATAGCAAGAGCTTAGACAAGTCTCCACAGCAGCAGTAGGACCCCCAGCCCCCACCCACCCTCTTCCCCCAAAAACACCAGCAGCCAGATCTATTCTCCAGATCCCTAGCTGTACCACAGGTAGGATTTCAGAGGATCCTGGCCTGGATCAGGACCCCCCGCCCCCTAGAAAAGACCTCCAGATACTGATATATGGGGTTTCTAAATGGAAAGGTCAGTTCCCTGTCACATTACCCTACTGTGAAATTCCACTAACTGGCTTTTTCATTCCTCACTCTTAAACATGAGCAGACAGTCAAAGATAACCAGACCTCGAGGGAAATCCTCCAAGAATGAAAGAGATCAAAACAAACACAAAAGAGGAATCTAGAGGCAAATGTAGGGAAAAAAAGGAAAACTTAAGGGAAAAATAAAAACTGAAATTGATCACAATTGACTTTTTTTAAAAAAGATCCCATAAAATGAACTTTATTTCAAAACTCATAAAAAGCTTCACAATATCAGTTACAAACAGAATCATCATTTCTTCCATTTTACACTATCACAAGACAAGGAATATATTAAAAGTTCTGAGAAAACCTAAACATAAAAGCTAAAACTATAAAACTCTTAGAAGAAAACACAGAGCAAAAGTGTCATGACAATGGATTTGGAAATGACTTCCTTGATATGAATCCAAAAGCATAGATAATAAAAAATAAATTGGACATTAAGATTTAAAACTTCGGGGGGGCGTCTGGGTAGCTCAGTGGGTTAAGCCTCTGCCTTTGGCTCAGGTCATGATCTCAGGGTCCTGGGATCGAGCCCTGCATTGGGCTCTCTGTTCAGCGTGGAGTCTGCTTCCCCCCCACCCACAGCCTGCCTCTCTGCCTACTTGTGATCTCTGTCTGTCAAATAAATAAATAAAATCTTAAAAAAAAAAAAAAGATTAAAAACTGATGCACATCCGGGTGCCTGGATGGCTTGGTGGGTTAAGTGCCTGACTCCTGATTTCGGCTTAGGTCATGATCTCAGGGTCATGAGATGCAGCCCTGAGTCAGGCTCCACACTCAGCTAGGAGTCCACTTGAGATTCACTCTCTTCCTCTGCCCCATACCTCTCTCACTCTTGTTCTCTCAAATAAATAAATAAATCTTTAAAAATAAAAAAAAAAAAGATAAAAACTGTGCATCAAAGGATACGATCAACAGAGTAAAAAGGCAACAAGGAATGGGAGAAGATATTTGCAAATCATATACCTGCTAAGAAATTAATATCCGGAATATACAAAGAACTCCCATACTGCAAAAACAAAATAACCCGACTAAAAACGGGCAAAGGACTTGAGGTCAACATCATTATTCATAAGAGAAATGCAAATCAAAACCACAATGAGATACCACTTCAAACCCATTAGGATGACTACTATCAAAAAAAAAACAAAAACAAAAAAACAAAAACAAAACCAGAGTGTTGTTAAGGATGTGGAGAAGAATTGGAACCCTTGCGCATTGTCGGTGGGAATGTAAAACAGTGCAGTCACTATGGAAAACAGTGTGGAGTTTCCTTTAAAAAAAAAAAAAAAAAGATAAAATTAGCACATGATCCAGCAATTCCACTTTTGGATATATCTTCAGAAAAACTGAAAGCAGAGTTTCGGAGATATATATATAGATGCAGATTCAAAGGCTAAAGGACCCAAGTGGGGATGAATGGATAAACAAACTGTGGCAGTACATATGATGGAATACTATTTAGCCTTAAGAAAGAAGGGGATTCTGACAGATGCTACAACATGGCTGCCACGGAAGGACATGACGATTGGTGGAATAAGCCAGTCACAAAACGTATCATATAAATGCATGATTCCACTTACAGGTTCCGACAATAGTAAAATTCACAGATATGGGGCGCCTGGGTGGCTCAGTTGGTTAGGCGACTGCCTTCGGCTCAGGTCATGATCCCAGAGTCTCGGAATCGAGTCCCACATCAGGCTCCCAGCTTCATGTAGAGTCTGCTTCTCCCTCTGACCTTCTCCCCTCCCATTCACTCTCTCTCAAATAAATAAATAAAATCTTTTAAAAAAAATATTCACAGATATGGAAAGCAGAATGGTGGTTGCCAGGGGCTCTGCAAGAGGGAGTAGGGAGTTGATTTTTTTAATTAACTTTTAATTAATTTTTAATTATTTCATGTGTATAGGATTTCAGTTTTGCAAGAAAAAAAACAATCCAGAGATGGGTGGTGGGGGACGGTGGGAATACCCCTGAACTGCACACTTAAAATACTTCAAACCCCTGAACTGCACACTTAAAAATGATTAAAGTAGTAAATTTCACATCATACGTATTACTTTACCACAATTTTTAAAAATCAGAAGATGATTTTCAACCTATAATAATCTATATGCAGCTGAAGTATTAATCAGGTGTTAGGACACGAAAAAGTCCTTTCCTGACACGCAAGCCTTCAAAAAATTCATGTCCCAGAAGCTCACAATTAGAAAGCTACTGGCAGACTTCCTCCAACAAAATAAGAAAGTAAAACAAGAGGAAAGAAAGTATTCCAATGAAAGAGAAAACGTAACCAAAAATGAGAAAAACAGACACTAGATCTCAAACACAGGAGAAAAAAGAAAGTTCCCGCATCAGAGCCAGGCAGATCCGTGCATAAACAAACAGGGCTCTGACGGAGAAGTCCAGGGTGGGAGCTGGCAGGAGCAGGAAGTGGAAAGAGGGGACGTGCAGACAGGAAGGGGGGGAAGAGACAGAATGAAGCTCTGTGAATGCGAAGAACCATGACAGCGACAATTATGCTAGAATTGCTGGAGGCTATGGTCAGAAGGTATCTGAATTCGTGATTTCGAAAACGGTGTAGCACCTGTTAAGACAAAATTCCAATTTGAGGTCTGAGAGGCGTTAAGAAAAGAAATTTTGCTTCCATTCGTTCCATAAAGAATTTATGGTTTACAAAGATATGCTCACTATCCTTTTAGATGGAAATGCTGAGGAGTTTGGGAGAGAGGAATTTAGGAAACTCTCAACAGATGACCTCATTTTTCTCAGGAAAATAAGAAGTGAGGTCATCCCTAGGGAGCAAGGGGTGCAAGGGTGGGATAGGGTCCTTGAAAAGTAAATGGAGCTTGAAACAGGCCACAGTCAAGAACTTGAACCAACACACTAGAAACGAGGAGCTGGCGGGCAGGGCAGACGCACTGAGGCCAGAATAGCGTTGGCCTCAGTGGACCCCAATGGCATTTTGGGTAGATGCAAGGTTCTCCCAGAAGGACTCAGCATCTGACTGAGGCTCAAGCAGGAGCAGCACCTGTTGGTGACTTCCATTTCTAACAACTAAAAAAATCCTCTCAAATTGCACAGAGGGACACCTGGCTGGCTCGGTCAGTGGAGCATGCTGCTCTTGATCTTGGGGTTGTGAGTTCGATCCCCACAATGGGTGCAGAGATTACTTGAAAATAAACTTTTTTTTTTAAAGAAATTGCACAAAGACACAGACATATTCAAGAATGTTCATAGTAGAAACATTTGTAACAGAAAAAAATAGAAATAATTGAATCAATGGATAAACTGTGGTTGATTCATGCAAGGAAGACCATAGCCACCTGCAAAATGAACAACCGACCGGCATCAGCATGGTTATACATCAAAACTCTAATGGGGTGGGGGACAGGAGCAAGTGCAGAAGGACTAATATACTATGAAGTCATTTATGCTCTTCATATAAATTTTACACACACACACACACACACACACGTATATATGGTAAAAGAACAGAAACAGGGTGGGGAATGACACCCACCAACTACAGAGTGAGGGCAAAGGAAAGGGGGGGTGGCGGGACTTCAGCTCTACAGTTAATGTCTCCTTTTACCCCAAAATTGAAAATCTAAGTAGGGAGTGCACTATGGATGTTTAAAATATTCATTCTTAACATTTCAAAAGTCTAACAGAATTCCACTTAAGCTAGAGAGGAGAGATGAAATGCTTGAAAGAGCCCTAGGTTTAGAGTCAGAAGAATCTGGCTTTAGTACCGGCTCTGCCACGGACCACATGACCTTGGATAATCATCAACTTCTTCCAGGTCCGTGAAATGAGGATAATGATTTTGTCTGAGCCAACTCACAGCCTCTCGGGTTCTTGCCAAAGACTCTAACTCGAGTTCCCGACTGCACATTTTAAAACAGTGGATTACAAGGAACAACCGTCACGGAGGAATGCCTCAAAGACCTAGAGTCCTGCATGTTGTCGTTGGATCCCGTCCAGCCTCAGGAACTGTGAACTTGAACGGCATTGCTGTAAGCCCTGAGAACTGCTTCTATTAAAATGTATTCTGGTATAATCTCGTAAGCCCTACCCAGCCGGATATTATAGGGACCAGGCAAGAGAAACGTACCCTGCCACTTCTCCCACAGAATTTCAGAAGTACCAGGCGTAAGACACACCGTGTTCCTTTTACGAGAACACTCTGTGGAACATTGTCTCAGGTCTCTGGACCAAGAAAAACTGTGACCCAGAGGATTTATTCTTTTCATCTAATGACCATGTTATTTTTATGAACAAAGTTTCCCTCTCTTTTTTGGCTGGTATAGCCCAGCTCTAGCATTTACAAATGACTTTATGGAAACAAGTTGCTTTCCCACTGGCGTTATTCAACAACCCTTTTTCCCCCCTTCACGGCAAGGTCCTTCTCTATTTTTTTTTTAAATTCTGTTTAATTCTATGTTTTTCTACAGATAACTTCCAACTTTCTCGGGGACACAAGAGGGTACGAATAAGTGAGTTAAATGAACTCACACTTTCTGTAAGGACAAGATAGAACATGTTGAAAATCAGAAAATGAGATGTAATGCAAACCTGTTCTTTACTGGTGAAACAGGAAAATTCACTATGGAAAAATGAAATTGTATGTGCTTTCAGTAAAAGAGACATTTCAAATACTTCTCAATGCCAAGTCACCTGAAGACATCCATATTCTAGTTCTAAGCTCTAGGAAGTTCACATCACCTATAGTTTCAGTACCCTGGAGACACCAAATCAATGGAGAGTCTTGACTAGAAGTAATGGATACACAATGCCTCTGGTGGGGGGTCCTGGGAGGATAATAAATTGGCTTATTCTTATTCACAAGAGAAATATTTTCCTGAGAATTCTTAGCCCACAAGAATATGTACTTTTGGGGCACCTGGGTGGCTCAGTGGGTTAGGCCTCTGCCTTCGGCTCAGGTCATGAACCCAGCATCCTGGGATGGAGCCCCGCATTGGGCTCTCTGCTCAGCAGGGAGCCTGCCTCCCCCTCTCTCTCTGCCTGCCTCTCTGCCTACTTGTGATCTCTGTCTGTCAAATAAAAAAATAAAATCTTTAAAAAAAAAAAAAAGAATATATATTTTTAGTGACTGTACTCCTCATGAATATATTCTTACTCTGCCTCTGCCCTAGGTCCCCATGCCCTGCCCCTCAATCTCCTCTCTCGTCTTGATCAGCAGAACAGCCTGTTCTGATCCCTCTGCCCAGGCCCCTCCCATTACAGCAAGGCAAACATAGACTGAATATTCCATCAAATGCCACCGCACTAATATGAAAAGAGGCCGCCTTAAACACCACACACATCCTCAAAAAGCTGTTAAGATCTTCGTATCTTACAAGAATTGCTTAAACTTTCTTAATGAAAAGAAACAAGTACTTGGGTTCATTGGCCATTCAGTAAACTTGGCTTCAGGTGAATTGGCTTCTTCCCCAACGAAGGAGCTATGTAACTGACATGTCACCTCTCTCTGGTCCCCACTCCAGGAATAACTTCAGCTCTGCTTGACTCCCATCGTCTAGCTCTTGTTAGTCCCCTCCTGGTGTCTCGTGCTGAAGTATACTGCAAGCATCCTGGCATTGATTTAGCGGCTGTGGGCCTGAACACTAACTTGAAATGCCAGCCAACTGGAGAAGCCCTTCCCTTTGAAGCTCAAACTTCAAACTCCATAGTTGGTGGAGCCCAACTGTCCCCTTCAGGGCAGCTCCCTCAACCCTGCATCTTCTGCAGATTCTAGATGGTGAGCCCAGGGAAGGGACTATGTCTTGTTTACTGTTTACCTCTATCATCTGGTGCTGTGTGTGGCACATAATAAGTGGACGAAATAAGATTAAAAGAGTAAAGAAATGAAGGAACAAACTGGAACTGTAGTTGGGGAAGCTGTTTGCTCTTGGCCCCGCTTAGAATTTAGTACTAAGAAACAGGGGCACCTGGGTGGCTCCACCTGTTAAGCATCTGCCTTCAGCTCAGGTCTTAATCCCAGGGTCCTGAGTTCAAGTCCCACATCAAGCTCTCTGCTCAGCAGGAGCAGGGAGTCTGCATCTCCCTTTCCCTCTGCTCCCCGCCACTTGTACGTTCTCTCTCTCTCTCAATCTCAAATAAAGGAATAAAATCTTAAAAAAAAAAAAAAAAAAAAAAAAGAACTTAGTACTAAGAAATGGTTCCACTTCCTTGGAGGAATAAGTTGGATTTAGGTTGTTGTTTTGTACTATTTTTGTTGTTTCTTTCCTGAAAATAAAAGCCATACAATTCATGTTCCCCTTTCATTTGGTATCCAAAACACAGAGCTCACTATGAGATCAAACTGTAGTAATTATGTAAGTCCTCCTACATCCGGTTTTCCCTGGACTTCATCTTATTTTTTTGTTTTTTATTTTTATTGACATACCACACCTCATCTTACATGTATTTGTTGTGGTCATCTTAAATCCTTCATGAATAAACTATGGAATAAACAAATTAAAAAACTAAATGAATAAGCAAGCAAACAAAAATTCAGAAAATATACTTTACAAGAATTTTTTTATACACACTTAAATAAAAATAAAAATAATTTCGAAATTCAGGTCTTCCCAAGTCACAGGATTTTTATTTAAGTTCCAACTTCCTCCTTCAATATATCTACTTGAATGTGCTCTACTTTCATTTTTGACAAGATTTTTTTCCCCCTCACCAAATGGCCAGAATTCTTAGCCATAGAAAACTGAATTGCCCTCAAATGTCTTCCTGAATGTATCTTAAGGTCAAATGTCTACTTTTACTAGTCATTAATTTTTTGCTGGATTTTCAAGGTTTCAGAGAAACTTTAGTCCCAAACTCTTCTGGGGAAAGAAGGACTTTCTTCTTGAGGGACTGGAGGAATTCTGTTAAGTTTATAAAGTTCAACTAGTCCTGCTGAACTGTAGTCCAATGGCTGCATGCACATGGTGAACTTCTCAGAACAGAAATGACTGAAATATTTGGGAAAAGATGTGCAGGATCTCACTGTGACCAAACAAGCATTTCTATCTAGTGGTTCAAGTAACGTAACTGTACGTGCATTTTTACACAAGTTTCTGTTGGGTAGCATTTTCCCAGGAATGAGGGATGGGCTGTCTTTAAAATCCAAACACTAGTCTTTCCAAGATATTTAAAAGAAGTATTTCTAAATTTGAAATGTTTGCCAGCAAATACAACAGCCAAAAATATGTTGGCTGTTGAAATGAGGAGTTTGTTTCTAAAATGTACTATTTCTTTAGAAAAAATATTTGTTAATTTTAGTGGCAGCTGCAAAGCTGCTTTCACACTCAGAACTTAATTTACTTTTACAAATGGGCAAAGGCGGAGTGATTGGATTTTTCCTTTTGGCTGGTGTACTACAGCAACTGACCCAAGTCACTCAAGCCTTTATCATTAGATGTACCAGCAGCTGCTTGGCCAGGGACCCATTCTTTCTCTTTAACTGTGTTCATTTACACCAGAAATCAACAAAATCTACCTTTCTCAGGTAATGGTCTGAGGCCAAGTCCCATGAGAGCCCTCAATCACGTGTACATGGTTGCTGAGTTTTTATTTAATTCAGAAGCTTTTGGGTCCAATTTACTTCTCGCACTCAGGTTTAAAATAAATATTATCAAAACATGAAGCAGAGTCATGGAAAGCTGAGAGTTCTAGAAGGGACCATATTCATTCATTCATTTAACAAAGACCGGTTGAGTGCTTACTACCTGTCAGGCACTGTATCAGGCACTGAAGATACAAAGATGAGGAAGTGTAAAAGATTTTCCAGAGACAGGAAGAGTATGTTTGAGGAGCAAAAACAACAGCAGGAACTAACTGCCTGGGGAAGTCCAAACAAGGCTTGTCATAACAGGCTTAAACAGAAAAGGACCAATTTCTAGCACCCTCCCTTAAGATGTCCCTGCTAAAGCAGGTAGGACCTGGCAAATGTAGACTGCTGGATGAGAAGACTGGCCAGGACAAGAGATTCTGTTCATGTTATAAATCACGAATAAGTGCGAAATCACTTCTTTTTTTTTTTTTTTTTTAAGATTTTATTTATTTATTTGACAGACAGAGATCACAAGTTTGCAGAGAGGCAGGCAGAGAGAGAGGGGGAAGCAGGCTCCCCGCAGAGCAGAGAGCTCAATGTGGGGCTCAATCCCAGGATTCTAGGATCATGACCTGAGCTGAAGGCAGAGGCTTTAACCCACTGAGCCACCCAGGTGCCCCTCAAAATCACTTCTTCCAGTCCACCACAACAGAGCCAAGGGTTCAGAAATGGATTTGTACTTCTGGAGGGTAAGAAAAATCCTTTAAATCTAAATTTTGTATATCATAGGATAAAAAGGCAAACCACGGTTCACATTTATTTTCTACAGAATGGACTATACATTTTATTTACTTTTACAAGGACTTTTTTGTACTATGTAAGTACTATGTGTTTATTAAAGTGATTTTTTTAATAAGATGGGGAAAAAATGAATTAAATCTATCCATAAAGTTTTAGACAATTTTTATCTTGGTAGAGCTTTTTTATTCTGCTTTTACAAAGCTGCTAAGTATACTACAAATTTGTTTTCTTCTGCTAAATATTAAGCATTAACATTTCCATGTTGTTAGTCTCCATAAATGCCATTATAATGCTTATACTGTAATCTTGATTATATATAGAAATTTGAACTGGAAAAGAACAGCAAGAGTTAGTCTCCTCAGCTTCTCAAGAAAACCAAAATAAAAAAAAAAAAAAAGAAGAAGAAGAAGAAAGAAAAAAGTTCTGTTACTGTTTAGCCCCTGTTCATTTATCATTGGTCAATAAATTACCCCAAAAGTATTCAGGTACAGCTTGCATGTTTCAGGAACTACACTAGGTGGTTAGGAAGATAACCAATCCTTAAGAATATGGACTCCAAGGTCAAAAAGAAACATATTCCCTCACCTTCCTTAATTCCTGGCTATTGTTACCACTGGGCTCCCGCTCTGTTCTGCACAGATTAAATCAAATAATTATTGAGTCGTATCATGAGACTAATGCCCAGTAGGGCAGAAACGGTGAATGGTCAACAATAATAAGGACCCAGGCTCATCTGAGCCAGAATATGAAGTCTGGCCTCAAAATCCCTACCCAGGGTAAGAGAAGCAACGACTAGCACCCATCCGCAGCTAGCTGGGGACCAAGTGAAGGACAGCGCTTCCCACGCAGGCCCAAGACACCAGAGCCATCAAGTCCGGGAAGCTGAATGGTCTTGTGAGGGGGCAAAGCCATGTCACCAAATTATTTGGGAACCAGTGGTTTAGAAGACCTGAGTTCCAGTCCTAGTTTTGGTCCAAGCATAGAGAACACATTTAACATATCTTTTTGTTTTGTTTTGTTTTGTTTTGTTTTTTAATTTATTTGACAGAGAGAGAAATCTCAAGTAGGCAGAAAGGAAGCAGGCAGAGAAAGGGGAGAAGCAGGCTCCCTGCTGAGCAGAGAGCCCGATGTGGGGCTTGATCCCAGGACCCTGAGACCATGACCTGAGCCGAAGGCAGAGGCATAACCCACTGAGCCACCCAGGCGCCCCAACACATTTAATATATCTGAACCCTACTCTTCTCACCCATAACATAAGGGTGCAGCTAGACATTCTCTAAGAGCCCTTCTAGCTGGTTAAATCTGTGATTTTTGCGATGTTACCAAAAGCAGGACTCATAGTCCCCACAAGTACCAAACTCAACCATCTTACACTTCTCAGGCATTATTTCAAATACCAGAAATGAATAAAAACCAGTTCTAGCTGCTCTAGAAGTTATGTATACCCTTCTAGTTCAGCTACTGAGTTATTCCAGGTAGTGATCAATCTCGAGTCCAGCTGGCCATGCCAATGAGGCTGGGGGATGGTGCCGGGGAGTATGCTGAGGCTCTGACCCTTGAAGGACAGTCACTGTGTTCTCTCCTATGGCCACAAGCTGACCACCTATCCCACGGACCCAGAGAGAGTAGAGGGGGTCTGATCAGTTCAAATCTTCCCCTCTAATAGAAAAGAGTAAAGATTCACTTGAAATGACTGACGGCCACAACACATTCTCATTATATGACATTCTCTGACAGTATGAAAACAGAGGGTAAATTCTCTTATTAAAAATTATTTGCGGGCGCCTGGGTGGCTCAGTGGGTTGAGCCGCTGCCTTCAGCTCAGGTCATGATCTCAGGGTCCTGGGATCGAGTCCCACATCGGGCTCTCTGCTCGGCCGGGAGTCTGCTTCCTCCTCTCTCTCTCTCTGCCTGCCTCTCTGCCTACTTGTGATCTCTCTCTGTCAAATAAATAAATAAAATCTTTAAAAAAAAAAATTTTTTTTTAAATTATTTGCATTTTTTGGGTGCCTGGGTGGCTCAGTGGGTTAAGCCGCTGCCTTCGGCTCAGGTCATGATCTCAGGGTCCTGGGATCGAGTCCCGCATCGGGCTCTCTGCTCAGCAGGGAGCCTGCTTCCCTTCCTCTCTCTCTGCCTGCCTCTCCGTCTACTTGTGATTTCTCTCTGTCAAATAAATAAATAAAATCTTTTTTAAAAAATTATTTGCATTTTTTTCTCAAAATGATTATCATTTCCATGCTGTTAGGGTTTTCTTTGTAATTTTTTTAATAGACAATAGTCCATGCCATTTTTTAAAAAAGATTTTATTTATTTGTGAGATAGAGAGGACAGACTGTGGGCACAAGAGAGAACAAGCAGGGGAGGGGCAGAGGGAGAAGCAAACTCCTCCCGGAGCAGGGATCCCAACCTGGGGCTTGATCCCAGGACTAAAGGATCACTAACTGAGCTGAAGGCAGACGCCCAACCTACTGAGCCACCCAGACACCCAGTCCATGCCATTTACAAACAAAATTTATAAGATTACTGCCCTAATAAGTACAAAATATTTTTTTTTAAAGATTTTATTTATTTATCAGAGAGAGAGAAGGGGAGAGAGCGAGCACAGGCAGACAGAATGGCAGGCAGAGGCAGAGGGAGAAGCAGGCTCCCCGCTGAGCAAGGAGCCCGATGTGGGACTCGATCCCAGGACGCTGGGATCATGACCTGAGCCGAAGGCAGCTGCCCAACCAACTGAGCCACCCAGGCGTCCCAAGTACAAAATATTTTTTAAGCTTTATTTATTTAAGTAATCTCTACACCAAACTTGGGGCTTGAACTCACAATCCAGAGATCAAGAGTCACATGTCCTCCTACTGATCCAGCCAGGTGCCCCACTACAAAATATTCTATCAAACAATTTAGACACCGATTTATGAGATATAAAATTGATATACATCCAGTAGATAACAAAGCTTGCACTTAATAATTGATTTTGCACCTAATAACTTAGAAATTACCTCTATTCTACCTACCTCTGGAAATCAAAGTCTATGATTTAAAAAGAAAAAAAGGAAGAATACTCCATATAGTAAACAAGTGGAAAACAGAGCATGCATTCTACCCTGCATCATGGGAATTATAGTCAATTATTTTTTTTTAAGATTTTATTCATTTATTTAAGGTTTTTTTTTAAAGATTTTATTTATTTATTTGACAGAGATCACAAGTAGGCAGAGAGGTAGGCAGAGGGTGGGGGGAAACAGGCTCCCTGCTGAGCAGAGAGCCCAATGTAGGGCTCGATCCCAGGACCCTGGGATCATGACCTGAGCCAAAGGCAAAGGCTTAACCCACTGAGCCACCAGATTTTATTTATTTATTTGAAAGAGAGAGAGCACAAGCAAAGAAGCAGCAGGCAGAGGGAGAAGCAGGCTCCCTGCTGAGCAAGGACACTCCCCGACAACGTGGGACTCGATCCCAGGACGCTGGGATCATGACCTGACCCGAAGGCAGACGCTTAACCAACTGAGCCACCCAGGCGCCCTTACAATCAATTATTCTTAACAAAAGAATCATGACTTATCTGAAGATCATACATCCAAAAAAGAAAAAGGCACCATCAACTCTCAATTACCTAAGCACACATATTCCTTTTGGTGCATTAGTCAGAGTCCCATCCCTTGGCCAAGGACATTAAACAGAGGTGACCAAGTTTGTGTGTCTGCCAGTGTGCACGCTTCTGTAGGTAGTGAGGTAGTGAGCCCACTCAGCAGTGCATTTGCAATTTTGGTCATGACAGAGGCAGTGGGAATATTAAAGCTACTTTGATCCTGTGAAATAGAACCATTATCTGTTGGTGCTAGTACAACACAGGTGGTTATTGGGCCCAGTCACCTAACTACAGAGCAAAAGGATCTCACGTTGGCACCAGGAGGGGTCGGGCAGGTACAATGAAGAAAATCAGCATCCATTCAACTTGCTGATTCTCAGATCACCCTCCCTCAGCTTCAACTGAGTGTTTGATAAGTATAAGCTGAGTATCTGAAATAAACACAGAGCAGGGGCGCCTGGGTGGCTCAGTGGGTTAAAGCCTCTGCCTTCAGCTCAGGTCATGATCCCAGAGTCCTGAGATTGAGCCCCGCATCAGGCTCTCTGCTCAGTGGGGAGCCTGCTTCCCTTTTTCTTTCTGCCTGCCTCTCTGCCTACTTGTAATCTCCGTCTGTCAAAAAAATAATAAATAAAATCTTAAAAAACAAAAAACAAAAAACCACACTGAGCCTACTGAATAGCTCTACTTCAGTGGCTCCCAGTTTAACCTCTTCAAAAAAGAACAGATGACTTCACAGACCGCCACGAGAGTTTACAGGGTCCAGATGTAACCTTCTACAAGAAAATTGTTTTAAATATAGGAAACAATTATTTTGAGACTGTGACAGGCAATGCAAGAGTGTCATTCTTCTGAGAAAGGAAATGAGTGAGGGGAGCCTTCTGATGGTCAGTGTTTCCAACCTGGACACAATGTGCAGACCCTAGCAAGACAAGAGGAATATGAAATAGAGCCTGAGTCTCACTGAGATCAGAATTCAGAAAGACCCAGGTGGCTAGAACAGAGAAGGAAACAAGGTTGGGTAGAGGAAGAAGCTGAGGTTGCCAGACGGCCTCCCCTCGAAACCCTCGCCCCACAGTGAGCTCTGCGGGTTAAATGGCCCTGCAGAGTTGTCGTCAGCTGGCTTAGATGGCCTTCACCTTCCCACCTCATCAGCCGCTGCATGTGAAAACCCTATCCAAGTGAGTGGGTTCACTGTTGCCCAGAGGCTGGGTGAGTCCTCCATGAAGAAAGATCTGGATGGCACATCAGTATCTACTACAGGGCACTCTTAAAATCATGCCTAGTTATTTCACGTCTCTGCTTGGAATACTTCAAAGGCTCCCCAACAAATGCACAGCATTCCAAGCTCTTCAGATCTGGCACCTGCCCACTTCTTCAACGCTATCTCTTAACACTGTTGGCAGAGGCCCAAGGCTATACACACAGCAAGTGAATCGAAGCTCTCTTTAACGGCCCGTATTCTCTCTCCCTGTTCTGCCTTTGCACATGCTGCTTCTCCTGCCCCAGCCCAGCCGGAGAGAGGCTACCTGCCTTTGAGCTCCCCACGCACCCCACCCCCGACTTTCAATTCAGTACGGATATCACAACTGTCAGCCCTGCACGTCTGAGATCCCAAGTGGGGATCCATAAGCTCCTTGGGAGAACCACTTTCTTCTTGGAAGCCGCAGCACCCGACACCAAGGCTGAGGCAGAAAGGCTGAACACACGTGCGGGGTGTCGATGAAGGGAGGGATGGACGGACTCACTAAGCAGTCTCACCAGGTACTTCCTATCTCAAACTGTGCCTAGAGTCACTTCTCTGGCCCCACAGGGCTGCTGTCCACCTCCCCACCCCACCCTCCAGTCCTAGAGATTTTGCCTTCCCTGTGGTCTGGGACAAGGCCAGTTTGCCCTTGTCTGATAAGGTCGAGGAGCAGGAAGATGCTTGAACCATCCCTCTGGCCCTGCCACCCTGGCTGTGGTTCTCTTCTCAGCTTTGACCTGCGCACTTGTTTTCCATCTCCTGAACCCTCGGCTCTCCCCTGGGCCATCCACCATCACCCCTGGTCCCTTCACAAAATTCTCTTCCTGGTGCTGCAATGCACATTTTTCATTTCAAAACAATTCACTAAGATGCCTGGGTGACTCCACCGTTAAGCGTCTGCCTTCAGCTCCGGTCATGATCCTACAGTCCTGGGATAGAGCCCCGAGTTGGACTCCCTGATCGGCAGGAAGCCTGATTCTCCCTCTCCCACTCCCCCTGCTTATGTTCCTTCTCTCGCTGTCTCTCTCTGACAAATAAGTAAATAAAATCTTTAAAAAAAAAATTCATTAGCTTCTGTATTTTAAGCAATAGAAAGGGTGCTACATTTACTATTTTATGATAGAAAACATCAGGCTCTGGTCTAGAACAACTTTCCCCCAAATCCCTACTTCTACAGGAAATGAATACTAAGTATGCAATATAAAAATTTTTTTTTGCATTTCCAGTCTTTATTAACTGACACTTCTCCATATCTTGAGTACAATGAAGCTTGTACTTATAATAATATAAAAGGACTCCAAAATTTTGCAATGTACCAAAAGATTACGAACCTCAAAGAAAATTTCAGTTGTATTCGATATTTTCATAATGTTCATCATTTGACAATACGTCAAAATGTGACAGTATTCACCAATATGACACTATATTGATCAATTTATTCCTCAATTACAGCAGAAAACTGAGAAAGTTAAAGGTATAGATCTATACTCAGGAAGACCCACCCTAGACAAAATTATATTAAAGCTTCTGCCAGACTGGTAAGCGCTATCTAGATCCTAGAACAACAGCCACTAATGCTCAACGCATTTGAGAATAAAAGGGTCCAACTGGGGACGCCTGGGTGGCTCAGTTGGTTAAGCAGCTGCCTTCGGCTCAGGTCATGATCCCAGCATCCTGGGATCGAGTCCCACTTCGGGATCCTTGCTCTGCAGGGAGCCTGCTTCTCCCTCTGATTCTGCCTTCCACTCTGTCTGCCTGTGCTCGCTCTCGCTCGCTCTCTCTCTGACAAATAAATAAAATCTTTAAAAAAAAAAAAAAAGGGAGGTCCAACTGTGAAAACATGTCTTTCCCATCTCATTCCCCAGAACGGACAAGAACGAAATAGACAAAGGCTTGAAGAGCAAACAAGAACGCAAATATCTACAAAAACTAAGTAACTAATCCTTGAATCATCTAAAATGGATAATCTCTCCTATGTCATACATGTTCAAATAAATTCTGCCCTTTTCTGTGTTTATTGAAACTGAATTTGGCCATGCCCCGATCATTATTGTAAAATGTAATAAAATATCTGCAAAAGCAAAGTTCATTCCAAATATCAAAGGCCAAAAACTGCTCTCAAAGATTCATGTACAAATGGAATTCATGGAATGTAGATAATTCCTGAGGCTTGACTCATAAGACTCAACATGGCTGAAAGGACAAGATCACAATAATTATCGACCCACAGTCAATGCAAAGTGTGTCTGTCCAAAAATATATTTGCTCACCGCATACAATTCTGTTTAAAAAAATATAGAAGGCCGTATAAAAGAAGTTACAATGAATCAGGATTATGCTAAGAAACAACTGTTTCTTCTTCTTTTTTTTTTTTTTAAGATTTTATTTATTTATTTGACAGACAGATCACAAGTAGGCAGAGAGGCAGGCGGCTGGGGAGTGGAGGGGAAGCAGGCTCCCTGCTGAGCAGAGAGCCCGATGCAGGCCTGATGCAGGCCTCCATTCCAGGACCCTGAGATCAGGACCTGAGCCAAAGGCAGAAGCTTAACCCACTGAGCCACCCAGGTACCCCAAGAAACAATCATTTCTTATTTGTAACCTTTATTAGAGTGAAGAATGATACTGAAGTTTTAAATATAAAAGAATAAAAAACTAAGCATATTTACCAACAAATAACACCTAATTCATGGCAAAATAGAGTGCTTACTATGCACTAAGCGTTTTACGTACATGTGTGATTTCAACTTCATAGAACATCACTGACACAGATACTAACATCACCAGTTTACATATAACAAGGGCTCCTTCTCCAGGTGGCTCAGTCTGGGGGCTGGGTCTCAGAGCCCCCAGCTGTCTCACTCTTGAATCCAAATTCTCAACCTCTATTGATTCATATAATCAATCCCAGAATGAGGCAGTCAGGATAAGTAAACATTTCAAGTAATTATATAACTCATGCTTAATAACATCAACACTTGTTCTTAATCAGTCGTGATGGAAACTCCTTGACCCACTACATACAATATCTGGAATATGACTTAGGTTTTCTTTGGTGACTTACACACACCATTATTAATATTCATTTTATTGCCTTTATCTCTAATTAAAGCCATGGACAGACTGTATGCAGCTCTTTACTGAACTCATCCCAAGGAGTACAACATTCAAGCTGACATTTTTCAGGATGCACAAAGAACTAACTGCTTCTCATCCTGGCTCTGCCACATCCCCAGGCCATAACCATGACCATGGCCATGCCCCTGCCACTCCCCAAGCTTCCTTCCTCTTCGGTGACACAGAGACCTACAGCTCCACCTTGCAGAGCTTGCTAAAAGGTTCAAGGCAAACATAACACAAACATGATCAAGACCTATAAACTACAAAAGGACTATAGGTTTTATTATTTCCCTTCAATTAAATGCTTGGATTATATATTCTTCCTCTCCAATCCTGTTCTAAAGAGGAATGAAATTGGGGCATCTGAGTGGCTCAGTGGGTTAAAGCCTCTGCCTTTGGCTTAGGTCATGGTCTCAGGGTTCTGGGATGGAGCCCCACATCGGGTTCTCTGCTCAGTAGGGAGCCTGCTTCCCTCTCTCTCTCTCTGCCTGCCTCTCTGCCTGCTTGTGATCTCTGTCAAATAAATAAATATTTTTAAAAAAAAAAAGAAGAGGGACGCCTGGGTGGTTCAGTTGGTTAAGCAGCTGCCTTCGGCTCAGGTCATGATCCCAGCGTCCTGGGATCGAGTCCCACATCGGGCTCCTTGCTCCGCGGGGAGCCTGCTTCTCCCTCTGACTCTGCCTTCCACTCTGTCTGCCTATGCTTGCTCTCGCTCGCTCTCTCTCTGACAAATAAATAAATAAAATCTTTAAAAAAAAAAAAAGAAGAAGAAGAAGAATGAAATTCACATGTAGCTGACAGTCTCCACAACCCATCCACAATCCAACAGCAGTTTGACGAGCTGGCCAGTCAGAAGCATATTACAGTTTCCACTGACGAACATCAGTAATTGTGTCTTTTGTCCTGATGGCCTTGGCAAGGCCAGAGCACTTAAGGCTGTGAGAAGTTTGTGTTTCCCCAAGCGGTGTGAGCATGCAGTATCTTAACCACTGGACATTTAGCATGAAATGCAGCAAAAGGCTTCATGATAGATTAAATTCATTAAGGGAGGAATTAATTTGGACTTTTCCCATTCCTTTAGAGAAAGTAATCCATGTTATAACCTGATACAAAGGAACAAATGCTCCTATAAGCAATATCCCATAAAGTAACCCAAGACAAGAAACAATCTTGAACAGCTTCAAAGGTCACTGGAAGCCATAAAAAGTTTCCTCTAAAAAACAAACCAAGATCTGACACATATGAACAGATAATTCACATGAGAGGAAACCCAAAGACTAAACAGACACGTGCAAAAAAGTTCATCTTTCCTAATGGACAAAAAAGTTGATATACCTCTACACAATACAGACAATAACGAATTTGGAAATTAATCTGGTGACATATTGACAAATTAATCTGGTGACTCATGCAATTTGACTTGGTAATCCCACTCCTGGGATTATTTTAAGTAATTTGTTAGAAACAAAAAGATACATGAATATAGATACACATAATACAGATACTCAAAACATTCGAATGCTTTGCATAATTTGGTACCTCAATGCGGAAAAAAAAAAGTTTTTAATCAAAACAAAAGCAATCGGGAGGCCTGGGTGGCTCAGTTGGCTAAGCGGCTGCCTTTGGCTCACGTCATGATCACAGCATTCTGGGATCAAGTCCTGCATCGGGCTCCTTGCTCCGCAGGGAGCCTGCTTCTCCCTCTGCCACTCTGTCTGCCTGTGCTCACTCTCTCTCTCTCTCTCTGACAAATAAATAAATAAAATCTTAAAAAAAAAATAAAACAATCATTATTCTATACAAAATATTAAATAAGAAAATACTAAATAGGGGCACCTGGATAGCTCAATCTTTAAACATCTGCCTTCGGCTAAGGCCATGGTCCCAGGGTCCTGGGATCCAGCCCCTGCTCAGTAGGAAGCCTGCTTCTCCCTCTCCAACTCCTCTGCTTGTGTTCCCTCTCTCGCTGTATCTCTCTGTCAAATAAATAAATAAATAAAGTGAAAAATCTTTAAAAATAAATAAAATACTTATGGTTTGTCTCCCTCCCACTCCCATCTTGTTTCATTTATTTTTCTCCTAACCCTTTAACCCCCCCATGTAGCATCTCCACTTCCTCATATATCACGGAGATAATATGATAGTTGTCTTTCTCCAATTGACTTATTTCGCTAAGCATGATACCATAAGTGACTCTTAATCTCACAAAACAAACTGAGGGTTGCTGGGGGGAGGGGGTTGGGAGAGGAGGGTGGGGTTATGGACATTGGTGAAGGTATGTGCTATGGTGAGTGCTGTGAAGTGTGTAAACGTGGTGATTCACAGACCTGTACCCCTGGGGATAGAAATACATTATATGTCTATAAAAAATTAATATATATATATATATAAAATTTTAGTAAGATAAGCAAAAAACAAATGGGTTCAATAGGAGTGTAACCGTACAAATATATGGGTGAAAAGGTAAAGTGCAAAATAAAAACTGTTGTGTTAGAGTGATGCCACTTAGAAAATTCTCATTCAAAATCATTAAGCAGAATGCCTTGCTGCCTCAGTCGGTACAGCGTGCAACTCTTGATCTTGGGATTGTGAGTTCAAGCCCCATGCTGGGTAAAGAGATTATTTAAAAAAAAAAAAAAATTTTTTTCTTTAAAAAAAATCCTTAAGCATCATTGCTACTTACTTCACCTTCTAAATGAAAAATATGTAATGCACATCATTTCTTTTTAAAGAATTTATTTATTTATTTGAGAGAGAGACAGTGAGAGAGAACATCAGTGAGGAGAAGGTCAGAGAGAGAAGCAGACTCCCCGTGGAGCTGGGAGCCCGATGCGGAACTCGATCCCGGGACTCCGGGATCATGACCTGAGCCGAAGGCAGTCGTCCAACCAACTGAGCCACCCAGGCATCCCCACATCATTTTTTTAAACCACTTAAACTCAACATTTGCCACATCCCTTCAACCAACTAAAATAATGTATATAAAATTTAGAAGATTATCTACAAAATAAGAATCAACCAGAAACCATTCCCTTAAGAATGTGATTTGTGATGGGGTACCTGGGTGGCTCAGTGGGTTAAGCCACTGCTTTCAGCTCAGGTCATGATCCCAGGGTCCTCAGATCGAGCCCCGCATCGGGCTCTCTGCTCAGCAGGGAGCCTGCTTCCCCCTCTCTCTCTCTGTCTGCCTCTCTGCCTATCTGTGATCTCTGCCTGTCAAATAAATAAATAAAATCTTAAAAAAAAAAAAAAAAAGAATGTGATTTGTGGTTAATAAAAAAAATAATAATAATAATAACTCTAAGTCCTTTCAGTGTCCCTGTGACGTCCATCACGGAATCCTCACAATAGCCTTTGCTAGCATGAATTCTCCTTGTTTTTTCTGACTTACTGAAGAATTTAATTTTGTGGTATTTATAAAAAAAGTGTACTCTGTGGCATACTAAAGGGAAAACACAGAAAGACTTCTATCTTCTTTTGTTTATTTATCTGAATACCTTTAATGTTCCTCCGTTCTTCTCAGGCCCTAGAAGATGAACTTGGGAAGCCTCTTCCTTTCTGAGTGACGCTACACCTGACTACTGTCCCTTTTCTCCCTGAACACAATTAACAGTCTCTGTGGAACTGGCTTTTCCGCCTTCCCAGCTTCCCTTCTAGGATACACCAGCCCCCTGGAGAGAGTTTCTTGGAAGAAACGAAAACCAACAGACTATTATGGTAACTGTCTGAGTTCAGGGGGTGGAGACCCTCAATGGGCTCCGGTGGGCCCTCACCAGGATTTTCCACCTAGACCTGCCTGTCTCCTCCCTCTACTCACAGCTTAGTGACCACTGGGGCTAACTCTGGGGCAGGTGGCCTCTCAACCAGAAGTTCATGTTTAGGGGTGCTGGGTCTCTTTCCCCTGCCTGCTAGAGGACACATATTTACAACAAGGAAAAGATTTTGAAGTTGATCTTCTAATAACACTTGCATGAACAGAGGCTTCCTGATAGCTGTTATTATTAGGACAAATCCGTCCTACCTGTTCTTCTCATTACAGTCTTCTTGGTTTGTGAGGCAGTGGGACTCTTTAAACTGCCTAGCATTTTTCCAGATACAGAACATGTATCCCTTCCCCTGATGGAAGATAAGGTCATTCTCCTGGAAGGCCCTCAAACTCCCCAGGCTGAGACCAGGGCCTTCTACTACTCCGGATGGAACAGAATCTTCCATGCCCTATGCTAAAGCCCTCCCATTCTTGCCTACGCACAAAGGCCTTTTTTCCTTAGGTTTATTATCCCCAAATCAAGGGCTCAGTCATGATCTGTATATTATCACCTTCATGAATCCATTAACTCATTCCCTACGTAACAGAGGAAGATTCCTCAAGGATGTGGGTTGCTTTACACTGTTAAAAGAACCAGCAACATGAACGGAGCAGATGAAGCAAACTGCATTATGGAAGTGCCTGGGACCAGAAGAGTTAGTTATGCCTGAATGTTCTTTTTCTTATTTTATTTTTATTTAAAGATTTTTACTTATTTGTTTGACAGACAGAGAGACAATGAAAGAGGCAACACAAGCAGGGGGAGCAGCAGAGGGAAAGGGAGAAGCAGGATCCCTGCAGAGCAGGGAGAGCCCAATGTGGGACTTAATCCCCGAGCCCTGGGATCACGACCTGAGCCAAAGGCAGACGCTTAATGACTGAGCCACCCCAGGTGCCCCTTGCCTGAACATTCTTGTTCATTGCTTTAAAAAGGAGCTTCACCAGCAGACACTGAAAGGACAGAAATCCAGAGAGAATGGGTGTCAGCAAATCATTATCTTGATTCCTGGGTGGCCCCAAATATAAGCGATTTTAACCAAGTTACCCCCCACCTCCCCAGCTCAGGAGATAAGGGTGTGTGTTGCCACCCTCCCCAATCCCCCGTAGGCCTGTTAACCGGGTCTACAGGCCTCATCGAGCGGTGTGGACAGATCAAATGCAGACTGGTGAGATCTAGACACACCGGGCCCACGGGGCAGAGTCCCATTCAAGTTCCCACATGTGCCCGTTCAGCTTCACCCACCCACTCGCCATGCAGAGAAGACCACATGTGCCAAGGCAAATAGCCCAGCCTGGAAAACCCAGAAGGCCACACCTTAACACGCTTAGTCATAAAATGACATGAGAAACACCAGGGAAGGAAAGAGGCAAACATAGAGATTAAGAAAACAAAGCAAGAAACACACAGGAAAACATGCATATGTTCATTATGAAAAATGAAATACATCTCTTTGATCCCAAACAGCATCGGTAAATATCCAGCTCCACATACTGGCTCCGAACAACACCGTCGTCCGCCCAGAAAATCAGAGCTGTGACAATTAACACCTGTGTAAATCTTCTGACACACTCTATTTCGATCCCAGTATTAAAACATCAGAATTAAAACGGTGCTTCTTTCTACTTCCACGGTTTCCTTCGTCTCTATGAAGGCAAAATGTGAATGCAGGCAATCAAATCACTGCCTTCTCAGCAGAGCAACTGGAAACTCTCAGAGACCTCCTGTTGATACAAATCCCTCCCCCAAATCCTCCTCCTAAACTTTTGACCTATTGCTTCTAAGCTCACCAATTCTTGGCAGTGAGTGGTAATGAACTTAAAAAGTGAAGTTTTGGGGCGCCTGGGTGGCTCAATGGGTTAAGCCTCTGCCTTCAGCTCAGGTCATGATCTGGGGGTCCTGGGATCAAGCCCCGCATCCAGCTCTCTGCTCAGCGGGGAGCCTGCTTCCCCCCCCAACGCCCCCCCCCCCCGCCTCTCTGCCTACTTGTGATCTCTCTGTCAAATAAATAAATAAAAATCTCTAAAAATTAAAAAAAAAAAAAATTGAAGTTCTGGTCAACCTGGGTGGCTCACTCATTAAGCGTCCGCCTCAGGCTAGGGTCCTGCGATGGAGCCCCACAACAGGCTCCCTGCTCAGCGGAAGTCTGCTTCTCCCTCTGCCTCTCCTCCTGGCTTGTGCTCTCTCTCTCTCTCACTCTCTTTTTCTCTCTCAAATACATGGATAAAATCTTAAAAAAAAAAAAAAGAATTATAGTTCCTATTTGACTACAAGTTAACTTACAGACTTCCCAGCTTTTCTTCCAGGGGCCTGGGACTGCTATTTTTATATATGAAAACAGTGATGATGCACCTCTTTTCTCTCCCTGAGGGTTTCCCATAATATATTTATAGAACTGGACATTTTCCAAACCCAGACATAATTCCCTGTGCCATTTTTGAGGACGGACAATTTTGGTTTTGTTTTTCTCTTATCTCAAGGGAAAATCAACGGCCCAGCAAATTAATGTATCCTGCATCCTTTCATCCTCACAGACCAAAGACCAGAACTGATTGAGGTTTCAGTTGGTCTCTTTCCAGGTCTGGGTGGATGCTAATCCTCAGTAACAGGTTTGCTGGACGAGCAACAGACTGGGCATCCAGGGACAGTAGATCTGACCCCTTCCATCCTCCCCCTCACTCACTAGGGGGGCCTCAAACAAGTCATCATACTATCTTAGTTTCTCTGACCATAAAAGACGACGACCAAAGCGATCAAAAGGAACATATTTTGGGGGGTTTTGAAAATTAGGAAGATGGGGCAGGTGCCTGGGTGGTTCAGTCAGTTAAATGTCTGCCTCTTGGTTTCTGCTCAGGTTCTGATCTCAGGGTTATGAAACTGAGCCCCGCAACAAGCTCCACATTCAGCGCGGATCCTGCTTGAGATTCTCTCTCTCCCTCTCGCTCTGCTCCTCCCCCATTTGTACACATATGCTCTCTCTCTCAAATAAATAAATAAATAAAATCTTTAAAGAGAGAAAGAGAATAAGAAATAATTCAAATATAATGGTATCCACTATCACAACTACTTAAGCTTTAAGCAACCAACTTGATCCAAGGCCACCAAATGTAACACCCGTATCTCCATGTAGCACAGCCCCTGCATACACTGCTTAGGAGCCAAGCAAAGAATACATTTGAGTTGAAAAGACATTGAGGTATGTTTTTTTGAAGCCCTGGAATCAGTATTCAACTATAGGCTGCTAGATCCTCTTGCAGACCTACAGCAGAGGGGTGCCTGGGTGGCTCAGTTGTTGGGTGTCTGCCTTCCTAATCTCGGGGTCCTGGGATCGAGCACAGGAGGGAGCCTGCTTCTCCCTCTACCGCTTCCTCTGCTTATGTTCCCTCTGTCACTGTATCTCTCTGTTAAATAAATACATAAAATCTTTAAAAAAAAAAAAAAAAAACCCTACGGCAGGAGAACGCTGGAAAATCTCTTCCCCAAGTTTCCATCAGGGTCCACAGGCCTACAAGAGGCTTCTGGTGCCTCCAGGCTGCCGAAAGCACCCCAGTGATTTGAATGAAGTCAGGCTTTGATCTACTTCAAGTCCTTAGGGTTTTGGGGTCCACCCTAAATATACCCAGATTGGGAGAACTGGGAAAGTCCACACCCCTGTGTGAACCCTTATAAAATCTTCCTGGAGGAAAGGAAGAAAGGAAGCTCCAAAAAAATGAGATAATTTTAGATTTCTCAGGCCAAGCCATCGCAAATTTTGGGGATCAGCTTAGGAAAAATACAAGAGCCTCAGGTCCACTGTAGTCTGAACCAGAATCATTGGGATGATCCATGGTCCACAGACCTCCCTAGGGTGGAGCAAAATCAAACAGAGAGATGTGCTAAGGTACAGTGAATGCCCTTGCAACAGGCACTCTAGCCAGAAATCTGCTTCCATGCTGAAGTTTCTGGCACAGTCTGGGAGCTCCGGAACCCCGGCGAGGCCATCAGCCAGCTCCTCCACCTCAGCAGCCAAGCATCACCTTGGGGATGCACTGTTAGTCCTTCAAATGCACCTGCTTAAAGATTCATGCCAAAAAAAAAAAAAAAAAAAAAAAGAAGAAGAAGAAGAAAACTAAAATACTGTAAATGTTACTATTTGAAAGTTTTGTTATTTAAGACGTGAGGGGGTTTTTTCCCCCCATGTTCTAGCTGCTATTGATGAGTATTTCTTAACTCACTCAATTTTTTTTTTCTATTCTGTTCGTCTACATCAATCAAAGTACTTTCACTTCACCAATCCCTTTGTGCAACGTCCTCACAGAGGTATGTGATTCCACAAAAGCAGGCGACAGCTTGAGATCACTGGTCCAGCAACACCCGTGTACCTTCTCTGCCCCGAGCTCAACTTCCCGCTAGAAGAAGGAAGTGATAGGGTTGGAAGACAGCCCCAAAATGTTGTCATTGTTATTGTGAACCTTTAAATAGATCTTTGTATCTGTAAAGGGTTTGGGGTTCTGCTCACAGAGATCCTGTGGGAAGGCCTATGCTACTAGCCCCATCTTTGATTTTCATCTACGTTGCACACTACATTGCTCCTGTAAATGGGGGCTAATAAAGTGGAAACTACCCAGCCCCCGCCCCCCATAATTCCTTAAAAAATCAAAGACTTGAAAGGTTCTTTTTACTCATGTGATCATGGAGATAAAAATTAACCTGGACGACTCCATCTCAGAGAACTCCGCCTGCCCACTAGTTTTAACACCATGCCCTTTGTCCTAACAACAAAATTTCTTCCGACACTTTTCTCTTTTGATATTTTTTATCTTCTGCATCAGGACATCAATTTCATAGGACAAGTCATGCAAGGAAAAGGAATATTTCAGAACAACTGTGGTAATTAAGCAAAATTCGGCTTCATTTTGACGAAGCAGATGCAGAAAGCTAAAATGAAAACACGGCTTGTTTTCAAAATGGTTATATATATTGCTAATTCTTTCAGCAAGATTCTTGTTTTTGCTTTGGGGATTACCCACTTCAAATCCCTGGTTTTTGTTTCTTAAAAAAGCAGTTATGGTAAATGGGCTCAAAATATTATCTGCCTCTAAAAATAAACATCTTTGTTTTGAAAAACATTCCTAAGTTTAAAGTTCCAGCTATTCCCAAAACAGAAGACAGAGTTAATCAGCAATTTTTAAGAGAACTCAGGCAGGTTACAGAAATTCTTCCAGGAACCCCTTGGCCCATCCTCCATGCACAATATCCAGCAAATTACAGTACTTTGTTAGCTCCCAAGACAAAAGAGGCCTGGGGGGGGGGGGGCGGTGGAAAGGTTGGGGGTGGGGCTGCTGGGGGATCTTCCTACAAATTGGGGGGGGCAGTGCCCAAATGTGATACTCCAAGAGAAGGCAACCTCTAGTACTAAAAGTACTTTTACATGTTTATGTCCTTTTGTACAACAAGAACTAGGTTAAAAAAATCGAAATGAACAAAATGTTGGGTGCTCTGAAGGATGGCTATCAAACAGATGCAAGCGATTTGTAAGTAAAAAGAAACAAGGAAGGGAAGGAAGCCAATAAGCCCAGGAAAGCAGAATGAATAGGAAGATTACACTTCCCCAGTCAGCGAGAAAGGTTTTAACTGTCCTAATCCAAGTGTTTAAGACCCTTGAAAACAATAACCTTCCAGAAAGCAGATACAAGTAGTCGACAAAAGAACAGACAGCCTAGCATGTGCCTCTGTCAAGTCAAGTCACCATTCACTGGGGGACAAAAAAGGGAGAGAACGAAAACCATGAACCCAGATAGTTTAAACAGATCAAGTTCTAGGAAGAATTTTCCAAGCTGTGGCCTCAATCCCCCTTTATATTCTGTGGCCCATCTGTGGTTTACGAAGGAAGCAAGGGTGCCATTACCCTGCTTTATTTAGTAAAGGCAAAAAATGAGAATTTTACAATTTCCCATTAAGACTTTCCTCCCATATTTTAGAGTATAATAAGGTGAACATCTTCACCTGCATGACCATGTAAATATAGGAAAATAAAGTCTACCTTCATAATAAAGAATGTTAAGTCTTGGGGCGCCTGGGTGTCTCAGTCATTAAGCACCTGCCTTGGGCTCAGGTCATGATCCCAGGGTCCTGGCTCCAGCCCTGCCCTGAGTGAGGCTCCCTGCTCAGTGGGAGGCCTGCTTCCCCTTTCCTCAGCCCCTGCCAGGGCTCCCTCTCTCACTGTGTCTCTCCCTGTCAAATAAATAAATAAAATCTTTAAAAAAAAAAAAATGTTAAGCCTATGCCAAATCCATTTTATGTAAGAAATATGTCACAGACATATTAACATATTAACACTTGGACAATCCCATGGGTATACCTGACATCAATCTGATAAGAGAGATGATATTGAATCTTTTCGAATGTGAATAGCTATATACAGCTCCAATAATACTGGGAAGGCAAAGCTATGAAAGGTTTTAAGCAGCTTCTTAAGTAGAGATGTTAATGTTATTTGTCTATTAAACAATACTTTCCAAAAAATACAAAAATAATATACTCACAAATCAGTAAGGAAAAGAAAACCTAACAGGAAAATACACAAATGATAGGAATGGGTCCTAGAAAAGGACTTAAAAAAACTACATATTCAAACATTAGTGAATGGATAAATAAACTGTGACATACTCATACAAATGAATATTAAACAATGAAAATGGGGGCGCCTAGGTGGCCCAGTGGGTTAAAGCCTCTGCCTTCGGCTCAGGTCATGATCCCAGGATCCTGGGATGGAGTCCCGCATTGGGCTCTCTGCTCAGCAGGGAGCCTGCTTCCTCCTCTCTCTCTCTCTCCCTGCCTCTCTGCCTACTTGTGATCTGTGTCTGTGAAATAAATAAATAAGATCTTAAAAAAATAAAATAAAATAAAAATCAATGAAAATGAATAAATCAGAGCTACACATATCAATATTGACATAGCTCACAAATAAAAAGTTGAGGGAGAAAAAAACAACCTGCCGAAGAATGCATACAGAATGAGGCCAAACTACATGCAATCTTAAAAAATATTGCTTTAGGAGGGGTGCCTGGCTGTAGAACATTTGACTCTTGATCTTGAGGTCCTGAGTTCAAGCCCCATGTTGGGTTTACAGCTGACATTAAAAAAAAAAAAATGGTGAGGAGTCCATGATATTCAGCCAGTAAGCTTGACATGGCTGATCTGTAGTTTATGGCCAGCCACCATTATGAGTGGCTGTTCCCAATACACTTTCAGTTGTTAAATGCTTTGAAAATCACCCTTAACATTCATATGCAACATGGATGCCTAGGTGGCTCAGCTGGTTAAGCAACTGCCCTCGGCTCAGGTCCCACAATGGAGTCCCACATCTGGCTCCCTGCTCAGCTGGGAGTCTGCTTCTCCCTCTAACCCTCGCCCCTCTCATGTTCTCTTTCTCATTCTCTCTCTCAAATATATAAATCTTTTTTAAAAAATTCATATGCCTGGGTGGCTCAGTGTGTTAAGCCTCTGCCTTCAGCTCAGGTCATGATCTCAGGGTCCTGGGATTGAGTCCCACATCAGGCTCTCTGCTTAGCAGGGAGCCTGCTTCCCTCTCTCTCTCTCTCTCTCTGCCTGCCTGCCTCTCTGCCTGCTAGTGATCTGTCAAATAAATAAATAAAATCTTTTTTAAAAAATGCATATGCAACAAAATTATAAAGAAATGCATGAGGATGATAAATACCCAAATTAGATAGCAACACCTGTGAAGAGGGTAGGGGGTCACAACCATGTTACCAATATTTTGTTTCTTAAATAAGATGTTAAAGCACGTAAGTACTTACTGTCTGATGATTTATATGATTTCACAGATCTTAATACATAACAATTTAAACATATATAAACATACATAAATCAGCAAAAGCTTTGAGCCAGGAATCTGGATGGAGATAGCCATTTTATTCCTTGTTCTATCAATTACCTGTGGGACCTTGCTGCTCCTGAATCTTGGTTCCTCTTTGGTGAAGTAAGAGAATTCAAGTATCATTCAGTTCTAAAATTCTTACCTGAATTCAACATGATGGCTGTGGGCCTCTCTAGATTCTAATAAAACAGCCCCCCACTGCTGCCCCTGTACCAGCATTATAAATCATATAGGAGACAAGATTCACTGATTGCTTATGGAGAGCTTGTAGCTTTTTTTTTTAAGCACATAAACATTGTAAAGCACCCCAGGAATGGTTTTTAATCCTGCCACCCTCTCTCTCCTTTACTGTCCTTTCTGAGGGAGACCTCTGAAAGCTAGCTGGCTAGGTTCAGGAAAGCAAAGCAATGATTATCAGTAAAGAGCGGGGGTAGTGTAATTGATCCAAGATAAAACATACTTTATATTTAGTTGTGCCTATAGGTTATTTTACATAATAATGATACTCCTAAAGTGGGGGAAACTGAGACCGTTAATGAGTTCTTCAAGAGCATACAACTCTGTGGGTAAACCCAGGATTAGAATTCATAACTGGTATCTTAGAAGTGATGTTTTTACTCAATTTTTTATCTCTCCTATGACACACCATTATTTCACAAACCCTCAAGACTCCTCTTAGAGAAAAGAGTTCCCTTTTCGTCCCTACAATCCAACTATATTTAATAATTTACCAAGACTTGCACAGTGACAAAGCAAATAAATGAGCAAATTCTTAGATCACTCAGTAAAACATTGTAGATTTTAATAAATTAGTCCCAGATTCTGGTACATATAATTTTGCTTAGGAAAGTGCTATGACTTTAAAAAAAAAAAAAAGAAAGAAAGAAAGAAAGAAAAAAAGATGCATTTCTTCTAACCACTTTAGATTATAATTTGCATGCTAGGTTTTTTTTAAAAAAATAATTTTTTTATTTTTTTTAATAAACATATTTTTTTAGCCCCAGGGGTACAGGTCTGTGAATCGTCAGGTTTACACACTTCACATGCATGCTAGGATTTTAAGGAAATAGTCCTAAGGGAATTTTTTAAAAATTCAAAATCTCCCCCCAAATAGAGCTCCCTTCTGTTCTTTGAGTTTGTGCTTCTCTTTAACTCTTTATTCCCAAAAATATCCCATTCATTACTGTGTGATTTGCACTGATAAATAGGGAGTTTTTACTTGACACCTAGTCTTACTCAACCAGTAAATCTTAGCATTCTGACTGGTTAGTGGGAAACTAGATGGGGCAGGGGGGGGGGGGTGGAGGAGGGGGGGCGGTGCTGAAAATTAACTGCTATGTGATTTAGAAGCTGTTTTTCCTAGGGTGCCAGCCAGGCGAGCAATTCTAACAGGTATTCATTTGTGAAAAAGTTGCTGAATCAAGCAACTATGGAAACAGAGGGTGTTTCTGAAAAACAGATTTATTTCTGAAATAGCAGAACTTTACGCTATGAAACCCTCCTCTTTCAGGCGTCCCTTGTGACTTGCTAGAGAGCTTGCAAACTAGTTTCCTTTTCATTTCTAAACAGACAGAAGTTTCTCACCTGAAGAGACAACCAAACTTGTTTGTTTGAGTTTTCCCCAAGGATACATATTTGCCAATTCTGTGGACACAATTCTGAGATCTGATTTGAGGTCAGATCATCTCAGGAAGAGAACAGAATGCACTTCTGTGTATACTAAATTACCCTCTTTGTTACTTATAACATGTGCAGTGACGCTATTAGAAATTTGTCCAGCTTTTTAAAATAATAATAATAATTGCCTAGTTCTGAGATCACTTTTTCTTTAGTATATCTCTTAATTCTTTAAAATATTTAGAAATTTATGTACTTCCTTATGAAACTAAGTTTTTTAAGTGACCCTGAACAAGTTCTTTTCTTTTTTTTTTCTTTTTTTTTTTTTTTAGATTTTACTTATTTGACAGAGAGAGAGAGAATGAGAGAAGGAACACAAGCAGAGGGAGTGGGAGAGGGAAAAGCAGGCTTCCTGCTGAGCAGGGAGCCCAACGCAGGGCTCAGTCTGAGCCTAAGGCAGCAGGCGCTTAACAACTGAGCCACCCAGGAGCCCCAAAAATAAATTTCCTAAAACATAATCCTTACCTCCATAACTGGGATTACAAAATTCTTGAATTTTCTTTTCATGGAATTTCAAACTACAGTTTTGAGATTTCTAAGAAATAGTTTTTCATTCTCTCAAAGCCTTCGCACAGGGTGCCTGGGTGGCTCATTCAGTTAAGCATCTAACCCTCGATTTTGGCTCAGGTCATGATCTCAGGGTCAGGCTCCATGCTCAATTGGTGAGGGGTGGGGGGGTCTGCTTGAGACTCCCCCTCCAACCCATGCGCTCTTTCTCTTCAATAAAAAAAAAAAAGCCTTCCCCATGAAAATATACCTGACCTGTCCCCAGCCCCTGAAACACATAGAACATAAAACACCCTCAAAAAGTACCACCACCTTGGGGCACCTGGGTGGCTCAGTGGGTTAAAGCCTCTGCCTTCGGCTCAGGTCATGATCCCAGGGTCCTGGGATCGAGCCCCGTATCGGGCTCTCTGCTCCGCAGGGAGCCTGCTTCCTCCTCTCTCTGTGCCTGCTTCTCTGCCTACTTGTGACCTCTGTATGTCAAATAAATAAATAAAATCTTAAAAAAAAAAAAAGATAAAAAAAAAAAAAAAAAAAAAAAAGTACCACCACCTAAGTTGTTTCCTCCTTATCAGTGAACAATTAGAACACTCCCCCCAAAATGTCTTATCATTCCACAATATTTTCTTTAAAAAAAAAAAAGATTTTATTTATTTATTTGACAGAGATCACAAGTAGGCAGAGAGGCAGATGGGGGGGGGGGCACTGGAGGGATGGTGCGGGCTCCCTGCTGAGCAGAGAGCCCACTGTGGGGCCCAATCTCAGGAGCCTGAGACCATGACCTGAGTGAAAGGCTTAACCACTGAGCCACCCAGGAGCCCCACAATATTTTCTGAGGTGGACCAAAACTAGAACTACCAAAAGATCTTGAGAAGTAAGACCACTAAGACAAAACAAAATCTCTGTGTAATCCTTTGGCTGAAGCTCCTCCAATTTATTTCGTTACAAAGCTGACCAACTAAGAGAAGTAGATTTGTATCTGTTTCAAGGGCATATCTCACAATTTGCACATTCCTTCTGACAATCTACAGCGCTAAGAAAGTAAGGTGGCAGTGAATACTCCTTTGTCATAACTTGAAAGTGAGAACAGTAAAATTCTTCTTACATGGGTGATCTAAATCACAGATTCTCTTTTTTCAAAGAATGACAAAACTACTAAGAATGGTTTAGATTTATTTAGTTCTTCATTTGTGCCAGATTTTTAAAAAATATTTATTTATTTATTTATTTGAGAGAGACAGAAATCGTGAAAGAGAGCATGAGCAGGAAGGAGGGGGAGAAGCAGACCCCCAGCTGAGCAAGGAGCCCAACGTGGGGCTCGATCCAAGGACCCTAGGATCATGAACTGAGTTGGAGGCAAAGACTTAACTGACTGAGCCACCCAGGCATCTCTGTGTCAGATATTTTATACGTGCCATCTCTTCTCATCCTCACAAGTCCATAATATAAACACTACCCCATTTAGGAACAGAGAAGTAAAGTAACTTGCCCAAGACCATTCAGCAAGTCATTGGCAAGACTTGCTTGAACACAAGCAGGCTCCACTCCCTGTCCTTAAGAGAAAGTTTCTAATGGGCAAGGCAGAGCTAAGCTACTACTCACGTATCCCACGATTCTGTTAGAGAAATTTACCAAAGCACATATTATCTGAGCAGTCAACATAGGAAGTGATTAACAGCCTAATATCGTGACCAAACTAAAATGGATCTTTGTGAGTTAAAATTTTCAGCTCAATATGCCCTTTCTCCTCTTTAAAATAAGTAAGATGAAACACGTTTTGTTTTGTTGTGTTTTAGGTTGTTTCCCCCCCCCCCCCACTGTTGCAGCTAGCTGGCAAACTTGTGTAATAAATTAACTAACAGAACTGGTTTAGCAACAAATAACCTCAAGGTCTCTAAATTCTAATCATAGGTACGTCACTGATTCCAAAGATGATCCAATAGTTTTTAACTTAAGTTAAATTTGATGTTTATATGGCTTTCAGAACACAGTTTGAATAAAGAACCCATATCCATGAAACCTCAATAATAAACCCTGATTCCAAATATCTAGGTGAAAAGGGAAAAGCACAAATTCTAGCTACTCTGCTTAATTATTGCCAGGGTTCCGGGTATTGGGAAACATTCAAATGGTATAAACACAGAATTGTCCGCGGTGATGATCTCTAGGGACAGGGACTGCAGGAATGGAAAGTGAAAATAATAGGAGGAAGGGCTTTGCCTTTTAATATGTGTGTTGTTGCATTTTTGTAAGAACACACCAAAAAAATGTTAAACAAATGCTCCAAGTCTTGCCAGATTTAATTTTTAACCTGCACCCACAAGCCTGACATTAGAATTACATATTTCATCACCTAATGAAGGGGACACTATTAAGGAAAAGACCATCATTCTCTCTACCCCTCTCCAACTCAACTAAAACAAGACTTATTTTATAAACTGGTCATCCTCTGGGGCGCCTGGGTGGCTCAATTGGCTAAGCATCTGCCTTCAGCTCAGGTTGCTATCCCGGGGTCCTCAGATGGAGCCCTCCCTGGGCTCCCTGCTTGACCCTGAGCCTGCTTTTCTCCTTCCTCTTTGCCTCTCCCCGCCATGCGTGCTCTCTCCCTCCCCCCTTCTCTCTCTCAAGTAAATAATAAAATCTTTTTTTTAATATTTTATTTATTTATTTGACAGAGCTCACAAGTAGGCAGAGAGAAGGGGAGAAGCAGGCTCCCTGCTGAGCAAGGAGCCCGATGATTTGCGGCTCCATCCCAGGACCCTGGGATCATGACCTGAGCCCAAGGCAGAGGCTTAACCTGCTGAGCCACCCAGGCGCCCCTAAAATCTTTTTTTTTTTTAAGATTTTATTTATTAATTTGACAGAGAGAGAGACAGTGAGAGAGGGAACACAAGCAGGGCGAGTGGAAGAGGGAGAAGCAGGCTTCCCGCTGAGCTAGGCGCCCGATGAAGCGGGGCTCGATCCCAGGAGACTGGGATCATGACCTGAGCAGAAGGCAGCCACTTACGGGTTGAGCCACCCAGGCGCCCCAATAAATAAAATCTTAAAAAAAAAAAAAAATGTTCACCCTTTCCTACCCAAATGTGTCCATTTTATCAGAACAAGAGGGGAAAAAAAAAATCCTGAGGGACTTCAACCTTCAAGCAGCTCTAAAAGGAAAGGAATAATAGAATTTGAGAAAGAAGATTGGAAATAGAACTCCCTCGACATTCTTCAGGTAACAAAGGGAAATCTCCCAGGTAGAGGGTTACTCTCTCCTCAAGGTAAAGAATATGTAACAGGAGCCTGAATGTGCAAATCACGCACTCATTCTTCCCAGCCCCCGCTGGCCTCTTGCTCCAAAGAGCCTGAAGAGAAAGATAAAAGTGAGAAGTGCTTTGTAACAAAGGTAAATGTTGAAAGGATATCAGGCTTCTCCTGAGCTATTTCTTCATCAGTAAAAATACCATCTGCTTCTAATAATGATTTGGGGATTTTGGAGATGCTTAGCATAAATCAGAGGCGTGACAGATGCACAGTAAGGGTTGGCTTCTTTCTTGCAGAACTAAATATCCAGCTGCCAGCTAGATGTCCACTAATCTTTGGGCTCAAAAGATTAGCCCACTAGGCCCACCCTACCACCAAGACCATCCATTCTCTCCTATCCTTCCCCTTCCTGTGTTCTCTCTCAAGTAATGGCACCAACGGCACCGTTCTCTTTGACCTCTAATTTAGAATTCTCTCTCTGCCATCTCCTTTTAATTCTCTCTGACTCTGTCCTCTGAATTTCTCCATCATTCACCTGGATTTCTGAAAACACCCTGGAGAGGAAACCCCCTGCCTCTCCAAAACATCTTCCAAAACATTATCATGGAACAGAGCTCACTCCAAACGTGGTTCGCCACTGACAAAATACGGTCCACTTACATGTTCAAAAGTCCCCAAGATCTAACCGCGAGACATCTGTCCAGACCTCTCCCGCTGCATCTTGCCACGACTCCTGCCCTGTAGTCTGTGCTCTTCTTCAGCCTAATCTGCTCTCCTCCATTCACTATCCACAAAAGCCCTTGTCTGCATTCTGGGCCTGGCTATATATAGGCCCAAATTTAAGGTCGATGTGCTACAAATCTAGCCCTAACTTCCCCAAACCAGGCATTAATTACCACTGACATTACACATGCACAGCACATTGCCTTCACTTCAGCTACCATTTCTTTCATTCTGGATCATACTAGAATAATTAGTTCATGAAGCCAACTCCCCCAGTCCCTGAAGAAAAGGAGCCACCTCCACACCTGTCACTTAGCCCCTAGTTCACCCCACCCATGAACTCAATGTAACAGCTAGCATTGATTACAATGTATTGTGCAGTATGCAACAATAAATACCGTACTGTCCACTATGTGTATTATCTCAGTAATATTCATCACCCTCCTTTAAGGCAAATTGTATATTGACCTCCAAGTTACAGATGAGAAAACTCTACTCAGAGAGGTTATGTCATTTGCGCAAAGCGACGGAGCTAGTATACAACAAAGCCAGGATCTGAACCAAGGTCAGTCTGACTTCAGAAGCTATACTCTTAACCATTCCGCTACGGCACAGACATTTCCAAAATCCACTTGTTCTTTTAGTACTTACACACATGGGAATACCCAAGGCCAGAACTTCAGTAAATTATGTCTTATCCTACCAGCACAGGGAGGCCATTTTGGTTCTGCTCTCATCCAGGGTCATACACAAGCAGGTCCACAGTCTCCCAGACTCACTTATTTTTCTCTGTTCCTACCTACACCCCCAAGCCCCTAAAAAGCAAATCAGAAAATAATAATAATAATTTGGAAGGCAAGGACAGGAAGACCATTAAATCTTCCCTTCTTTGTGGAACATACAACATTAACAGTAACTTTATAAGGTTTAACAGGCATATATAACCTGAAAGAGTATGTTGATCATTCCAAAACATATTTGCCCTGCTCAAACCTGAAATCGGCAGCAGTTACTAAGAAAACATACAGCCAACTGGGAGACGACACGATGACTCATGAAAGGGGCAAGCTTACTTTCCAAGTCTCAGAAACCATCACTAACAGAGTCTTGTCACCAAATCACCAACCTGTGGTTATAAACATTCTGGCATTTCTTTTCATCTGGCCTGGAAGGAATCATAACCAGTTCTGGACTAAATACTAGCTATTAAATTAATTATTATGCAACTAAGCTGAAGCTTCCTATAATGAAAGAAAGTACAAAGACTACAAAGGTAACAGACTTTCTTTTAAACAAAGGTCTATTAAGAGTAAAAGTTCTTACTCAGAGTCATCAAATGAGTGACTCTAAAGGACATTCAAGGGAACACTTGTGACCCATTTTTCTTGTCAACATACAAATGCAGATAATAAAACACACCTTTAACAGTCTTAAAAACAATTTATAGTAGGCACCCTCTTTTTCTTTTTTTCTTTCTGAATCACTTGCTCAAAATTTTGAACAAAAAGCTCTAGCAATGCATTATTCTACCAAACGATCCCATCATACGTTGGCTGTGTCACCCACCATAGTACTAATAGCTTAGATTCGTTTGAGTTCTGGGGTTTTTTTTCTTTATTATTTGTTTTGGGGGCATGGGAAATGGTCTTTATTTATTTTGTTTCAGTTTACACTTAAGATAAAGATTACTTCTGAGTAATTAAATCTTCTGTTAATGAAAATTAGCTAAGTTTTATGGTATGACCCATTATTTAAGATATCACACAGAACAGCCATACCTACAGATCCCAGCCATAATAGCCTGGATCAATTTTATCTTCAGGGCACCCTGGCTTGTACTCGAAAGCCAGAGTAGGAGAAAAGTGGTGGTATGTCTGTGTAGATTAATTCTACATCACCCACCCCCCAAACATGAAGTATCTCTCAGCCCAAGCTCTAATTAAATAGGTCATCTCTAACCTTGATGAAAAGAGGTGTGTGTAGCACATGGATTAAGATGAGAGCATTTTTCTTTTAAAGATGTATTGTTCATCCCTAAATGTTAAATACCTTTTCTTTTCAAACAAAGCCACATTAACTGCTAAAATGAGGAATAAGGGGTGCCTGAGTGGCTCAGTGGGTTAAAGCCTCTGCTTTTAGTTCAGAGTCCTGGGATCGAGCCCCGCATTGTGCTCTCTGCTCTGCAAGGAGCCTCCTTCCCTTCCTCTCTCTCTGCCTGCCTCTCTGCCTACTTGTGACCTCTGTCTGTCAAATAAATAAATAAAATCTTAAAAAATAAATAAATAAAATGAGGAATAAGAATTTTTAATTTAAATATATTAAAAATGTGCCTAAAAGTCTACAAAACACTCTCATAATACCTCCCTTCCCAAAAATCTGCCTTTCAAATTAAAGGTTCCCTGTCCAGCATGAGATTTCAATTCTTGCAGCACATATGGGTATATAGTCTTCCTCATTCTTCTGGAAAATTGTCTGTAAGTAGTTTTTCTATCATGATTGCTATCATGATGATGAAGGTTGATAAAATATTTTGACAGAATGTATTCAGTTGTAACCAAAATATTAGTGAATTTTAACGGGAATATATGTATATGTCTCCACACCACTGTTTTGTTTTACTATCTTTTGTGTAAACAACTTCCAGTAAAATTTATCTATAATTTAATGTGTAACCATGGAATGTCTACTTGTAATTCAGTTGCACATTCCTCTCCAGCATCTTAACCCACTGAGCCACCCAGGCGCCCCCCTCTCTAGCATCTTAATAGCTCAAATAATTTAAGATCTAATTATTTATGGGTGAATAATATGATATGTGGAATTTACTTCAAAATAATCCCCCATGGGGGGATGGGTGAGGGTGTAAGTCAAGCCACATTCACAGGATTTGATCATTACTGATACCGAGTAATATTTCCACAGGAGTTCATTTCACTATTATCTCTGCTTTTGCATATATATGAAATTTTTCATAATATATTTTTTTTAAATCCAGTTTACTACTACTCCAGTGTCAGGTATAACTCTGTCCTTTTGAATCTGTTTTACCCACATAACAATTAATGTTTTACATGATATTTTATTAGTGCCAACACTGCTCTTTAAGTACAATGGGGTGATAAATCTCTTAGACATCCCTGGCTACAGGACCATCAGACTTGGCTTGACCTTAGAAAGTCTGAAACGCACATTGGCGAACATCATAGGAAAGTGATGACGCCTGCTGGGAAACACACAGGCACATACAACCTTGCGTACCCAAAGCACCTCAGCACGGCTCCCAATCTAGAAGAAATGGAAGAAAATCCTTCATTATCAATGAGCTAACGTCAGTAAGGAAGGATTTCATTTTATGGACTGATATTTTGCTGCACATTTTGTAGTCTATCATCTTGAAGGATGCAAAGACATGGGGATAAATGATAAGGAATCAGTAACACCGATACTGTAGTTCATCATGAGTAGGAGGTACAAGAGGGGGAAATGAGTAATAAAAACACATGTTGGAACAAAGACGATGCTTTTCATACAGTTTATACCATAAGCAAAAAAAAAGGACAATAGAGTAAAAATCACATTTCTAAATCAATACTCATAGAATTTTGAAGCTGGGGAAAAAATCTCAGAGGTATCTAATCCTCTAGGCCAGTGATTCATGAACTTGAACACACATCATAATCACTTGGAAAGCTTGTTAAACACAGATGGCTGGGCTCTAGCCTCAAGCTTTCTGATTTAGTACATCTAATGCTGCTGGTGCCGGGAACACACTTAGAGAAGCCCTGTTCTAAGCTTACTCCCACCACTCTGTTGGGGTCTGCATTGTAGTGATCACCAGTTACCGCACAGGACTGCACACTCCTCTGCTGGTGGGCCTTTCTCCTACTGGACAGTTGCCTTTCCAAGAGCAAGGGACATACATTTTCACCAAGGTTCCAGAGCCCAGACTCGATAAATATTCACAAAATAAATTAACTTACAGAATGAATTTATTTTCCCCCTCCTTTATAGTGGAGTTTTCATCAGTGTATTAATATTTAGACCAGGGCACCTGGGTAGTTCAGTGGGTTAAAGCCTCTGCCTTAGGCTCAGGTCACGATCCCAGGATCCTGGGATCTAGTCCCACATTGGGCTCTCTGCTCAGCGGGGAGCCTGCTTCCCTCTCTCTCTCTGCGGGCCTCTCTGCCTACTTGTGATCTCTCTGTTAAATAAATAAATAAAATCTTAAAGATTTTAAGAGAAAATCTTTTTTTTTTTTTTTTAAAGATTTTATTTATTTATTTGACAGAGAGAAATCACAAGTAGATGGAGAGGCAGGCAGAGAGAGAGAGAGAGGGAAGCAGGCTCCCTGCCGAGCAGAGAGCCCGATGCGGGACTCGATCCCAGGACCCTGAGATCATGACCTGAGCCGAAGGCAGCGGCTTAACCCACTGAGCCACCCAGGCGCCCTTAAGAGAAAATCTTAAAGAGAGGCGCTGCTCACTGATGACAAACAGCAAACATGGGCAGTGCCCAAAGGAAAAGGAAAAGTCAGCTGCAATCAGAGTAACAAGAAGATGGCAAATTCTAGAGAGATCCAAGAACTGCGTATCAGACTGGAGTCTTCAATCCAATAGGGACTTGGACCAGCAGAAGCTTGAGGCTCACTGTTCTCAAATTTGTTACTTTGACGGGGCACCTGGGGTGGCTCAGTCAATTAAGTGTCTGCCTTCAGCTCAGGTCATGATCTCAGGGTCCCGGGGTCGAACCCCGCATTTTCCCCCTCCCAGGACCCTCCCCTGCCCCGCTCAGTATGGACTCTGCCTGTCCCTCTCCCGCTCCTCCTCCTCCTGCTCTCTCTCTAATAAATAAATAAAAGCTCTTTAAAAAAATCAGTAAAATTTTTAAAAAATGTGTTGCCTTGACCTGAGGAGCTATACAACCATACTTTTTCATCTCACAAACCATCAAAAGAAAAAAATGCTTCCAAAGTTTCTCAGGGTCTGGAAAATATCAGCACAGATGGGCTGATTCCTTCTCTCCATCCACCTTCCTAATGTTGCCCAGAGGAAAGAAAAGAACCACAGCACACTCATCAGTGCCTGTCTAGTGAGTTCTCCAAGCCCAGGTGTTTGGAATGTTGTAATACTCTACAGCATCCTGAACCATCTTTCTATTATAGTAATGACCTATTCAACGGCAATTCAACAGAGCTTAAGAAAATGAACTTCGCTGATTTCTGAATTTCACTACTTCTTCAAAGTTTATTCTAACGTTAGAAGTTAGAATGTATTTTTTATATACATACATATATAGATGAATCCAATAACCTCAACATCTATGATTTACTATCATTTAACAATACAACAATCAAGAATATAACCTGTGGAGCTAAATGGGTATATATATGATTTTTTCCTTATTATTTAGATCTCTTTAAAAAATAACTGACTGGAGGGGGTATAGCTCAGGGATAGAGCATTTGACTGCAAAAAGAACTGACTGGGGACACCTGGGTGGCTCAGCCAGTTAAGCATCTGCCTTTGTGTCAGGTCATGATTCCAGTGTCCTGGGATCGAGTCCTATGGGCTCCTTGCTCAGTGGGGAGCCTGCTTCTCCCTCTGCCTGCCACTTTCCCTGCTTGTGTGCTCTCGCTTGCTCTCTCTCTCCCTCTCTCTCTCTCTCTGACAAATAAATAAATAAAACCTTTAAAAAATAAATAAATAACTGATTGTTCAGGAGATCCTGGTGGTGAGTTAAGTGTCCAACTCTTCATTTCTGCTCAAGTCATGATCTCAGCATCATGGGCTAAACCCCTGCATGGGGCTCAATGCCAGTGTGAAACCTGCTTAACATTCTTCTCTCTCCGATGCCTGGGTGGCTCAGTGGGTTAAAGCCTCTGCCTTTGGCTCAGGTCATGATCCCAGGGTCCTGGGATCAAGCCCCACATCACTCTCTGCTCAGCAGGAAGCCTGCTTCCCGCCACCCCCCCCCCTCTGGTCTCTGCCTACTTGTGATCTCTGTCTGTCAAATAAATAAATAAAATCTTTAAAAAAAAAAAAAAGATTCTTCTCTCTCTCTCTCCCTTTCCCTCTCCTTCTGACCTTCCCCACTCACACACAGGTGTGAGTGTTCTCGCTTTCTCAAAAAAAATAAATAAATAAAGTAAAATAAAAAATAAAAAGGAGCTTAACTTAAAAATGTTTTAAATTTAAAAATAACTGACTACTCAAACAAAAATAATAATGTAGCATGGGGTTGGTCTATCAAAGACAAAATATAAAATATATGACAAAGCAAAAAGGTTACCAGGAGAGTAATGGAAATGTACTATTATAAACATGGTGTTCATACTGTACATGAAGTAGGATAATAACACCTGAAGGTAAACTGTAATGAGTTAAAGATGTATACTACAAATCCTAAAGCAGCCACTAAAATAACAAAATAAAGAATGACAGCTAGGGCGCCTGGGTGGCTCAGTGGGTTAAGCCACTGCCTTCAGCTCAGGTCAGGATCTCAGGGTCCTGGGATCGAGTCCCGCATTGGGCTCTCTGCTCAGTGGGGAGCCTTTCTGTCCTCTCTGTCTGCCTCTCTGCCTACTTGTGATCTCTCTCTGTCAAATAAATAAATAAAATCTTTAAAAAAGAAAGAATGACAGCTAATAAGCCAAAAAAAAAAAGCATATAAATTAGAATGATGAAAAATGGTCAATAAATCCAAAGACAGATCCAAAAAAGGTAAAAAACAAACAATGAACAGATGAGAAAAGCAGAAAACAAATAGCAAGGTTATAGATTTAAACCCAACCATGTTAACAACTACTTTAAATACAAAGGGTCTAAACAATGCAATTAAAAGACAGAGATGGGGCACCTGGGTGGCTCAGTAGGTGAAGCATCTGCATTAAGCTCAGGTCATAATCCTGGGGTCCTGGGATCAAGTCCATTGTCAGCTCCCTGCTCAGCGGGGAGTCTCCTTCTCCCTCTGCCTCTGCCCATCCCCTCTGCTTGTGCACCCAAAACAAATAAAATCTTTAAGAATAAATAAATAAAAGAAATCATGACAGTGGAGACACCTGTTTGGCTCAATAGGAAAAGCATGTGAATCTTGATCCCAGGGTCATGAATTCAACCCCCATGTTGGGTGCAGAGATTATGTAAATAAACTTTTTAAAAAATAAAATATAAATAAAAGACAGGGGCATCTGGGTGACTCAGGCATCTGCCTTTGGCTCAGGTCTTGATCTCAGGGTCCTGGGATCAAGCCCTCCATTAGGGGCTGCTGAGCGGGGAGGCTGCTTCTCCCTCTCCCACTCCCTCTGCTTGTGTTCCCCTTCTCTCTGTCTCTCTCTCTGTTGGATAAATAAAGTCTTCAAAAAAAATTTTTTTAAATAGAAGACATAGATCACCACACTAAATAAAAAAGTAACACCCTTCAAGGAGGTGAAGCATAACTCTGCATTCCTTAAGTGTGAGCTGCACATAGAGACTTCATTACCAAAAAGTACAGTACAGAAGGGGGAGAAAAGAGTAACTTGAGAGAAACCTGACACCTCAGCCAGGTGATCAAGGTTAACATGAACAGGGACAAGTCATGTTGATATCATGTTCCTTTAACATGGTATAATTAAAATACACATTCTTTTCAAGTGCACATAAAACATTTAACAAAAGAAATTATATTCTGGGCTATAGAATAACTCTAAATAAATGTAAAAGGATTTGAGCCATACAAGGTATGCTCTTTGACAACAATGGAATTGAATTAGAAATCAATAACAGAAAGATCTCTAGAAAATCCACAAATATTTCAAAATCAAGTAATATGGGTAACTCAGGGGCTGAGTATATATCAAACAAAATGTGTTTTAGTATTTTGAACTGAATAAAAATGGATTTACGTCATATCAAGATTTGTGAGATGTCAATAAAGCAGTACCTGGGAGGAAATTTATAGGACTAAACATCTATGTAGGAAAAGAAATAGTCACAAAATCAATGACCTAAAGAAACTAGAATAATGAAGTGCCTGGGTGGCTCAGTCAGAGTGTCTGCCTTCGGCTCAGGTCATGATCTCAGAATCCTGGGACTGAGCCCTGAGTCAGGCTCCCCACTCACTGGGGAGTCTGCTTCTCCCTCTGCCCCTCTCCTGCTCATGCTCTCTCTCCCAAATAAAATAAATAAAAATAAATCTTTGGGAAAAAAAAAAAAAGAAACTAGAATATGAAAAACAATAAGGATCAGAGTGACAAGTTAGTTAAATAGAAAATGGAAAAACAAAAGAAAATATCAATAAAACCAAGAGCTGGTTCATTGCGAAGGTCAATAAAATTGATAAACCTCTAGCTTAGCGTTTCTCAGCCTTGGCACCACTGACATTTTGTCTGAAGGATTCTTTGTTGCTCGTGGTCACTGCAGTATCTTGAGCAGAATCCCTGGTTTTGACCCACTAGATGCCAACAGCAAATACCACCCAACCCCCACCCGTAACACACACAAGACATCATCTCTGTACATTACCTGTCTCTAGAAATTGCCAAATGTTCCCATTAGCAGTAAGGTAAACTTCAATGCATACTTCACTCTGTAAACAAATACTAACTAAATATAAAATGATAAATATAGTTTTACATTCCTTTTTTTTTTTTTTTTAAAGATTTTATTTATTGGGGGCACCTGGGTGGCTCAGTGGGTTAAGCCTCTGCCTTCAGCTCAGGTCATGATCTCAGGGTCCTGGGATCGAGCCCTGCATCGGGTTCTCTGCTCAGCGGGGAGCCTGCTTCCCCCCTCTCTCTGCCTGCCTCTCTGTGTATTTGTGATCTCTCTCTGTCAAATGAATAAATAAAATCTTTAAAAAAAATTTTTTTTAATTTATTGGACAAAGAGAGACACATTGAGAGAAAGAGCACAAGCGAGGGGAGTGGGAGAGGGAGAAGCAGGCCTCCCTCTGAGCAGGGAGCTGGATGGGAGAGGCTCAATCCCAGGACCCTGGGATCACGACCTGAACCGAAGGCAGAGGCTTAACCCACAGAGCCACCCAGGCGCCCCTAGGCAAAGATTTCTTAAGGTACAACATCAAAAGTACAATTCATAAAAGAATAAATTGATAAACTGACTTCGTTAAAATTTGAAACTTCCGATCTTCTGAGATACTGTTAAGAGACAGTAAGATGAGGAATGGACTAGAAGTAAATATTGCAAATCATGTATCCAATAAAGAGCTTGCATCTGGAAAACAAAGAATTCTCAAAACTCAATAATAAGGAAGCAACCAACCCAATAAAAAAAAGGGAAGCAAAAAATATAAACAATATATTGTACCTCTAGCAGAATGTCTCTGGAAAGCCTAACCACACGAAGTATTGACATGGGCGCAGGGCCACGGGAACCCTCATACACAGCTTTGGAACGTAAAATAGTACAACCCCTTCAAAACACTTATCTACCATACGATCCAGCCGTTCCACTCCCAAATATTTACCAAGGGGGAATGAAAACAGCAGTCTACTTAAGACTGTACATAATGTCCACAGAAGCTTTATTTTTAATAGTCAAAAATTGGGAAAAAAGCCACATGTCAATCAATGGGTGCACGGATGGATGAACTAGGGTAGATCCATACAGTAGAATAGCACTCAGCAATGAAACGGGGTGAACCACTGATTTACACCCATGGAGGAATCTCCAAATAATTATGCTAAGTGAAAGAAGCCAGACAAAAAAGGGACGTTATGATTCCATTTATATAAAATTCTAAAAACACAAAATAATCCATAGGGGTCAAAAAAGTATCTTCAGGGGGGCACCTGGGTGGCTCAGTGGGTTAAAGCTCTGCTTTCAGCTCAGGTCATGATCCCAGGGTCCTGGGATCGAGCCCCACATCGGGCTCTCTGCTCAGCAGGGAGCCTGCTTCCCCCTCCCTGCCTCTCTGCCTACCTGTGATCTCTGTCTGTCCAAAAAAAAAAAAAAAAAAAGCTATCTTCAGTTGTCTAGGAAAAGAGGATGTAGGGGATAAGGAGGGGCCAAAGAGAGAGATGGTTTCACAGGTCTTTATATAAGTGAAAATTTTACCAAATTTTACCCTCTAAATATGTGCAGCTTACCGCGTGTCAATTACACTCAACAGAGCCAGCGTAAGAATTATCACACTAACCCACAAAGTGGAGACAGTTTAAGATAATGACCAGAAAAGAACATAACCCGTGCAATTCAGTGAAGAGTAATAGGCTTGAAACACAAGCGATTTTACACTATTTCAGACACGCTCTTTCATTTGGTCAAAGTAAGAAAGGGGGCATTTGAACCAGTCAGGGGTAGACGGGAAAGCAAGCCAGGCTAAAAAGTGAACACACGGAGAAGTCCTGAAGCACAGGTTGTTGCATTGAAGATTAATATTATTTCGTAATTAAGATGTAGTCAATGTGAAATAGTTCATAATAATAAAAAATGGAAAAATGATTCCATTTTCTTCCAGTTTGGCCTGTTCCACTCCTGGGCAGAACAAGGTGCTTCCCCTCCCCAGGTACCGGAAGGACACATCTTTTCCAGCGCTGCCACGTGTATACCGCAATGGCTTAATCATCAGGATGGGGACTCTGTCTTTTGACACAGGCATGGGGTCAAATGTAAGTGTTCTGACGTCAGAGGGCCTGGTTTTCTATCCTAGGCTTAACTATTCACGTACCAGGTAGCTGGAGAAAACTACCTGATGCCCAGTTTCATAAACTATAAAATAGAGCTAATAGGATATATATGGGGATTCAATTTATCCAAATCTCGGCCTACAAGGAAGGCCCTGCTTGATCTTCCACCGGATTACCCTTCCATCTTCACTTAGTTCTTTCCCTCCAGCTGACAGTGCTCAGGTATAACCACCTTCTCCCAGTTCCAGTAAAGCCAAGCTCTCTCCTGACTCAAGGCTGTTTCTCCCGCTGATCTTCTGCCATGCCTCTCTCCTCCCCACAACCTCCTGCCCCAACCACAAGGCCATCTCCTTCTTAACAAACATTCAGCTTAAACACCAGCTGCAGAGAGGGCTTCTCACTATTAACACAGGAGACCCTGGTCTCTGTTTCGGCCCCCTGTAGTCTCCTTCTTTCTACTCAACATTCATTCAACAGTTCTTAAGGACCCAGTGCACGTCAGGCACTGTTCCAGACTCGGAGGATACCACAGCGTCTACAACAGCATTGATGGAGTGCGATCTAGCAGGGGAAGACAGACCATTAACAAATGAGTCAAACACAGAGTATGTTTAGTTTTATGATCCCAAGGGCCATGGAAAGGGATGCCTGGGTGGCTCAGGTCTGAGTCCCGCGCCAGACTCCTTGTTCAGTGGGGAGCCTGCTTCTCCCTCTGCCTACTGCTCCCCCGGCTTGTGTGCGCGCGCTCTCTCTCTCTCTCTCTGGCAAATAAATAAAATCTTTAGGGGAAAAAAAATGCCATGGAGAAAAACAATAAATCGTGAACAGGGGAATGGGAGTTACAAGAGAGCTGGTGATTATTTAAATCTGGGGTTTTGCCAAGGCTCACGGAGAACACAATATTGAGTAAGGAAGTGAAGCGGGTCAGGGAGGGAACCAGGCAGATCCGCAGGCTGCGCAGGGAGCATTCCAAGCAGAGGAAACAGCAAGTCGAAAGGCATCTCAGACAGCAAGGAAACTAGTCTGGCTGTAGAAGTATGAGCAAGAAGCAGAGCAGCAGATAAGATCAAAAAGGTGAAGGACTGGGACATGAGGACCAGATGGAGCAAGCTCTGGGGGCCAGTCAGGTCTGCCTTTCACTCAGAGGGAGATGGGAAACTACTGAAGGATTTTCAACAGGGAAGTGTGCGATCTGATTCACACTGTAAAATCTCTAATCAGTTTGCTAATGTTTTTCATGTTCTGTGGATCTTCCCCAGCTCTCCCCCATGACTGGCGGAAACCACAGCAGTCCCATGCGCTGCTGGAACTTCAGCGCCTAGCACAATACACTGTAGGCACTCAATAAATATTTATCAGATAAATAAGGTAATCTATGCAAAGCATTTACTGGTATAAAATAAGCACTCTATAATTGGTAATTATTATTATTTGGAACCCCAGTTTGGGGCACAATGGCTAACATATGGTAAGAGCTTATTTGAGTAAATGAACAATTTTGTGAAATTATTAAAAATCTGTATAAAAAACATATGAGTAATGACAAATTACTCAATTGCTTTCCACGCTCACCTTTACTTATTAAGACATGCCTGATTCCTCTTGTGATATTTACTTAAAAACTCTGTTAAAACTACGGAGGGCACTACCTAGAATAATTTCACTGTGATTCACTTCTCTGAACATATTGCAATATCCTGCAACCAGTATGAAGGCACTGAAATGCTTGTAAAACTTCTAACTGGGTAAACTTATTCACATGATTTTTTTTTTTAAAGCAATCTTCATGTCCAATGCTAAGCTGACAAAACTGGTTTGATTTTTATTTTTGTTGAATTCAAATAAAGTTCAGTTGATTCAAACATGTGAACAAAGAACTAAGAATTTCCACTTTTTACTTATTTTGACAGCTCCAGAGTCTTCACAAAACAACAACAACAAAAACAACTTAATGAGGATTACACCTGCTCCCTTCTCCGTCGCGGTGCATTGGGGGTAGGGGGCGTAATGGCGGGGCTAAGGCCGTTCGCTTAGTAATTATCTCGGGAAAAGCCTTTGAAAGTCCCACCAGTTTTCCAGAAAGAAAACTAAAAAAGGAGTCATGCACTAAAGTACAAAAACACGCCAAATGTTCCATCTCATAAAGGGAGAATACCTTCTCCTGGTGATATTTACACGTTCTCAGCGGCAGGGACCCGAGGGGTGAAGGGCCAGGTAGGGTTCAGATGTTCATTGTAACCCACAACCCTAAAAGTACCGAACCCATCCGAGCACAACCACGTAATAACTGCAAGGAGGACTTCGGGGCGAGGGAAACTTTCAAAAAAGCAGATGAAAGTTGCTTGAAATCAAACTTTTAAAAAAGCCGGGGTGGGGGGTAGCGATGCCCAAGTGAGCGGCTACAAAGAAACACCCTAGGCTGGGCTCTGACTTGCTGGTGCCTGTACACAATCGAGCCTGCTGGCATCCAGCTCAGACGCTCCCTTCCACTAGGGGAGGGGAAAATAATAACTTTCGGAAATAACAAGCGTCCACAAAGGCAAATGTTACACAGGACTTCTCAATCTCCATCTAATAAGGCGGCTCGCGTCGGTTGGAGCAGCACTGATTCCACAGAAGTCCCCCGCCCCCCCCCCCCCTTTTTTTAACAGAAGAAAAATAACCTAAGGAGGGGAAGGTGCTACCGTCAGACCCTCAAGGCAATTTCAGACAACAAAGACCCCAAGCAATCAAAATGGAATTATAATCCGAGCCGTCCGAGCCGCCCCCGCCGCGGGGGCGCTTAGCTGCCGCGCCCGCCGCTGTACCTCCAGCGCCTGGGCCCGCGGGTCCCCGCGCCCTGTCCAGCCCCGGTGCGCCCCTGCCCGCTGGTGCCCGGGGACGCGGGGCGAGCCTCGCACCGCCCACGATTTGGCAATCTCCGCGCCGCAGCTCTCCGCGTTCTAGCTCACGCGGGGTTCAAAATCTTTCCCGCCCAGGCGTGACGCGAGGAAGGAAAACAATCAGCGGATCGGGAGTGCTGGGGCCTGGGCCCGACGGGGACGGCGCGGGGATCAGGGCCGAGCCCCCCGCGCAGCCCCTTTCCGAGCTGGCCGCCCAGGCGGGCCGGGGCCCGGAGGTGACACAAAGAAGCCGGAGAGACAAACGCCACCCGCCGGCGCTCGCTCCAATCCCCGGAGCGCCCCGCCCGCTGACAAGTTTGCGGCGCCCTCCACGCACCCCGCTCTCCCCACCCGGGCAAAGTTTCCGATGACCGGGCTCGGACCCCAACAACGGGTCGGTTCTCGCGCCTACCGCCCCCCGCCCCCCGCCCGCGGCTCGGGGACCTTTCCCTCCCTCGCCCCCGCCCCTTCCCCTCCCCTCCCTCCCGCTTTCCCTCCCCGCCTCAGCCCGCTCTCTCCGGGGCGCACCGGGGCGCTGGGGGCCCGCGACCGCGCTCACCCGCTGCTGGCCCGGCGAGGGGTGAGGGCGCGGGCTGGGGCCGACCCAGGTCGACGCCCCACTTGCCTTGCTCCCACGATCGCGCCCTTTGCTCGTTCTCCCGCTCGCTTCTTCGGTCCAGCCGAAGGTTCGGGACGCAGCTGAGCGCGCTCCGCTCCTTGGCGCTCAGAAAGCTGCAAACCACGCCCCGCGCCTTCCCCGCCCGCCGTCTGCCTCGGAGTACCGCGCTCGCCGCTCCGCGGCCAGTGTGGAGCCAGCCCGCGAGCGTGGAGGCGGAGCCGCCCGCCTCCCCCCGCAGACCCAGCGGCCGCCCTGGCCTGGCAACTTTCTCTCGGTGTTCTGGAACGTCAGGGATGGTCAGAGGGAGATGCTGATTCCATGCAGGTTAACGACCGGGTGGAAGAAAAAATGTCACAGACTCCCTCAAAAAAGCTTTTCTGCCCGATTTCATCAAGGAACTTCTCTAACCATCCAGACTCCCGGGTCTTAGGGGTGGGAGGAAGACAGCCGATGCGCAAATTAGCTACCAAACCTAGATCAAGTCGTCTAACCTTTGTGGACCCTTCCTAAAATGAGGACTTGGAATTAGATGACCTTTAAGGTCTTGGTCAGTATTTCTTATAATGTGGTCCAGACTTAAGGATCACCTGGAGGGAAGGCGAGGCCCTTGCTAAGATGCAGAATGATGGGTCCTTTCCTCCCCCTGCACAAGAACCGCCTCACGTCTTACAACACCATATGCATCTTCCAGATCCGAAACTCACTGCAAGCTAGATCCTTGGGAATCCATCCTGCGGGGGCAAGTTAGATATACCAACAAATTACTCAATGCCCTTGGACTCAGGATGATGTCGACTGACTCCCACTTAGCTCCTGTACTGCATTACTAAGCTCTGAATGAAAGGTATTGTATGAACTCACTATTACTACATAAATATATGACTTTAAAATATTGTCTTTGTATCGCAATCAAATTAAACTTCTTATAAATCCGAGTTCATATATATTGTATGGCTACGGAATCTTGTCTGCATTACTTAAATTTGGTGGTTTTGATCCAAACCAAGTGGTAAGGAGCAAACATTAGTTTTGATAATACATTAAATTAACACATATTAATGCAAAAAATTGTTGCAAATTTTACCCACAGTTTGGGACAATTGTTTCAAAAACTCGTATGCACAAAAACTTGTACATTCATGAGTACCAGATGATTCAGTTATTTGACATCTGTTTTATCGGTGGTCAGTAGTTCAACTCAACAAAACAGCACAGTGTCAATCTATGTGCCATTCCTTGTAATCCAAGATAATCATTCTGATAGTATCTCCTCTCTTCTTAGACTACCCAGGTTTGTATTACTTATTACTAATGGCGTAGGTCACAAGAGAGGTCTATAAAGCAAGAAGATCCTTCTGGTCCTACAATGTCTTTTCACAGAAGCATGTTGCCTGGCACAACACATATAAATGAAAGAGTCAATTTCAGGAAAGTCTGGGCTCTAGGGTTTATGGAGCTGTCTACAAAGCATTGTCTATTATTTTCCTTCTCTGCCCTATTCATGTTATTCATTTCCATTTTACATTGGTTGCTTCCTTTAGAGTAGATGCTGCAAAATCATCATAGCAACAGTCTCTGGAGAAAATATTGTGAATCATTTCTTAATTATTGTTCCTTTGCAGGCATCTATGCTACAAGTCCTCAAAGTGAAAGGACTATTGTTCCATATCTAGTGCACTTAAGAAGGTCTAGAATAGTGTCTCAAAATTGCTTTCAGATGTTCCCAGTTAGAGTTTTAATGATCTATGGTGTCTCCTAGCCATGCCTGTTTGGATATAAAAGTAATACCTACTTGTAAATCAGCAAATTAGACTAATGACAGGAACACTGAAACAGATCCTCCATACTTTGAAATGAAAATAGAATGTAATGCTAAGCCAAACAGACACACCCATTCCTTTTAAAACACAACACTGAGCATGTGAGCGGAGGGCTCCTGTGTTTACATCTCTGACTGTCAGGTTCATGGTTGCCATGAACCCAGCCCTGCTCACATTCTCCCATGCACCAAAAAACAGAGATAGTACAACAGAGTATGATGTCATGTGATGCCTCTTAGCTATTATTTACATCCAGCAGAAGTTCCCATTGGGCTCAACAGCCCACCTGAAAGACTTTGCCAGCCCCAACTGTGCTAAACCCAAGTTTTGCAAATTGAGCAAACTGAAAGCACGTCTGGGACTTGGTACACAAGTCTTGCTGGGGCATCTGGTGAGAACAACCAAAGCAGATATTCAATACCTACTGAGCAGGACAAATAACATAGTCTGCGGCATTCAAGCGAGTTGGACATCCTCATGCCATTTGGAATTAAATTTGCCAGTCTTAAAGTTAGACAGCAGCTCCTTTCTGTCACAGCATGGAATTCTCTGATCTAGAGAGGCTGTTTACATTCCTGTGTCCCACACGAGGCTGCCCAGTTCCTTGTCTTTGAATCCAGAGTGCCTAAATAAGAATGGCAACGGATTCTATAGTGGGAGCAAATCCTAGTCTTGTTACTTGGGTGTCATGTTGAGAAGTTTGGCAAGAAAGTATACAAACTGAATAGTAACTGAGTCTCTGCCAGGGGCCCAGGGGGAAGAAGAATTGACACTAGTATCACATATTTATCAACCCTGATGGTAATAGAAGATAATAATGTTACATGATTGACCAGCTGGATAAGTGAGTTTGAGAATAATACAAAGTATCTTTAGCTGAAGGGGCAGGAATTATGTCACTTAATCTGAGGCAGGGTGAGACCATTTTATTACTTGTGTCTATGTTATCAACAGAGTTACTACTAAAGGCAAAAGGAGATTGGCTTAGAGCTAACCATTCCTTGTTAGGACGCTATGTCTGCTGATCTCAAGGAACAGTCTTTCGCCACAGTATTTTTTACACATTGAGAGCACTTGTATGAGCCAGGGATGAAAATAGCTGGCCAGGAAAACAGCTCTGTTCCTCTTTGTCCAAGACTCCAATCACACCCTGTAAAGGTCTGAGCTCCTTATCTCCTTCTGGTCTAGTTTCCTGCCAAACCTGGAAACCTAACAGAAATAAATGCTGCCTGATTGCTCCCTTGACCAATGTGCTCTCTGACCATTGTCCTGATTCAAGTAAAAGGCCGGGTCCGACAACATGCAAGTACCCACTGTCAACTTCTGCAGGGGGTGGTCTCCTAAAATACTGAGCCAATCCATCAAGTTTCTGCCAGCTGAATCAGAGAGAGGCCAACGTTCTAGAGGTTGAAGAAAAACTAAACGAATATGCTTCCATTCAGTTAAAACATATATGTAAAGTGCTATGCAGGGAGCCTGGCAGGCAGGAAGCACTGAACAAACCATCACTGTTATTGCCATAACCCCAGTCAGTAACAGCAGGTATTATTTCTTTTTTTTTTTTTTAAAGATTTTATTTAGTTATTTGACAGGCAGAGATCACAAGTAGGCAGAGAGGCAGGCAGAGAGAGGAGAGGAAGCAGGCTCCCCGCGGAGCAGAGAGCCCGACGCGGGGCTCGATCCCGGAACACTGAGATCATGACCCGAGCCGAAGGCAGAGGCCTTAACCCACTGAGCCACCCAGGCGCCCCGCAGCAGGTATTATTTCAAAAGCACTTTTGTTGTATTGATAAATTAGAGTATTGGACTGAAGAAATATCCCATAACTCACCTCATTTTACACAGAAGACAGACAAGCCTAAGAATAAAATATTTGCCTAATAACTTAAAAGTAGTATTGACAGTCCCTGGACTAGAAGCTAGAGAAGTTTTTAGCAGAAATAAATGTATCACTTAGAGGAATCCTGTTGTGTATCTTGTTTGTCTTACTCTCAAATGCAAAATAGTAAATTAATCATACTGCTCAGTTTACAATAAAATACAATAAGAATAAGAGACATCAGCATCTCTCTCATACCAACCAAGGTCTAATAGATCAAATTAGAGATGTAAAAAAATCTAACAAGATAATAAATAAAGTAGGTCTCATGGATATATTCAAATTTATACCTCAAAAATAGAGAGTATACTTTCCTCCCAAACACATATGGACTCAGTCATGAAAATTGACTTTGTACTGTGTCACTTCTCAATAATAGAAGTAGAAATAATGCAAATAGTATTCTAATTAAACAGTAATAGTAATAAACATATAATACTAAAAATTGATAACAAAATCAGAAAACAGGGCGCCTGGGTGGCTCAGTTGGTTGGACAACTGCCTTCAGCTCAGGTCATGATCCTGGAGTCCCGGGATCGAGTCCCACATCGGGCTCCCAGCTCCATGGGGAGTCTGCTTCTCCCTCTGACCTTCTCCTCGCTCATGCTCTCTCTCACTGTCTCTCTCTCAAATAAATAAATAAAGTCTTAAAAAAATTAAAAAAAAAACAAAATCAGAAAACAAACAATCATTTCCACCTAGAAATTTTAAAGGGTGCTATTAAAGAAGTATTAGATGAAATGAAAATTAGTATTCAAATTGGATTCATAATTTCTAAAAAAAAAAAAAAGGGAAACAATATACATCAGAATCTACAAAAAAACAAATCAGTGATTAGGGGAAATTTGTAGCCTTCAAATATTTATGTAATGAAAACAAAAGAATGACTCTAAATAAATTATATTTCTAACTCAAAAAGCTATACCAGGGATGCCTGTGTGGTTCATTTGCTTAAGAATCTGCCTTAGGCTCTGGTTGTAATTCCCAGGTCATGGGATCAAGTCCTGCTTTGGGCTCCTTGCTCAGGGGAGAACCTGCTTCTCCATCTGCCTGCCACTCCCCCTGCTTGCGCTCTCTCTCACCCTGACAAATAAGTGAATAAAATCTTAAAAACAACAACAAAGCTTGTAAAAAAAAAAAAAAAAAAAAACTATACCAAAGAAAAGCAGAAAGATAATAAAGATAAAAACAGAAATCAGGGGCGCCTGGGTGGCTCAGTGGATTGGGCCGCTGCCTTCCGCTCAGGTCATGATCTCAGGGTCCTGGGATCGAGTCCCGCATAGGGCTCCCTGCTCAGCAGGGAGCCTGCTTCCCTCTCTCTCTCTCTCTGGCTGCCTCTCTGTCTACTTGTGATTTCTCTCTGTCAAATAAATAAATCTTTTAAAAAAAAAACAGAAATCAATGTGGTTGAATACAGAAAGCCATAGACTAATAAATAAACCTGCTGACTATTTGAAAAAAAAAAAAAAAAAGCTTTTAATGACAGACCACTAATAAACCTAATCCAGAAAAAAAGAGGAAAAAAGCATAACCATTCAAAATAAGAACCAATAAGATAGTCAGTAAAACAGAAAGTGACATGGTATTATGTAATTATTTTCATAGTATTAGACTGCAATATGCCAAAATTAATTCCACTAAATATTGAAAGCCTGGACAAATCAATTTTATTAAGAGAAACAAAGAAAGATATCTAATAACTATCCACATGAAAAAGTACCAGGCTCAGATGGCTTCACAAAGACATTCTAAATCCCCAAAGATCTGATGCCTGAAATACATTATTTCAGAGCATTTTTTAAAAAGATTTTTATTTATTTACTTGACAGAGAGAGATCACAAGTAGGCAGAGAGGCAGGCAGAGAGAGGGGGGGGAGGCAGGCTCCCTGCTGAGCAGAGAGCAGGATGTGGGGCTCGATCCCAGGACCCTGAGATCAGGACATGAGCCAAAGACAGAATCTTAAGCCACTAAGCCACCCAGGCACCCCTTCAGAGCATTTTAAAAGAAAAAGGCATTCCAAATTGTTTTTTGGAAGCCAGTATGACATCAATCTCAAAATATGACAAATACTGTTCAACTCTCACTTATGGATTTGGATATTAAAAAATTCTAAGTCAAATATTGGCCCCAGAATCCAAAAGCATATTTTAAAAAATTATGCAGTCCTACTCCTTAGTATTTACTCAAATGGGCAGAAAACTTCTATCCATACATAAACCTGCATGGATGTTTATAGCAATTTTATTTGTAGTTCCCAAAACTTGGAAGCAACTAAGATATCCTTCAGTAGATGAAAAAATAAATTGCGGTACATCCAGACAATAGACTATTATTCAGTTTTAAAGAAATGAGCTATCAAGCCATGAAAAGACCCAGAGGAAATTCTTTTCTTAAATAAGCTTCATGCTCAGCATGGAGTCCAACATGGGGCTTGAACTCACAACTCTGAGACACCGTCATCCCATCACCATCAAGACCTGAACGGAGATCAAGAATCAGTGGTTGGGCGCCTGGGTGGCTCAGTGGGTTAAGCCGCTGCCTTCGGCTCAGGTCATGATCTCAGGGTCCTGGGATCGAGTCCCGCATCGGGCTCTCTGCTCAGTGGGGAGCCTGCTTCCTCCTCTCTCTCTCTGCCTGCCTCTCTGCCTACTTGTGATCTCTCTCTGTCGAATAAATAAATAAAAATAAAATCTTTAAAAAAAAAAAAAAAGAATCAGTGGTTTGGGGCGCCTGGGTGGCTCAGTGGGTTAAGGCCTCTGCCTTCAGCTCAGGTCATGATCTTGGGGTCCTGGGATCGAGCCCCATGTCGGGTTCTCTGCTCAGTGGGGAGCCTGATTCTTCCTCTCTCTCTCTCTCTCTCTCTCTGCCTGCCTCTCTGCTTACTTGTGATCTCTCTCTGTCAAATAAATAAATAAAATCTTAAAAAAAAAAAAAAAAAAGAGTCAGTGGTTTAACCAGCTGAGCCGATGAGACAAAGAGGAAATGTAAATGGATGTTACTAAGTGAAGGAAGCTCATCCAAACAGGCTACATACTGCATGACATCAACAATAAGACATTCTAAAAAAGGCAAAACTATGGGGACAGTAAAATGATCAGTGGTTTCCAGGGGGTCAGGGGAAAGAAAGATGAATAGGTGGACCACAAAGGACTTTTAGGGCAGTGAAGCTATTTTGTATGATAATAAAATGGTGGATATATGTCATTATACAAATATCCAAACCCGGGGCACCTGGGTGGCTCAGTGGGTTAAAGCCTCTGCCTTCGGCTCAGATCATGATCTCACGGTCCTGGGTTCAAGTTCTGCATCAGGCTCTCTGCTCAGTGGAAAGCCTGTTTCCCCCTCTCTCTGCCTGCCTCTTTGCCTACACAAGGAATTCAGTAACATTGCTATATTTAAAATTAACATGTAGAAACAATATTCTTCATACATATCAAGCAATAAAAGACTTAATGTAAAACTGAACCCTGTTTATAAAAGCAACAAAAAATAAAATACTTAAGGCTGAACTTATCAAGAAACGTACAAACTTATATGAGAAAAATCTTAACAAAAACTTCAGTAGTAACCTTGAACAAATAAAAAGGATTCCATGGTCTTGGGTAAAGCAAACAAAATTAAAAAGATGTCAATTTTCCTCAAAATTAACATTTAAATGTGAGGCAATGCCATAATGATACCAATGTGATTTTTTTGTTTTCCAGAGTTAAGTAAGTTGATCACCAAAGTCAAAACATAATAACAAACCGGGAGGAAATATTGCTATTTACATGACAAGTAGAGGGCTAATTACCATAACATATATTTAAAAATGACTAGAATCATCAAAATCCAATAGAAAAAAATGGGCAAAACACATGAACAGAAAATTCACAGAAGAAGGTATATAAATGGATCCCAAACATATAAGATGATGTCCAACTCCATAAGAGAAATCCAAATTAAAATTATACTGAAATATCACTTAGTACCTATTAGTTTGGCAAAGATTCAAAAGTCTGACAATGTACCCCATTCATGTGGCTCTGTGGAAAAACACCCTCATATGTTGTTGCTGAGTGCAAAATGGTCCAATCCCATATAGAGAAAAATTTGGCAATATCTCGTAAAAGCTACGTATAATCCCACTAAGAATTTGCCCTGAGGAAGTAGTTCCACAAAAACAAAATATACACAAAATTTTCCATTGCAGCACTTTGTTTCATGCCAAATGATTTATCTTAGGTTTTGTCAGTGGGAGTCGGAGAGAGGAAGGCAGGGGAAGAGGAGAAGAAGCTCTTGCCTCCATGTAGAATTACAACGTGAATGAGAAACATTAGACACAGAATACTTGAACTGCAACTTTAGAGAAAAGAAAACCCAAATGGTCAATAACTGAGAAAAAATGTTCCACCTTATTACTAATCAGAAAATTTAAAGTAAAACCATAGTGAGGGGCCCCTGGGTGGCTCAGTGGGTTAAAGCCTCTACCTTAGGCTCAGGTGATGATCCCAGGGTCCTGTGATGGAGTCCTGCATCAGGCTCTCTGGTCAGCAGGGAGCCTGCTTCCTCCTCTCTCTCTGCCTGCCTCTCCCCCTACTTGTGTTCTCTGCCTGTCAAATAAATAAACAAAATCTTAAAAAAAAAAAAAAAAGACCATAGTGAGATAACATTTTACCTATTAGTTACTGGAAAAATTAAGAAATCAGAAAATACAAAGTGCTAATGAAGACATAGATCAATAGGAACTCTTATACACTGCTAGAGCCAGTTGGTAAAAATTGTTTGGAAGATCAGGGGTGCCTGGGTGGCTCAGTGGGTTAAGCCTCTGCCTTTGGCTCAGGTCATGATCTCAGGGTCCTGGGATTGAGCCCCGCATAGGGCTCTCTGCTCAGCAGAGAGGCTGCTTCCCCCTCTCTCTGCCTGCCTCTCTACTTGTGATTTCCCTCTCTGTCAAATAAATAAATAAAATCTTAAAAAAAAAAATTTGTTGGAAGATCCATTATCTTAAGTTAAAAGCAATCAAAACTCATGTTTTCAGAAAAGCTCTTTACCTACCCCTCTCAACTACCTGCCTGTACCAGGAAGAGAACTATTAACAGAGATTCCTCTTTACCTAAGAAATTTATCTGCAGAGGGACATTGGGTGGCTCAGTTGGTTAAGCAGCTGCCTTCGGCTCAGGTCATGAGCATCCTGGGATCCGAGTCCCACATCGGGCTCCTTGCTCTGCAGGGAGCCTGCTTCTCCCTCTGACTCTGCTTGCCACTCTGTCTGTGCTCGCTCTAGCTCTCTCTCTCTCTGACAAATAAATACAAAATAAATAAAATCTTAAAAAAAAAAAAAGAAATTTATCTGCAGAACAGGCAAACTTTGTTTTCCAAATATCTCTCACTTTCCTGCTAATGATCTTCCTTTCCTGTGTATATCCACACCTCTACCCCTCTCCTTAGCTCAGATAAACCTCCTGTTGCCTGACTGTCTCTGCAATTCCACGTATATGTGGATTCCCTATAACTATAAAGGTAAATTTGATTTTCTCCTGTTAATCTGTCTCGTGTCAATTTGACTTTCTTAGTCCACCTAGAAGGACCTTGAGGAGCAACAAAAGTTTCTTCTCCCCCAACAAGTCTCGAAAACATTCTTTTGAGGGAAAGAAGCCAACACAAAAGAATGCATGCTATGTCATTTCATTTATATAAATTCTAAAACAAATAAAACCACTCCATGCTCATAGAATTCAGATCAATGGCTGCCTAGAGGAAGGGCCTAACTACAAAGAAGTACAGGGAGAACTTTCTGGGCTTATGTAAATGTTCTATGTTTTGATTGTGGAAATGGTAGCATATATATATATGTTCATTAAAACTCACTGCACTGGGTGGCCTGGGTGGCTCAGTCAGTTAAGCATTTGCCTCATGATTTCGACTCAGGTCATGATCTCGTGGATCTTGGGACTGAGTCCCACATTTGCCTCTGCACTCAGCGGGGAGTCTGCTTGAGATTCTCTCTCTGCTCCTCCCCTGTGCTCACTCTCTCTAATAAATAAATCTTTAAAAATCCTCATTGAGACCGATCTTCTCTCGCTCGCGCACCTCGCTCCGCTTCCTCTGCAACCATGTCTGACAAACCCGATATGGCTGAGATTGAGAAATTCGATAAATCGAAATTGAAGAAGACAGAAACACAAGAGAAAAATCCACTGCCTTCAAAAGAAACGATTGAACAGGAGAAGCAAGCGGGCGAATCATAATGAGGCGGGCGCCGCTGATATGCACTATACATTCCACAAGCATTGCCTTCTTATTTCTTTTTAGCTGTTTAACTTTTAAGATGCAAAGAGGTTGGATCAAGTTTAAATGACTGTGGTCCCCTCGTTCTTATCAAAGTGTCTGAACTACTGACTGGGAAGCCAAACCTCCTATACATCTGCAGAGGAAGGAAAATAACTTGTTTGCCGGCGAAGGAAGAAACTGGGTGGACACAACTAGTAAAAACTAAGCTGGTCCTAGGTGTCTTGCCGGGCAGTAAACTGCAGTTTAGTCAGAGTGCCATTTTTCTCTTTGAATGATTTTAAGTATTGGAATGCACAATTTTTTAATACGCAAATAAAAAGTTTAAAATGTGAAAAAAAAAAATCCTCATTGAACAGCACACTAAACATCTGTGCATTTGATTCTAAGTAAGTTACTCCTCAGTAAGTGAAAGGAGTCAATGACCCCAATGTTTTCAGTCTGAACAAATGGAAGAATAAAGTTTAATATTATTGTCTGCACTTTTCTATAGGTTAGAAATATTTTATTATACACAAAGGCCAAGAATATTTTTACTAATAATTATAAATATAAATTAAAATATTAATGAAAAATTTGGAGATTTTCAAAATTAAGGAATGAGATACTAAAAAACACTGGTGGGAGTATCTCAAAGACAAATGTGTATCTTAAAACTTTTCCATAAAATTTTGTATTATAATAATTATTATGTATGCATGATAACAGTGGTTTTATCTATTTTTAAGTTTTTTATTGATGCATCTCTAACACCTAGAAAAAGGGCAGGCACATAATACGCATTCAGCAGACATCTGTTGAATAAATGAGGAAAGAGAGCCTCATTCATTTGCTAGATCCAATTCCTCCCTTATTATTTAAACTCCAGGAATGCTGTTTGATTTACACTATTCTGAATGTTAAGAATTAAGAGACAGCGATATATTTGTGTCATTGTTATCAGAGTAAATATCAATAATTACTAAATCAATCTGAAGAGCTTTGAAGAAAAACCCAGAGATGAATTTTTAAGAGATATTTTAATCTGAAATAGTTAAATTAGGAAACTCAGACTTCCTTACATATTGTTTGCTATGCGTATCTTGGAATGTGTCTACTTATAAGAGATTACAAAAAACAAGACTACCTTTTGAGATAGAAGATAGCGTAGCTTATGTCCTGCAGGGCAGGATTTCATGTTGATACACTTATCATTCTTGCTAGGTGATAGCAAAGTTGACTCCATTAACGGTGTGGTTATCCAAGTACAGTTAGCATAGCACTGGGGGCTCATGTGATTATTTAAGTTGAGAATACCTAGACACATCTTTTTAAAAAAACAAATCTCTGACTCTCATCAATGTTTAGGACTAGGTTAAAGTAGGTATTACAATAAAAGAAGTATGACTTAAATTTTTTTTAAAGATTTTATGTATTTATTTGAGAGAGAGAGAGATCTGTCTGATCTGCTGTAGGCAGAACAGCAGGCAGAGAAAGAGGGGGAAGGAAGCAGGCTCAGCAGGCTGAGCAGAGAGCCCGATGGGGGGGCTCGATCCCAGGACCCTGAGATCATGACCTGAACTGAAGGCAGAGGCTTAACCCTCTGAGCCATTCAGGTGCCTCTAAATTATTTTTTAAATAATAGCATGGTTTGTAGGATAATTGCAAAAATTGTAAAGATAGTAAGTGAAAGACTGAAGTTTTAGAAACATTGGGTTAAAAGAATAAGAAAAGGGACAGAGCACATTGTATGCCATAATAATGATGAGCTTTGGGAAGGTAATTGGCATTCTGGACAGATACTACTTTTTTTTTTTTTTTTTTTTAAGAATTTTATTTTCAAGTAATCTCTGCCCCCAACATGGGGTTAGAACTTACAACACTGAGATCAAGAGTCACAGGCTCCACTGACTCAACCAGCCAAGCGCCCCTGCTTCTAAATGATCCATGGACAATTATTCAAAGACGAGGTATAAACAGATGGTAGTAAAGAGAAGCTGCTAGTACTTAGCTGTGGTGTTATCGCATACAAAGATATGTAACACTCATGTCAATCAGTGGTCAGCTCATCGAGTGTCTGTTGGTCTGCTTTATGTCTCTCTTCACATGTGTTACCTAACTGAGAAAGAAAAGTACAAGACTGGGGCTACATCTATGTGTTTTACCTCCTTTGGTAGAGCAGAACATATATGTGGATATTTAATAAATATTTTAATATTAGCGAAATAATGTATAACATGATTTGATTCAAAAATGACTATTTGTTGGAGAGCCTGGGTGGCTCAGTGGGTTAAAGCCTCTGCCTTCAGCTCGGGTCAGGATCTCAGGGTCCTGGAATTGAGCCCCGCATTGGGCTCTCTGCTCAGCAGGGAGCCTGCTTCCCTTCCTCTCTCTCTGCCTGCCTCTCTGCCTACTTGTGATCTCTGTCTGTCAAATAAATAAATAAAATCTTTAAAAATAACAAAAAAACAAAAACGACTATTTGTTGGGAGAATCATACGCATATAGAAAAAAACCCACACAGCTACATAGCTGAATTTCTATAAACCAAATGAACGCCTAAAACTTCATTTACCCTTTGTTTTTAAACTGTCTACTGTGGGGGTGCCTGGGTGACTCAGATTCCTTCCGTTCAGGTCGTGATCTTGGCAGTCCTGGGATGGAGCACCACATTGGGCTCTTTGCTCTGTGGGGAGCCTGCTTCTCCCTCACCCTCTGCCTGCTGCTCCCCCGATCATGCTCTTTCTGTCAGATAAATAAATGAATAAATGAATAAATAAATAAATAAATGAAATCTATCTAAAGTGTCTACATCACCTGAACTTAGTCACGTTTACCTGAATGAAATAGAACATTTGACCATTCATCAGGATTTTAGGCCACGTTGTATCTTAGAACATCATAACTGTTGATGCTTTTATTTATTTTTTTAAATTTTATTTATTTGACAGAGAGAGATGTGAGAGAGGGAACATAAGCAGGAGGAATGGGAGAGGGAGAAACAGGCTTCCTGCTGAGGAGGGAACCTGGTGAGGGGCTCGATCCCAGGACCCTGGGATCATGACCTGAGCCAAAGGCAGACGCCCAACGACTGAGCCACCCAGGAGTCCCTGTTGATGCTTTTAATATTTAAAATCTACATGTGAAATAACAGAGCTTATCTTTGTCTTATTTTTTTCTCTGCCTCAATTTGGGGGTGGGGGGGATGACCATTAAAGTGCTATCTCTGCAGTGCCATATAGAATTCTTTTTAAACCCCTTGAATTCCAACTGCAATGGGCTTTACTCCCTTTCTTTCTTCTGAGTAGTCCCCCCTTTGCTCAAGTAGAAGTCCAAATAGACACAACACATGCATTGTTATTTACCATTAAAGTGTTCCTGCTTTGGTGTATTTTAAGTTGCTAAGCTCTAGCTTATTATCAATGATAGCTTTCTTCGGGTCACTTCTCTTCTATGACAATAGTTAAACACTAAAACAGAAATGGGGAATCCATCCAATCTCACGGCCTGTCCCTCATGATAATTGTGTTCTGGATTCCTTAGCCGCACCTAAAGGCATCATTTTCCCTTGGCAAATCATTACGATTTTCAAATTCAGAAGACAACTTCACCAGGATTAGAGAAAAATCACAAAGTTTGAACATTGGCTAGCAGTTTAATTAAAATTTCAAGGAGTTTTGATAATGGGCAATTATATGTTTTGAATTTCACTGGCTGAGACAGTGACACAGAATACATTTTTGCACCAGTACTTGAAAAACTAGGATCATCTTTCTCTGGTGTTTTTCTTTCCCCTTTCTTGCTTTTCTTTTCTTTTTTTTCTTGTTCTTTGTGAGTCTACCTCCATCGTATTTTTCTCCTACACTGAGTCCTTTTAACCTAAAGAGCTTTCTCCTCTTCTTCCTTGGTGTGTATGTGCATGTCTCCATTCCTCTGAATCTCCAGCTACTTGTCTTTTTTCATTCATCCACTAATTTTATGTTTTCTCTTTCTGTCTCTGTTTCTCTCTTTCTAGATTCTTTCTTCCCATCTCCCCTCCTTCCCTCCCATTTCTGCTGTTCTTTCTCTTGCCTGATGGCCAAGAAATTTATCTCAAGAGCTTAAAGCAATGTATACCTGAGTAATTTGAAAATCATAATGTTCGCTTTTTTTAATGCATTATATTTATTTTGTGGGGTTTTTTAAAAGATTTTATTTATTTGAGAGAGAGGATGTGCATGCACAGGAGGGGGGGCAGATGAAGAGGGGTAAGCAGACCCCCACAACCAAGCAGGGCGCCCAATCTGACCCTGGCTCCATCCTGGGATCATAGCCTGAGCCAAAGGCAGATGGTGCTCCCTGTTATATTTATTCAGAACATTTATCCACAAATTTCTTTGTCATTGACAGGCTATTATAAATCAAAGTAATGATAATCATATATAATAAGTTAATAATAATAAAAACATGAGCACAGGTCCCATAAAGATGTGGTTTCTTAAATGTCAAAATTTTCAAAAGCTAGTTAGCTGTATTTATGTATGTATGTATGTACATAAGAGAGAGAGGGAGACAGCAGGCATGAGCAGGCAGAGGGCCAGAGGGAGAGGGAGACAAGCAGACTCCCTGCTGAGCGGGGAGCCCGATTCAGGGTTCAATCTCAAGACCCTGAGATCATGACCTGAGATAAAATCAAGAGTCAGATGTTTAACTGACTAAGTCACCCAGACCCCCCTTCTAATTCTTTTTTTTCTTAATTTATATTATTTTGATGACTTTGATCGTCACTAAGATTCTTAGGGAAAAAAATGAGTATCACATTCTAACTTCTTCTATTTCCAGAAGTCTATGGGAAGTATATGTTTTAAGAAAACAGTTAATGGGGGCACCTAGGTGGCTCCGTGGGTTAAAGCTTCTGCCTTCTGCTCCGGTCGTGATTCCAGGGTCCTGGGATCGAGCCCCGCATCGGGCTCTCTGCTCAACATGGAGACTGCTTCCCCCTCTCTCTCTGTCTGCCTCTCTGCTCAACATGGAGCCTGCTTCCCTTCCTCTCTCTCTCTCTGCCTGCCTCTCTGCCTACTTGTGATCTCTGTCTGCCAATAAATAAATAAAATATTTTTAAAAAGAAAGAAAGAAAGGAAAGGAAAGGAAACAGTTAATGAAAATAGACCAGTACTTAGACACATGCTGGAGAAAATTGTGACCTTTAAAAGAAAAAAAACAAAATCATACAAACACACAGCCTAAAACAAAAATCAAGAGCAAATGTCAATAACAACAACAAAAAGAACCAACCATGCCCAGACTTTTTTTCTTCTATGACACCACACCTAGAAAGCAACAAAATAATGCCATTGTACTTAGAAACTGGGTCCCAAGACTTCTATACTTAGTCACGATGTCACTTCATACATGAAGACAACAGGCTCAAATATGCAAGGGGTCTGAAAGTACTACCCATAACCTTCTGAAAAAAATCTTTTTGTTTTTTGTTAGTATTTTATTTATTTATTTGTGAGAGAGAGAGCACAAACAGGGGAGGTAGGAGAGGGAGAAGCAGGCTCCCCACCAAGCAGGGATCCCGATTAGGACTCCATCCCAGGACCCAGGGATCGTGACCTGAGCTGCAGGCAGACACTTAACTGACTGAGCCACTCAGGCAGCTGCTGAAAAAAAATTTTCTAAAAGAGAATTAAAATAGAGATCTAAAAGTGGATCGAGGGGCACCTGGGTGGCTCAGTGGGTTAAGCCTCTGCCAAGGTCTCAGGGTCGTGGGATCGAGCCCCGCATCAGGCTCTCTGCTCAGCGGGAAGCCTGCTTCCCCCTCTCTCTCTGTCTGCCCCTCTGCCTACTTGATCCCTCTCTCTGTCGGAAAAAAAGTGGATCGAGATCACCAAACTGAAGGATTGATGGTAAGAATTAAAAACCAATTTAATCATAAAATTATAATAATGTGCATAACTACAAAACAAATAAAATGTTTTTAACAGGCCTTAAAAGATACATAATGTAAAGGAAAAATAACATGAATATAAGAAAAGATTCCAATACCCCAGAGAAATGGGGAAAAAAATGAGAAAGTATAGGAAAAAGTTAAAATGTCCTGATAATTTGTGTTTGTGTGTGCAATTCAAAGACTTTTGGGGTACTCACGCATTTGCATCCACCACCACAAACCATTTTAGGATACTGTGATTACTCCAAAAAGAAACCTCACAAACCTTAGTGGCCATGCCACAGCCCCACAACCGCCACCCACCTCTGCCCTAGGCAATCACTAGTCTACTTTCATATAAATGGAATCATACATAAATGTATGATTACACATAACTCATACATAAATATGTGGTCCTTTGTCTTCTTTCTCTTAAGTGTGTGGGGGTTTTTTTGTCTTTTTTTAAAAAAAATAATTTATTTTTTAATTTTTTTAAAAATATTTTATTTATTCATTTGACAGAGTTCACAAGTAGGCAGAGAGGCAGGCAGAGAGAGAGAGAGAGGAGGAAGCAGGCTCCCTGCTGAGCAGAGAGCCCGATATGGGGCTCGATCCCAGGACCCTGAGATCATGACCTGAGCCGAAGGCAGAGGCTTTAACCCACTGAGCCACCCAGGTGCCCCTATTTTTTAATTTTTGATTTTTATTAACATATAATGTATTATTAGCCCCAGGGGTACAGGTCTGTGAATCGCAAGGTTTACACACTTCACAGCACTCACCATACATAGCACATACCTTCCCCAAGTCCATAACCATCCCAACCACCCTCTCCCTGCCCCCCTCCCCCCAGCAACCCTCAGTTTCTTAAGTGTGTTTTTAAGGCTCATCTATCTTGTAGCATGTGCCAGCATGTCATTCTTTTTATAACCAAATGATATTCCATATAGATAGACCACTTTCATTAATTGATGAGCATTTGCTTCTTTCCACCTTTTGGTTATTACAAATAAGGCTGCTATGAAAATTTTTATTTAAGTTTTTGTGTCAACATATGTGTTTGTTTCTCTGGGAGTGGTAAATCATATGGTTCAGTATTTAACCATCGAGGAACTGCCAAACTGTTTTTCAGAGTGGCTGCCCTATTTAACATTCCCACTAGCAATGCATTAGTATTTTAACTTGTACATATCATAGCCAATACTTATTATTTGTGGGGGTAGGAGCAGAGGGAGAGAAAGAACCCTGAGCAGACTCCCTGCTGAATGAGGGGAGCCTGACGTGGGGCTCCATCTCACAACTCTGAGATCATGACCTGAGCCTAAACCAAGAGTCAGACGCTCATTCGACTGAGCCACCAAGAGGTCTCTAGCCAATACTTATTGTTTGTTCTTTTTGGTTATAGCCATCCTACTGTTGAAGCGGTATCTCATTGTGGTTTTGATTTGCATTTCTCTCATGACTGGTGATGGTAAGCATTTTCCATATGCTTATTACCTTTGCCTTTTTTTTTCTTTTTTGGAGTCATAAATATGAAAATATTTTGTACATTTCTTAATTGTTGTTATTAATTCTTTTGTTGTTCTTAAAAGTTCTTCGTATAGGGGCACCTGGGTCGCTCAGTGGGTTAAATTTGTTTTCGGGTCAGGTCATGGTCCCAGGGTCCTGAGATCAAGTCCTGCATCGGGCTCTCTGCTCAGCAGGGAGCCTGCTTCCCCCCCCCCCCCTCTCTGGGGCCTCTCTACCTACTTGTGATCTTTGTCTGTCAAATAAATAAATAAAATAAATAATTAAATGATAAATAAATAAATAAATAAATAAAATCTTAAAATCTTAAAAAAAAGGCAAAGATAAATACAAGAGTTCTTCGTATATTCTGGATATAGATGTTTATCAGATGTATAACTTGCAAATATTTTCTCCCACTCAGTCGGGTTGTCTTCTCACTTCTTTGACAGAGTTCTTCAAAGCTCAAAAGGTTTTAATTTTAAAGAAGTTCAACGACCTATTTTGCTTTTATAGTTTGTACTTTTGGCATCATGTTTAGGAAAACATTACCTAACTCAAGGTCACAAAGATACTCACCTATGTTTTCTTCTAAAAGTTTATTTGTAGTTTTAGCTCTTATATTTAAGTGGATGTTCCATTTTGTTCCATTTTTGGTTAATTTCTATAAATGGTATGAGATTCAACTTCATTTCTGTGAGCGGTACGGTTGAAAGCTTCATCCTTTTGCATGTGTTTATCTGGTTATTCCCAGCACCATTCATTAAAAAAAAAATTATTTTCCTGGGGCACCTGGGTGGCTCAGTGGGTTAAGCTGCTGCCTTCGGCTCAGGTCGTGATCTCAGGGTCCTGGGATCGAGTCCCATATCGGGCTCTCTGCTCCGCGGGGAGCCTGCTTCCCTCTCTCTCTCTCTCTCTGCCTGCCTCTCTACCTACCTGTGATCTCTCTCTGTCAAATAAATAAATAAAATAAAATAAAATAAAAAATTATTTTCCTATTCAATTTTCTTAACTCCCTTGCCAAAGACCAAATTACCATAAATGTGAGGATTTATTCCTGGATTGTCAATGCTATTCCATTGACTTATATGTCTATCCTCATGCCAGCAACACACTACTTCGATCACTGTAGCTTTTGGTAAGTTTTGAAATGGGAAGTGTGACTCCTCCAAATTTGTTATTATTTTTCAAGATTGTTTTGGCTATTCTGGGTCTCTTGCATTTCCTTATGAGTTTTTGGATCAGCTTGCCTAATTCTGAAAAAAAAAAAAAAAATGGCAGCAGAGATTTTTTTAAGAATTGCGTCTAACCTGTAGATCAATTTAAGGAGTATTCCCATCTAAGCAATATTAAGTATTCCAACCATGAATATGGGATGTATTTCCATTTCTTCCAAAAAGAAAGGTATTCCTTCTTTTTCTTTCTCTCTCTCTCTCTCTTTCTTTCTTTCTTTCTTTCTTTCAGATTTTAGTTATTTATTTGACCGACAGAGATCACAGTAGGCTGAGCAGAGAGCCTGATGCGATGCAATGCGGGGCTCAATCCCAGGACCCCGGGCTCATGACCTGAGCCAAAGGTAGAGGCTTTAACCCACTGAGCTGCCCAGGTGCCCCAGGTCTTCTTTCTTTCAATGATGTGTTGTAGTTTCATTCTAGAAGTCTTGCACTTTTTAAAAATTTATTCCTAAATATGTTATGCTTTTTGATGCCATTGTGAATGGTATTTTCAAACTGCAATTTCTGAGTTTTTCCTGGCAATATATAAAAACAGTTGATTTTTGGGGCGCCTGGGTGGCTCAGTGGGTTAAGCCGCTGCCTTCGGCTCAGGTCATGATCTCAGGGTCCTGAGATCGAGTCCCGCATCGGGCTCTCTGCTCAGCAGGGAGCCTGCTTCCTTCTCTCTCTCTCTGCCTGCCTCTCAGTGTACTTGTAATTTCTCTCTGTCAAATAAATAAATAAAATCTTTAAAAAAAAACAGTTGATTTTTTTTACAAAGATTTTTATTATTTATTCAACAGAGAGATAAAGAGCACAAGTAGGCAGAGCGGCAGGCAGAGGGAGAGGGAGAAACTCCGCTGATCGGGGAGCCTGATTCAGGGCTCCATCCCAGGACCCTGGGATCATGACCTGAGCTTAAGGCAGCTGCTTAACCAACTAAGCCACCCAGACACCTCTAAAAACAGTTGATTTTTGTATACAACTGATTCCTACAACCTTGCTAAACACATTTATTAGTTTCAGTATTTTTTGATAGATACAATAGGATCTTCTATGTAAAAGATCATGTCATCTACATTAAAGACATTTTAACTTCTTCCTGTCCAATCTTAATGCTCTTTTTTTTTTCTTTTTTGTCTTATTGCACTGGATGGAAACTCCAGTGCAATGTTGGATAGATGTAATGAAAGTAGACATCCGTGTCTTGTTCCTGATCCTAGAATGAAAGCATTTAGTTTTTCACCATTAAGTGTATTGTTAGCTATAGTTTTCTTCATCAGATGTTCCTTATCAGGTTGAGAAAGTTTCCTTCTTAATTTTCCGAGCTTATCTTTTATATCTGTTGAGATGATCATGTGGTTTTTATCTTTTATTGTGTTAATGTTTTATTACATTGGTGACTTTTCTATGCCTAGACCAACCTTGCTTTCCTGGTATAAATCCCATTTGGTCCTGGTGTATAAATAATCCTTTACCATGTTGCTGGGTTTGACTATTAGTATTTTATTGAGAATTTTTGCATCTCTATTAATAAAAGATGTTGGCCTGCAGTTTTCTTTCCTTGTGGTATCTTCATAGGGTCTTAATATCAGAGTAATACTAACTTCATAACATGAGTTAGGAAGTGTTCCCTCCTCTTCTATTTTTTGGAAGACTGTGTGAAAGATAGGTGTTAATTCTTCTTTAAAGTTTTGGTAGAATTCAGCATTCAAGCCATCTGGACCCGGACTTATATTTATGAGAAGATTTTTTTTTTTAAAGATTTTATTTATTTATTTGGCAGACAGAGATCACAAGTAGGCAGAGTCAGGCAGAGAGAGAGAAAGGGAAGCAGGCTCCCTGCCGAGCAAACAGCCCAATGTGGGGCTTGATCCCAGGACCTTGGGATCATGACCTGAACTGAAGGCAGAGGCTTTAACCCACTGAGCCACCCCGGTGCCCCATGGGAAGACTTTTTATTACTAATATGATCTCTCCAATGGATATGAGTCTATTTAAATTTTCTTCTAGAAATTTGTGTATTTCATGTAAGTTATCTAATTTGTTGGCATACTATTCCCTTTTTATCTGTTTAAATTTTATCTATTTAATAAATCTATTTAAATACCTATTTAAATTTTCTTCTTCTAGAAATTTGTGTATTTCAGGTAAGTTATCTAAATTGTTGGCATACTATTCCCTTTTTATCTGTATGGTCACTCGTCCCTTTCATTCCTGATTTTGGTAATTTGAGATTTTCTGCTAGGTCAAACTACATAAGAGTTTGTCAATTTTGTTCATCTTTTCAAGAAACCAGTTCTTGGTTTCATTGGTTTTATATATATATTTTATTCTCTTTTTCATTTATTTCCACTTTAATTTGTTTCCTTTCTTCTGTTTGCTTTAGTTTACTTTGCTCTTCTGTTTTAGTTTTCTAGAGTGTAAAGTTAACTTATTGATTTAACATCCCTTCCTTCCTTTCTTTCTTTTTTTAGGTAGGCTCAATGCCCAGTGTGGAGCCCAATCTGGGGGCCCGAATTCACAACCCTGAGATCAAGACCTGAGCTCATGAGACCAAGAGTTGGATGCTTAACTGACTGAGCCACCCAGGCATAGCCATCTTTTTTCTTTTTTAATATAGGTGTTTACAATTATACATTTCCATCCAAGCACTGCTCTTGTCTGTGTTGGGCTGTGTTTTCAATGCTCCAGCAGGCCCTTTACAGCTGTGCTTTCACCTTCACTTCTTGCTTGTGCAGAGCCCCAAGGTCAGTCAGAGGTGAGGAGCTAGGGCCTTCTCAGATCTTTGCTGAGCACTGGAATAGCACTGCATGCACATGTCTTTCCACTTTCCCAGGAACTTTTTGGAGCTTTGCAAAGCCCTACATGGACATCTCATGCCACATGTTTTTCCTTTTAATTTGTTTTGTTTTATTTTGTTAGCTTCTTATTAGCTCCAACTGGTATCACCGCCTCATGCAACTGCAATGTTTAACAGTTGCCACTACTTCTTTCTGACACATGTCCTAAGGATAAGACTAGTCAAGCAAAGTGAGCTTGAGTCAGGTCAAATAAAGTCGACCCTTAGAAATGGAACTTTACAAGGAGTTGAAGATGGGTCATATAGTGACAATTCTCTGGGGATGAAACAACTGGGGAATCTCAGATCCATTCTGCCCTTTCCCACCAGTAACTGCTAAGCTTCTGGTTTCTGTAACTATCATAGTTGTGAGTCTGCTGATTTTTAAGTCCACACAGGAAATGGGGAGAGGAGAGTGGGAATAGGGCAAGCTGAAGCCCACAAAGCTTGCTGCTTTTACTGATGTTCAACTGTTTTTCTTGAATAAATGATTCTGGAATATTGCAAACCTTCTGTTAATTTCCAGAGTTCTGAATAAGTTGATTTTTTGACAATTTTTATCAGTGTTCCCTTGCTTTTATGGATGAGCAGATTTTTCATAGATTCTAATTCAGCCATTCTGGAAATGTTTCTACATAAGTGCATTTTGAGATTTCCATATTTATACAGAGTGTTTGGGGGGGTTATATTTTATTGTTGACCTTTCATTTAATTGTATTTTGGTTATGTGGCAAGTTTTAAACTGTAGAAGCCAGATTAAAAATCAAAGAGATCCATTAGAGAAATTAAGAAAACAATCTCATTTACAGTTGCATCAAGAATAAAATAAAATACGAGAATAAATTAAACAAGGAGGTAAAAGATGTGTACACTGAAAACTGTAAGACACTGATGAAAGAAATTCAGGAAGACACAAATAAATGAAAAGATATTCCATGCACATGGATTGAAAAAACTGATATTGTTAAAAATGCCCATACTACCCAAAGTAATCTATAGAGTCAATGTAATCTTTATCAAAATTCCAATGGCATTTTTATGATAATGACAGAAATAAAATAATCTTAAAATTCACAAGTAACTGCAAAAGACTCTGAATAGCCAAAGCAATCTTGAGAAAGAAGAACAAAGCTGGAAGCATTATACTTCCTAATTCCAAACTAATTACAAAACTATAGTAATCAAAACAGTATGGTAGTGGTATAAAAACAGACATATAAATCAATGAACAGAATCAAGAGCTCAGAAATAAACCCACAGGGCGCCTGGGTGGCTCAGTGGGTTAAGCCGCTGCCTTCGGCTCGGGTCATGATCTCAGGGTCCTGGGATCGAGTCCCGCATCGGGCTCTCTGCTTGGCAGGGAGCCTGCTTCCTCCTCTCTCTCTCTGCCTGCCTCTCTGCCAAATCTCTCTCTGTCAAATAAAATAAATAAAATCTTTAAAAAAAAAAAGAAAAGAAAGAAACCCACATACACATGGTTCACTAATGAATAAGAGAGCCAAGAATATACAATGGGGAAAGCAAAGTCTCTTCAACAAATGGTGCTGGGAAACTAGACAGCCATATGCAAAAGAATGAAACTGAACCACTATCTTACACCATACACAAAATTAACTCAAAATGGATTAAAGTCTTGAATGTTAAGACTTAAAAACCTTAGCTCCTAGAAGAAGCATAGGCGTAAGTTCCTTGACATCAGTCTTGGTTCAATTGAGATCCATATAATGATCTTGCAAACTGGTGCCTTGGTAAACTCACTTTTTAGTTCTAGCTTTTTTTTTTTTAATCCCAAAGGATTTTATTATTATTTTTAAAGATTTATTTGGAGAGAGCATGTGTGCATGTGCAAGTGGAGGGGAGGGGCGGGGGAAAAGGGAGAGAGATCCTCCAGCAGACTCCACACTGAGTGGGGAGCCTGACATGGCCAATCCCAGGACCCTGAGATCATGACCTGATCTTAACTGACTTAACTGACTGAGCCACCCAGGCACCCCCCAAAGGATTTTCTATCTAGATAGTAATGTTGACTGAGTCTAAAGACAGTTTCATCATTCCTTTTACAAACTGAATGTTCTATTCTTTCTTTTTTTGCCTTAAGACACTGGCTAGAACTCCCAGTACAAGTTTGAAAAAATTGGTGAGAGTAGCTACCCTTACCTTGCTTTGGAATTTAGGAAAAAAACATTCATTATACCAGTAAGTATATTAGCCGTATGTTTTGTGTAGCTGCTCCTTTTTGGGTTGGGAAAACTATCTTTTATTCTTAATTTGCTAAGAGTTTATTTTTAATCTGAAATGATGTTGGGTTTTATTAAATTTTTTTACATATATTGAGAGATTATCACATGGTTTTTCTTTTTTGGTCTATTAATATGGTTAATTACATTGGTTTACTACACTGATTGTAATTTAAAAGATATCTGTACTTTTGTACTTCAACTGTACTTCAGTTTAAGCACTCAGTCAAAGCTTCATTTTCACTGCTCCATGTCCCGTATGGATAGCGGCTACTGTATTAGGCTGTGCAGGCTTCTATGCTCTTAGCCATTCTCCTACACTGCTTTCTACAACAATTATCTGAAAAGCAACTCAGCCAGACACCTGCCATTCAGGGAGCAGAAAACACACAATGTAAAACTTAACAGCCAGTGCATTAGAAATTATTCGAAGTAACAGATCATAAAAACAAGATCCAAAGAAGATGGTGTCATATATATGCCTATGAAAGAAAGAGAAAGGGGTACTATTGCTCTTTTCATTACATAACCTACTATTCAAGAGTTTTAGGAGAAAAACAAACACTAGAAAATAATTTCTCCATTATAGACCAAGACTTGAGAAAACAATAAATAACCTAGCAAGACGCAAAAAAAAAATTTTTTTTAAAGATTACTTATTTATTTATTTATTTGAGAGAGCAGGAGCAGAGGAGAGGAGCAGAGAGAGAAGCAGACTCCCCACTGAGCAGGAAGCCCGATGCGGGCCTTGATCCCAGGACACTGAGATCATGACTTGAACCAAAGGCAGACTCTTAATCAACTGAGCCACCCAGGCAACCCAGAGACATTTTTTTTTAAAGGTATGGAAAAAGGAAGCCTGGGGTGCCTGGGTGGTTTAGTCGGTTAAGTGCCTCACTCTTGGTTTCAGCTCAGGTCATGATCTCAGGGTTGTGAGATCGAGCCTCATGTGGGGATCCTTGCTCAGCGAGGAGTCTGCTTGGAAGAGTCTCTCCCTCTGCCCCTCCCCACCTCCTAAAAATAAATAAATAAATCTTAAGGGGTGGGGAGGCAGAGCAAAGCAGAATTAAAATGCCCAAAATCCTTTCTCAGGCTAAAAACAGGCCTGGAGCTTTGGCCTGAGTTAAGGTCTTGTGAGAAGATGAGACTGGAAAAGAAAAGGGGCAGGGTGATGACCTGTATCTTGTAGACATGGGAACAATCAAGAACCAAAGTCTAAGTTTTGGTCAAGGAAACAAAGGTAGTCTGGAACCGTCAATCCAGGGGCAGAAAGAACAGGATCAGAAATAAATGATTATCAGAACTAGTTAGACCACCTAAGCAAAATGGCTTATGGTGTGAAAACAAGATGGCTGCTCAAAAGCAAGAGTTTATATGGAGTAAAAGAGACTTTCACCAGGATCCTGACTGTGTGAGGGGCACATTCGGGGGTATGTTCCTTGAGATACATAAAGCTCTCAGACTTCATTGCATGCCTGCCGAGATTATTAAATAAGAAACAGAATAATCAGGGATGCCTGGGTGTCTCAGTGGGTTAAGCCTCTGCCTTCGGCTCAGGTCATGATCTTGGGGTCCTGGGATCGAGCCCCCCGTCGGGCTCTCTGCTCAGCGGGGAGCCTGCTTCCCATTCTATCTCTGCCTGCTGCTCTGCCTACTTGTGACCTCTCACTCTCTCTGTCAAATAAATAAATAAAATCTTAAAAAAAAGAAAAGAAAAATCTGATTGTAGACCTGAACACTATCTAAGCACACCATCAAGTGGATTCTTCCCACTTTGTTTTAACTCCATCACGTGGCTGGAGCTGATTCACTCCCTTTGGAAAACCTAGCCCCATACCAGGACCAGAGACCATGTTTGTCTTTTGTTACTTGCTAACATGGCTTTCTTCTGTTCTTCTGGGACTTGATTTATTCTGTGCTGTTCATACAGTTAAGGACAAGCCCAAAGTCCAAAAGAACTAAATCTCATGGCTGTTGTCAGACCTCCTTACTTTGACTTGTTCATATTTCTTGTCTTTGTCCACACATGGTGGGAAGATGTAACAATTTGAATTTTTCATTTGTGTTGTTTTTAAGACTAGCCATCTTTTTTTTTTTTTTTTTTAAGATTTATTTATTTTAGAGAGAGAAAAAGATAAAGAGAGCACCAGTGGGAAGGGGAGATGGAGAGAGAGAGAGAGAGAATCCCAAGCAGACTCTGAGCTCATCACGGAGCCCAACCCAGGGCTCAAATTCATGACCCGAAGATCACGACCCAAACTGAAACCAAGAGTCCCACACTCAACCAACTGTGACACCGAGGCGTCCAAGACTATCCATCTATTTAATTTGTTTTTGTGTTAGTTTTAGTAGGTTAATAGTTTGTGCTTCTGATCTAAATTGTCATTTTTTATTGACATGCACTTATTCGTATTTTATTGCCCTTTCAATGTCTGTAAGTTTTATAGAAATATCCAACTTTATTTCAGTCATTGATAATTTTTGCTTTTATTTTTGTTACTGGCTTTATTAGGAATTTATCAGTTTTGTTAACTTTTCCAAAGAACCAACTTTTGGCTTTGTTAATTTTTTTTCAAGTGGGTTCCTATCTTCCAATACATTAATTTCTGCTCTTAAATTTATTTATTTATTTCTACCTTTTTCAGTTTAATTTGTTATTTTAATTTTTTTTTAAAGATTTTATTTATTTGACAGAGATCACAGTAGGCAGAGAGGCAGGCAGAGAGAGAGGAGGAAGCAGGCTCCCTGCTGAGCAGAGAGCCCGACTCGGGGCTCGATCCCAGGACGCTGGGATCATGACCTGAGCCGAAGGCAGAGGCTTTAACCCACTGAGCCACCCAGGTGCCCCTAATTTGTTATTTTTTAAAATAGATCATTGATAGGCACCTGGGTGGTGCAGTCATTGAGTATCTGCCTTCAGCTCATGTCATGATCCCAGGGTCCTGGGATAGAGCCCTGCCTCAGCCTCCCTGCTCCACTGGGAGCCTGCTTCTCCCTCTTCCGCTCTCCTCACTTGTATTCCCTCTCTCGCTGTGTCCCTGTTAAATAAATAAATAAGATCTTTACAATAAAATAAATAAAATAGGTCATTGATATGCGGACTTAAATAATTGACTTTCAACCTTTTATTATTTTAATACTGAGCCACCTAGGCACCCCCACATTATTATTATTTTTGAAGTTCTTAATTGAAGTAATCTCTATACCCCAAGTGCGACCAAAACTCATGACCCCGAGATCAAGAGTAGCATGCTCTTCCAACTGAATATAGCTTCAAAAAAATATACAAAGCAAAAATTGACAGAACTATAAGGAGATATAGGTAAGTCTACAAAGATAGAGATTTCAACCCTATCTCTCAGTCACAAATAAAACGAGCAGACAGAGAATTAGCGCATAGAAGATTTGTACAACATAATTTATCAGCTTGACCTATTCAGCCTATGTAGAAACCATCCCCTGACTACTGCAGAATATATAGTTTTCTCAAGGATACACAGAACACTTGCCATGATAGACAATACGCAGGGCCATAAAGCAAGTCTTCATAAATTATAAAGGATTGATTTTGCCACCCAAAATATTTTCTCTAACCACAATGAAACTAAACTAAAAATCAAGAACAGAAAGAGAATTAAAAAAGAAAAATTGATGGGTGGGAGGCGGGAGCACCTGGGAGGCTTAGTCAGTTAAATGTCTGCCTTTGGCTCAGGTGATGATCTCAGAGTCCTGGGATGGAGACTCATGCTGAGCTCTGTGCTCAGCAGGAAATCTGCTTCTCCTTCTCACTGTCCCTCTGTGCTCTCACTCTCTGTCTCTCTCAAATAAATAAATACAATCTTTAAAAAAAAAAAATTTGTTTTAAGTAAAATCAGTGCGCAGTGTGGGGCTTGAACTTATGACCCTGAGATCAAGAGTTGCATGCTCTACTGACTGAACCAGCCAGGACCCCGGAATGATAAATTTTAGATCCCCAAGCTTCTGGAAATTGAGGACAGTATGTCCAAAAATGTCACAGATGAAAGAAGAAAACGCAGTGGAAATTTTTTTAATATTTTGAATTAAATATAATAAAAATAGAATAAAATTTGTGAGATACAGCTAAAATAGTCCTTAGAAAACTTAGCACTTGGGTCACCTGAGTGGCTCAGTCGGCTAAGCATCGAACTCTGGATCTCAGCTCAGATTTTGAATTCAGGGTCTTGAGTTCAAGCTCTGGACTGGGCTCCATGTTCGATGTGCAACCTATCTAAAAAAAACAAAAAACAAAAAATAAAAAAGGTAGCATTTAAGGAGAGGGGGGCTTTTCCAGAGCTTAACTTCCTTCTCAAAACGGTTTAGTGGGGCACAGAGTACCAGTTAGCATACATCAAGAATAGCCACTGTTCTCTGCACACCCCGCCCCCTTTCTTTCATTCTCTTGCTTGTTTTGGAAAGCACTGATAGCCTTTTGACTCTTCTCTGTGTAGCATATGTGACAGATCCCACTGTGCTTCCATCTGTTCTGTTTCAATATAACTTCAGGGATAGGGAAGTAGTCGAGGGCTCACCAACAATATGCTGGTAGGTTCCATGTCATTCATAAATACAATGGGGAAAGGAAAACAAAGAAAAATTCTGACTTGTCTTTTCATTCCGTGAATAAAGAAATGTTCAGTGTTACAATTTTACAATGGAAACAGGATTATACTGTGTGTTTTGTAGACGTGCCTCACAGAAGGGGTGGGTTGTAGAAGTAGGAAAGAGTATTGGAAAGGTGTTCCAACATCTTTCCACCCTCAGATGAGAGCTGGTCCTGGGTTGGAAACAGGACACAGGTCATGAAGACTCAAAGGGCAATCCAAAAGGAACTCTTCCTCCAGAATGCACAAACTAACAGAAAATGTTAAAGTTACTTTCTATACTGGGTTTTGGAAACTGTCATTCGGCAGCAGGCTTTGGATTCTTCCAGATCTTCTGGCCAAATCCTAAATTCTGTATATCCAATTCCTTCCTGGTTTCTCTTTAAAGGAAATTATCTTGAAATAAGATCAGTCTGGGTCATCTGGAGGTATCTTCTTCTTCTTCTGTTAGAGAAAAAGAAAGAAAAATGCCGTTCCAAGGTTAAAACGTTTAACTTTCATTTTACAACAGGTTATGTTATAGAAGTGCAAGGCCATGTTTATTTTTCAAGCGCAATAGCGACATCTAGTGGACTAAATGCTTCAATAATTTACCAAGTAGCTAGATAAACATTTTCTATTTCTGTCGTAAAGAAAAAAATATGCTTCAAAAAATTTGTCCCTCAGTAAATGTTTTCTTAATATATATACATACAGGTCAGTGGTCACTGATAAAGGAAGTTTTCCACACTTACTCTGAAATGGCTCTCAGTGATTTGTGTGAGCAGGGCCTTGGGCCCCATAGATACTAGGTAATACCATGTGTTCTCAAAACTTTTCTTAGCACGGGAACAAGATCTGTTTCTATCCCCCTTTCTTCCCAACATCAGAACTCTGAGGAGGTGTTCTGACAATAGCTACACTTAAGGGGAAGCTCTGATCATACCCCTCAAAGGTACTAGGAGACAATAGTGAAATAATATCTCTTAGAGATCAGGGTTGGAGTCTGGTTAGTGTCAAGCATGGGAGAAGATTGTTAAAGTCAGACTTCTAGAAAAGCTATGTGCCTGCAGAAGAGGAGCTTCTTCATCCTATAGTTTAATATACTAAGCTAGATCACATATAACTAAGTAGCCAACTAAATAACACCACCGATAAACTCTAAATTGTTTTTTGTTCTCTTTCAGGTTTACTGTGGCTCAGAAGCCTTAGAGAACTGCCCAGCCCTTGGCTAGAAGACATGATTGGTTCTAATGTATAAGAGGATGCCTGAGGGGCACCTGGGTGGCTCAGTGGGTTAAGCCTCTGCCGTTGGCTCAGGTCATGATCCCAGGGTCCTGGGATTGAACCCCGCATCGGGCTCTCTGCTCAGCGGGGAGTCTGCTTCCTCTTCTCTCTCTCTCTGTCTGCCTCTCTGCCTGCTTGTGATCTCTGTTAGATAAATAAATTTTTAAAATCTTCAAAAAAAAAAAAAAAAAAAGAGGACGCCTGTGCCTGATGACTAGAGAAAGCTCCCACTTGTTCGGTGTCTACTGAAGCAAGGCATGATGCTCAAATTTTATATACATTAACTCGTATCGTGTCTAATACACACAATCCTGGTGTGTAGGCATTATTCAAGCTATTTTTATAGATAAGAAAGATGAGGCTTCTAACAAGTCACATAACTTAGGTAGCAGAGTCAGAGAGTAAATCTCAGTGATTTCAATTCTAAAGCCCATTATCTTTTCAGGATATACATTGCCTCCTGCCATAAAACTGGAAGGAAAAGAAAATGGAAGCCATTCTTCTTCATTAGTGTCTAGGACACTGATAAAGCACTTTTACTATTATCTTAAAAGGGAAAAATAACACATTTCCTCCCCTGCTTTGTACTATCACATTTGGTATATTGTATATTTTTTTACTTCAAGAGGAGAAATTGGCAATGATGCTGCTTCATTATACCTTTAAAAATACCATAAAATTTGATCTGTATTAGTTGAGAGGTGAGAGCATGGTTACTAGAACCAGTTGCTTAAATACAAACCCTGGCTCGCCTATTTATATGCTGCACAACTTGAACAAGATACTTAACTTCTCTGGGCATCAGTTTCCTCGTTTGCAAATGGGATTATAGTATCTATTTCCATCTCTGAGATAATAGGCTGTTGTGAGGATTGAGTGGAGTGCTGAGAGCAGCGACTGGCACAGAACAAAGGCTCAGTATCCTCCTTATTGTTGGAACTGTTTCTATTAATATGTTAAAAAGTGACAAGTTATTTATTATTGAATTCATTTTTAAACATTTTATTGAGGTGTAATTCACAGAACATAAAATTCACCCATTTTAACAGTAAAATTCAATGATTTTTGGTGAATGTACTGACCTGTGCAACAAACACAATTCAGTTCTAGGACATTCCCATGACCCTAAAAAGTTCCCTTGTGTCCATTTATAGTTAATCCCCACTACCATCCTCAGCCCTAAACAATCACAGATCTGCTTTTTTGTCTTATAAATTTGCCTTTTCTAAACATTTCATGTAAATGGAATCATACAATATGTAGTCTCTCTGTAGTAGCATTAGAAGCTGGTTCCTTTTTACTTGCTAAATAGTATTCCATTGTATGGATAGGAACATTGTATTTACTCATTCACCCAGCTGGTAAATGTTTGAGTTGTTTCAACTTGTTGGCTATTCTGAATGACACTGCTGTGAACATTCACATGCTAGTCTTTGTGTGGACTGATGCTTTCTGCTCTCTTCAAGTAATCTCTAGGAATGGACTTCCTGGATCATACAGTAAATCTGTTTTTTTTTTTTTTTAAGTAACTGCCAAATTGTCTTCCAAAGTGGCTGCACCATTTTTTCATTGCACCAACAATGTATGGATTCCCCTTTCTCCACTTCCTCACTAACACTTGGTATGGGCTGTCTTTTTCATAGCCATTCTAATTAGTATGCAGTAGTATCTCATTGTGGTTTTAATTTGCATTTCCCTAAGATTCATAATGTTGAACACCTTTTCATGAGTGTATTAGTCATTTATATATATCTTTTTGTGAAATATTTTCTCTTTTATTCATTTTTTAAATTGAGTTGTTTGGCCTCTTTTTAATGATTTCTAGTCAATATGAAATGCTTCTCCATTTATTTAGATCTTTAATTTTTCTTAGCAACATCTTGTGGCTTTTAGTGTATAAGACTTGTATTTCTTTTGTTAATTTTTCCTACATATTTTTATTTTTTTTGAAGTCCTGGTAAATGGCTTCGTTCACTTTTAGGTGTTCATTGTTAATATGTAGAAATACAACTGATTTTGTATATTGATCTTATATCTTATAACCTCAGTTGATTCATTATTAGTTCTAATAATTTTTTTTTGTGGATTTGTTAAGGTTTTCTATTTATACGGTTATATTATTTACAAATAAAGACAGTTTATTTCTTTACTTCCAATCTGACTGACATTTATTTATTTGTTTATTTATTTTTGGTTGCCTGACTGCAGTGGCTAGAAATCCAGTTAAATCTTGAATAGAAGTGATGAGAACAGATATCCTTGTCTTATTCCCTATCTTAGTCGGGAACATAATCAGCCTTTCACCATTAGGCATGTTAGATGTAGGTTTTTTATAGATGCTTATTATCAGATCATGGAAATTCCCTTTTTTTTAGTTAGCTGAGAGTTTGTTTTGTTTCTTTTTTTTTGTTTGTTTTGTTTTTGTTTTTAAAAATTCATGGTGGATTCTGAATTTTGCCAAATGCCTTTGCTATGTTTATTGAAGTAATCACAATTTCCCCCTTTATTCTATTCATATGATGTGTTACATTAATCAGCTTTTGGATGTTAAATCAATCTTACATTTTTGGGGTAAACTCAGTTGGCCATGGTGCATAATGTCCTTTATGTGCTGCTCGATTTGGTTTGCTAATATTTGGTTGTGTACTTTTTGGTCTACATTCATGACAGATATCAGGCTATACTTAACTCATTATGTCTTTGTCTGACTCTGGTAGCAAGGTTATGCCAGACACAGAATGAAAGGGAAATGTTCCCCTCCCCCTCCGTCTCCCATTTTTTGGAAGAGTTTGTAAAGGATTGGTATTAATTCTTCTTTAAATGTTTGATAGAGGGGCACCTACCTAGCTCAATCAGAAGAACCTGCTGATCTCAGGATCATGAGTTTGAGTCCCACATCAGATACACAGACTACTAAAATGAAACAAAACAAATCAAAACAAAAATTTAAAAAACATGTTTGATAGAATTTACCAGTGAAAGCATTGGGACAGGTTTTTCTCTGTGGAAAGTTGTTGTGCTTTTTGATTTTCATTTCTACTTTTTTGTTTTGTTTTTGTTTTTGTTTTTGCTTTTACTAATTCAATCTTTTACCTATTACAGATCTATTCAAATTTTGCCTCTTCTTAAAAAATTTTTTTTTTTTATTAAGAGGCGCCTGGGTGGCCTAGTCATCGAGCATCTGCCTTCAGCTCAGGTCATGATCCCAGGGTCCTGAGATGGAGCACTGCCTCAGGCTCCCTGCTCAGTGGGAAGCTTGTTTCTCCCTCTTCCACTTCCCCTGCTTGTGTTCCCTCTCTTGCTGTGTCTTTCTCTGTCAAATAAATAAATAAAATCTCTCTATACACACACACACACACACACACATTCACACACACATATCTTTATATATGTATGGATATACATATATATAATTTAAATAAATAAATATTTTATTTTTAGTATTTATTTGAGAGAGAGGGTGCATATGCATGAGTGGGGGGCAGGGAGGAGCAGCTAGAAAAGGAGAAACAGACTCCCTGGTGAGCAAGGAGCCTGACTCAGGATCCTGAGATTACCATCTCAGCCAAAGGCAGATGCTTAACCAACTGAGCCATGGAGTTGCCCCTTTCTTGAGTCAGTTTCTCTTCTTGAGTCAGTGTTGGTAGTTGTGTCTTTCTAGGAATTTGTGCATTTCACCTAGGTTACTAATTTGTTGCCATAATATTTTCCATCCTATTTGTGTCTGATCTTTTTATCCCTGTGGTATGAATGGTTTTGTTCTATCTTTCTCTACTGGTTTTAGTAATCTGTATCATCTGTCTTTTTTCTAGCTGTCTTTTTAGTCTAGGTAAAACTTGGTCAATTTTGTAGATTTTCTCAAAGAATTAAATTTAAGTTTTATTGATGGTCTATTGTTATTGTTCGTTTTCTCATTTATTTCTTCCCTAATCTTTATTATTTCCTTCCTTCTGCTTGATTTGAGTTTGATTTACTCTCTCTCTCTCTCTTTTTTTTAGTTTGACTTACTCATATTTCTAGATTTCTTTTTTAAGATTTTTTTTAAAAGATTTTATTTCTTTATTTGTCAAAGAGAGAGAGAGCACAGGCAGATAGAGTGGCAAGCAGAGGCAGAAGGAGAAGCAGGCTCCCTGCCTGCTGGATCATGATGCTGGGATCATGACCTGAGTCGAAGGCAGCCGCTTAACCAACTGAGCCACCCAGGCGTCCTATAAAGGTTTTATTTATTTATTTGACAGACAGGGATCACAAGTAGGCAGAGAGGCAGGCGGGGGGACGGGGGAGGAAGCAGACTCCCCGCCGACCAGAGAGCCTGATGCAGTGCTCCATCCCAGGACCCTCGAGATCATGACCTGAGCCCAAGGCAGAGGCTAAACCCACTGAGCCACCCAGGCATCCCTCTAGATTTTTTTTAAGGAGAAAGTCTGGTTTATTGATTTTGAGATTGTTCTTTTCTAATAGAGACATAAAGGTTTATAAATTTTCCTGCGCTTTAGCTGCATCTCATAAGTTGTGATGTGTTGTTTGCATTTTAATTCAGTTTGAAATACATTCTAATGTCCCTAATGATTTCTTTTTTGACCTATGGGTTATTTAGAAACATTTAATTTTTAAATATTGTTGGATTTTCCCAAATGTCCTTCTATCATTGATAACTAATTTACTTTTTCGTGTTCAGAAAACATTTGTATGATTTCAATCCTTATAAATATACTGAGACTTACTTCATAGCCTTGTATATGGTATCTTAAAGAATGTTCCACATATGCTTAAAAAGACTGTATATTTTACTTCAGATTGGTGGAAAACTCTAGGTTTCACATAGGTCAAGTTGGTTAACAGTGTTTTAAGACTTCTGTAACTTCTGATTTTTTCTCTAGCTATTATTTTAGATTTTGAAAGTAGTATATTAGAATCTCCAGTTATTATTGTTGAATTATATTTCTCTCCTCAGTTCTCTCAGTTTTTGCTTCATACATTTGAAGGTCTATTCTTAGATGTTTTTATGTTTTTAATTGTTTATCTTCCTGATGGACTGATCATGTTATCATTATAATGTCCCTTTTCTCCTGTAGTTAACAATGTGTTTGCTCTTAAAGTCTATTTCATCTGATATTATAGTTATTCCATGTCTCTTATGGCTATTTTTTGCATCATTTTACTTTGACCTTATTTGTATCTATTTGTATCTATGAAGGTGTATCTCTTGTAGACAGCATATAGTTGGATCCTATTTACTTATATCTCTGCCTTTAAATTGGGGTGCTTAACTCATTCAGATTTAATATAATTACTTTTGTGGTTAGATTTATGCCTACCATTTTTCAATTTTTCTTTTTTAATTAACTAACTTATTTTTAAAATTCATTTTCTTTATGTGTCATGTCACTGTTGTTCCTCTGTTCCAACTTTCTTGTTTTGTATGCATTAAACAAACATTCCTTGGTGTACCATTTTAATTCTTTTGTTCATTTTTAAGCTATTTTTTACTTATCTTCTTACTGGTTCCTCTAGGAATTATGGTATGTATGTATCTTTATCATAATTTACTTCAGGTTCATACTGACCAATTCTGGTAAATATAGCAAACTTGCTCTGATAGACTTCCATTTTCTCCCTCCTCTTATAATGATGGGACAGATTGAGATTGATAATCTCAAAGGTCACAAATATTTTCAGGTGATAGAAAGTTAGAAAATGGAAAGAAATGCTGTCTTCCAGGAAAAGGATACACATGCACAAAGGCATGAATCAAGACACAGCCAGTTTAGTAGCATAAAATGCAACAGGGAAACGAAAGATGAAGTAACAAGAGCCAGATCATGAAAGTCCTCGTATACCATACTAAATCAGTGGGAAAGGGGGTTGGTGGGGCACAATTTATTTTAAAGTATACAGAGACATAGTCACATGTGCATTTCAGTTAGACACTCTAACACAAATGTAGGAGGTCAATTTCAGGGAGGCGCCATTGGACAAATCAGAGCTCTCTTGTGATCCTTCCAGTGCTTGTTTGTTTGTTTGTTTTGACTTACCAATGTAGTTTTTGTGAATCCTTACATGGGGTCAGGGGTCAGACCTTTAGGCCTACACACATTCTATCTTTAGCCTGTAAAGCTCCAAAGCCATAAACTCCAACTGCTGGGGATTCACTGTGTGTTAAATCATGCAAGGCAATGTTCAATTATTCAGAATTCATCTACTGAGTTTGCATATAATTAAATACATGGTATCTCTGTCTCATTCCTTCTTCCAGCCTTAATCTCATTTACTGGTTGATTAGCTCCTTCATATTATATATGAAGAAAAAGAAAAAGAAAAAGAAAAAGCCTTTTTTATACTTTGAGTAAAAAGCAGACAAGTCAGAGTTTTAAACTAAGAGTTCAAAAGAAATTCATGGCTATCAATGTATTGTTACTAACCCTTACCCTAGCCTCTAGAGTAGATTATAATTTTTTCTCTTTTTAATATTCACCAGCTTTCATGTCACCAGAACACTCTCAAAAAATTAATAATTTTAATTAATGTGCCTAATTTTCAATTAATAAGACATACATTCACTTTTGTTTTAACAGGTTTATTTCATATGAGACTACTTGAAGCTCCTTAAAACCCCACATGAAGGGTAATTTGAATAAAATTTATACAGGCAGGAAATAGTAAGTAATCGATAGTAACACTACCAAAAACTGCCAATTGAGCTAATATATCTTGATGGTAAATATCCAAGATATTCTCTCTCTGTTTTTTTTGTCCTTTCTTTCTTTCTTTGTTTAAGTAGGCTCCATGCCCAATGTGGGGCTTGAACTCATGACCCTGAGATAAAGTGTTGCATAATGTACCAACTGAGCCAGCTAGGAATCCCCAAGATATTCTCTCTCTGAATGAATGATTTTGACAGTCTATGCATCAAACTTGAAAATGACATGCAACTGGAAGGCATGCTAATATATTTGTTGGCAGTCTAGGGATACAAACAGATTAAGAAGGCTAAAATAATAAATAAATAAGAGAATTAAAATTTAACACATATGAACATTGTGCCAGTTATAAATGAGTTTGACTATATAGAATACAAAGTCTAAATTTGTAATAGTTTAAGCAAATACGCAATATTCATAAGAAGGAAGTGTGAGAGTACCCCAAACTCCTCAGACAATGCTTGGACGGTGGGGTTCCCACTGCAGGAGTCTCAAACTGAGTTGTCCTCGTAGGAGGTCATTAGAATGGTGAGAAGACTCAAATCCATGTCTGTGGAAAATACTCGAAGAGAGTAAGGTGTTTATTTTGGAGAACAAAAACAACAACAACAAAAAGGTGTTTGAAGTACCATCTTAGGAAAGGAAGGCGAGAATTCTACCACTGAACCAATGCTCATCTTAGGAAAGGAGAATCAGATTTTCTCTATACTACTCCAGATGGCAAAATTGGGATCAATTGGTAGACATGGCAGAGAGCAGATTTCAATTCAAATTGAATTTTTAACATCAGGATGCTCTAGAAATAAAATAAGCTATTCAAGGAGATGACAAATATAATGGCAATAATCTCCTGAGGGTTTACAATGTCCCAGGAACTACTCTACGTGCTTCACAAGAATTAACTTATTTTAGAGCAGAGGGGACCAAGATGGTGGAGGAGTAGCAGACTGAAATGACATCAGGTCCCAGGAGTTCAGCTAGAGAGTTATCAAACCATTCTGAAAACCTACAAACTCAACAGAAAATAGAAGAGAAGAAGAGCACCAATTCTAGGAACAGGAAATCAACCACTATTTGAAAGGTAGGATGTGCGGAGAAGTGAATCAGAAGTGATGAGAAGATAGACCACAGCTGGCTCCCAGCAAGTGGTGGAGCAGCGGGCACAAAATCAGAACTTTTGGAAGTTTGCTGCACCGAGGGACATCATTCCAGTGGCTAAGTGGGCGTGGAGCCCTTGTGGGGACAGTGTGGTCTCAGGTCCTTCGGGGTCACAGAAAGATCAGAGCTGTCTGAGTGTGGCAGAGCTCCCAAGTACCTAAACAAGGAAGCCAACTATAGAGACAGAGCCAAGGAGTGAGATTTCAGATCAGGGCTAACTTTTTTTTTTTTAATGAAAAAAAAATGTTTTATTTATTTGACAGAGAAAGACACAGTGAGAGAGGACCAGAAGCGGGAGAGGGAGAAGCAGGCTTCCTGCTGAGCAGGGAGCCCAATGCGGGCTTGATCCCAGGAGCCTGAGATCACGACCCAAGCCGAAGGTAGATGCTTAATGACTGAGACACCCAGGTGTCCCCTCAGATCAGGGTTACCTTAAACCATGATCCAAGGCACAGTCAGACCACTGCTCTTTGAGCAGGGACCCCACAAGTGCAGATCTGAAAAGACTCCCTCCTTCCTACCCCAGGAGGAGTGGCACAGGAGTGTGCAGCAGGAATCTGCTGGGTTTGGCAACTCCAAATGGGCCGTGTGCCAGAGATAGAAACATTCGGTCACAGGCTGGGTGAGCACAGAGTATAGCCTGAGACCAGGGAGACAGGAGTGACTGACTGCTTTTCTCTGAGGGCACACTGAGGAGTGGGACCCCGAGCTCTCAGCTCCTCCAGGCTGGAGATTGGGAGGCCACCATTTTCATTCCCACCCTCCAAAGCTGTATGGAAACCATTCAAGGAACAAAAGCTACCAAGAGCAACCCTGAGCAGATTACTTAGCCTGGCCCCTGGCAAGGGCAGTGCAATTCCACCTCCAGCAAAGACATTTGAGAATCACTGCAACAGGCCACTCCCCCAGAAAATCATCAAGAACATCCAGCCAAGACCAAGCTAATCGATCAAGGAGAACAGCGGAACTCCAGAGCTAGGGGAAAGCAACCCATAGGATTCATGGCTTTTTCCCCATGATCCTTTAGTCTTGCAAAGTTGAATTTTTTAAAATTTATTTTTTCTTATTCTATTTTTTTAACCTTTCCTCTTTCCTCATTTTTGTTTTTTAACTAGTTTATCTTAACAATACCTTTTTAAAAAAAACCTTTAAAACCTTCATTGTTAGAGTCATATTTTATCCCTTCATTGTATTTAGCCTAATTTTTTATATATTTATAGGTGTGTTTTCTTTAAAGTTTTGAGATTTCTTCTAATTTCTTCTAAATTTCTCCTAATAGTTCAAAATATACCCTAAATCTAGCACATGGCTCTATTCTAGTGTCCAGCCCGAGCACATTCTTTCCTCCCCTCTTTTTTTTTCTTTTCTTTTACCAACCAACTTATCAATTCCTTTTTTAGAATTTTAAAAAATTTTTCATCTTTACAGTCATATTCCATCCCTTGATCATGTTTACCTTTATTTTTGTATATATGTAAGTTTTTCTTTCTTTAAAATTTTGGGAGATAGTTTCTTCTAAGATACCAGAATACACCCAAAATCAAGTGGGTGGCTCTGTTCTAGTCACCAGTCTAATATATATATATATATATATATATATATATATATACACATTTTTTTTTAATCCATCCCCGTTACTTCTCCCCTGGGTTCGGTGTCTCTTCTGATTTGGTTAGCATACATTTTTCTTGGGTCTTTGTCACCCTTTTAGTATTTTATTTTCTTGTTCATATATTTTTATCTGGATAAAATGACGAGGCGGAAAAATTCACCACACACACACAAAAAAAGAACAAGAGGCAGTACCGAAAGCTAGGGAGCTAATCAATACGGACATTGGGAATATGTCATATCTAGAGTTCAGAATGATGATGCTCGAGGTGCTAGCTGGCCTCAAAAAAGACATGGAAGATATTAGAGAAACCCTTTCTGGAGAAATAAAATCCCTTTCTAGAGAAATAAAAGAACTAAAATCTAACCAAACTGAAATCAAAAGAGCTATTAATGAGGGGCAATAAAAATGGAGGCTCTTACTGCTAGGATAAATGAGCCAGAAGAGAGAATTAGTGATATAGAAGACCAAATGACAGCGAATAAAGAAGCTGACAAAAGAGAGACAAACAACTACTGAACCATGAGGGGAGAATCTGAGAGATGAGTGATACCATAAGAGAAAATAATATTAGAATTATTGGGATTCTAGAAGAAGAAAGAGAGAGAGGGGCAGGAGGTATATTGGAGCAAATTATTGTAGAGAATTTCCTAATATGGCAAAGGGAACAAGTATCAAAATCCACGAAGCACTGAGAACCCCCTCAAAATCAATAAAAATAGGTCTACACCCCATCATCTAATAGTAAATCTTACAAGTCTTAGTGACAAAGAGAAAATCCTGAAAGCAGCTCGAGACAAGGAGCCTATAACATACAATGGTAGAAATATTAGATTAGCAGCAGACTTATCCACAGAGACCTGGCAGGCCAGAAAGAACTGGCATGATATATTCAGAGCACCAAATGAAAAAAATATGCAGCCAAGAATACTATATCCAGCTAAGCTATCATTGAAAATAGAAGGAGAGATTAAAAGTTTCCAGGACAAACAAAAATTAAAAGAATTTGCAAACACCAAAACATCCCTATAGGAAATATTGAAAGGGGTCCTCTAAGCAAAGAGTAAGACCAGAAAGGAACAGAGACAATATACAATAACAGGCAATATAATGGACTAAATTCATATCTTACAGGCAATATAATGGACTAAATTCATATCTTTCAATAACTACCCTGAATGTAAATGGGCTAAATGCCCTAATCAAAAGACACAGGTTATAAGAATGGATAAAAAACAAGACCCATCAATATGCTGTGTACAAGAAACTCATTTTAGACCCAAAGACACCTCCAGATTTAAAAGAAGGGTGTGGAAAATAATTTATTATGCTAATGGACATCAAAAGAAAGCTGGGTGGTAATCCTTATATTAGATAAATTAGATTTTAAGCCAAAGACTATAATAAGAGATGAGGAAGGACACTATATCATCCTTAAAGGGTCTGCCCAACAGGAAAATCTAACAATTTTAAATATCTATGCCCCTAACATGGAAGCAGCCAACTATATAAACCAATTAATAACAAAATCAAAGAAACACAAGGAAATAAAGGCCCTAAATGACACACTGGACCAGATGGACATCACACATACATTCAGAACATTCCATCCCAAAGCAACAGAATACACATTCTTCTCTAGTGCACAAGGAACATTATCCAGAATAGATGACATCCTGGGTCATAAATCAGGTCTCAACTGGTACCAAAAGATTGGGATCATTCCCTGCATATTTTCAGACCACAATGCTCTAAAGCTAGAACTCAATCACAGGAGGAAAGTTGGAAAGAACTCAAATACATGGAGGCTAAAGAGCATCCTACTAAAGAATGAATGGGTCAACCAGGACATTAAAGAAGAATTGAAAAAATTCATGGAGACAAATGAAAATGAAAACACAACTGTTCAAAATCTATGGGACACAGCAAAGGCAGTCCAAGAGGAAAGTATATAGTGCTACAAGCCTCTCTCAAGAAACAAGAAAGGTCTCAAGTACACAACCTAATCCTACAACTAAAGGAGTTGTAGAAAGAACAACAAGGAAAGCCTAAACCCAGCAGGAGAAGAGAGCTCATAAAGATCAGAGCAGAAATCAATGAAATAGAAATCAAAGAACAGTAGAACAAATCAATGAAACTATGAGCTGGTTCTTTGAAAGAATTAATAAGATTGATATACCCTGGCCAGACTTATCAAAAAGAAAAGAAAAAGGACCCAAATTAAATAAAATCATGAATGAAGGAGGAGAGATCACAACCAAAACAAAGAAATAAAAACAATTATAAGAACATACTATGAGCAACTATACGCCAGCAAATTTGACAATCTGGAAGAACTGGATGCATTCCTAGAGACATATAAATTACCAAAACTGAAAAGAACCATAACCAGTAAGGAGATTGAAGCAGTCCTCAAAAATCTCCCAATAGGGGCACCTGACTGGCTCAGTGGGTTAAGCCTCTGCCTTCGGCTTGGGTCATGGTCTCAGGCTCCTGGGATCAAGTCCCGCATCGAGCAGAGAGCCTGCTTCCCCCTTTCTCTCTGCCTGCCTTTCTGCCTGCTTGTGATCTCTCTCTCTCTGTCAAATAAATAAATAAAATCTTTAAAAAAAACAAATCTCTCAACAAACAAGAGCCCAGGGCCAGATGGCTTCCCAGGGCAATTCTACCAAACATTTAAAGAAGAATTAATACATATTCTCCTGAAACTGTTCCAAAAAATAGAAATGGAAGAAAAACTTCCAAACTCATTTTATGAGGCCAGCATTACCTTGATTCCCAAACCAAACAAAGACCCCATCAAAAAAGAGAATTATAGGGGTGCCTGGGTGGCTCAGTGGGTAAAGCCTCTGCCTTCAGCTCAGGTCATGATCCCAGGGTCCTGGGATCGAGCCCCGCATCAGGCTCTCTGCTGAGCAGAGAGCCTGCTTCTCCCCCTCTCCTCTCTCTGCCTGCCTGTCTGCCTACTTGTGATCTCTGTCTGTCAAATAAATAAAAATAAAAATATTTTTTAAAAAAGAGAATTATAGACCAATATCCTTGATGAACAAAGAGCAAAAATTCTCACCAAAATACTAGTCAATAGGATCCAATAGTACGTTAATAAGATTATTCACCATGACCAAATGGGATTTATTCCTGGGCTGCAAAGTTGGTTTAACATCCGCAAATTAATCAAAATGATCAAAATTAATCAAAATGAACCTTAATAAAAGAAAGAACAAGAACCATATGATACTCTCAATAGATACTGAAAAAGTATTTGACAAAGTACAGCATCCTTTCTTGACCAAAACTTTTCAAAGTGTAGGGATGGAGGGTACATACGTCAATATCATCAAGGCCATCTATGAAAAACCCACAGTGAATATCATTCTCAATGGGGAAAACCTGAGAGCTTTTCTGCTAAGGTCAGGAACAAGGCAGGGATATCTACTATCACCAATGCTATTCAACATAGTACTAGAAATCCTAGCCTCAGCAATCAGACAACAAAAAGAAATTGAAGGCATCCAAATCACCAAAGAAGAAGTCAAACTCGGGCGCCTGGGTGGCTCAGTGGGTTAAGCCGCTGCCTTCGGCTCAGGTCATGATCTCAGGGTCCTGGGATCGAGTCCCGCATCGGGCTCTCTGCTCAGCAGGGAGCCTGCTTCCTCCTCTCTCTTTCTCTGCCTGCCTCTCTGCCTACTCGTGATCTCTGTCTGTCAAATAAATAAATAAAATCTTAAAAAAAAAAAAAAGAAGTCAAACTCTCACTCTTTGCAGATGATATGATACTTTATATGGAAAACCCAAAAGATTCCACTCCAAAACTGCTAGAACTCATACAGGAATTCAGAAAATGTCTGGATATAAAATCAATGCACAGAAATCAGTTGTATTTCTTTACACCAACAGCAAAACAGTAGAAAGAGAATTTAAGGAGTCAATCCCAATAGCACCCAAAACCATAAGATACCTAGGAATAAACCTAACCAAAGAGGCAAAGAATCTGTACTCAGAAACCTATAAAGTACTCATGAAAGAAATTTAGGAAGACAAAAAGAAATGGAAAAATGTTCCATGCTCATGGATTGGAAGAACAAATATTGTGAAAATGTCTATGCTACCTAGAGCAATTTACACATTTAATACAGTCCCTATAATATACCATCAATTTTTTCAAAGAAATGGAACAAATAATCCTAAAATCTATATGGAACCAGAAAAGACCTCGAATAGCCAGATGAATGTTGAAAAAGAAAGCCAAAGTTGATGGCATCACAATTCCAGACTTTAAGCTCTATTACAAAGCTTTCATCATCAAGACAGTATGGTACTGGCACAAAAACAGACATATAGATCAATGGAGCAGAATAAAGAGCCCAGAAATAGACTTTCAACTCTGTGGTCAACTAATCTTCAACAAAGCAGGAAAGAATGTCCAATTGAAAAAAAGTCTCTTCAACAAAGGGTGTTGGGAAAATTGGACAGCCACATGCAGAAGAATGAAACTGGACCATTTCCTTACACCACACACAAAAATAGACTCAAAATGGATGAAAGACCTCAATGTGAAAAAGGAATCCATCAAAACCCTTGAGGCGAACACAGGTAGCAACCTCTTCGACCTCAGCTGCAGCAACTTCTTCCTAGAAACATCACCAAAGATAAGGGGAGCAAGGACAAAAATGAACTATTGGGATTTCATCAAGATCAAAAGCTTTTTCACAGGAAAGGAAATAGTCAACAAAACCAAAAGACAACTGACAGAATGGGAGAAGATATTTGCAAACGACATATCCAAAATCTATAAAGAATTTATCAAACTCAACACCCAAAGAACAAATAATCCAATCAAGAAATGTGCAGAAGACATGAACAGACATTTCTGCAAAGAAGACATCCATATGGCCAACAACACATGAAAAAGTGCTCAACATCACTTGGCATAAGGGAAATACAAATCGAAACCACAATGAGATACCACCTCACACCAGTCAGAATGGCTAAAATCAACAAGTCAGGAAAAGACAGATGTTGGTGAGGATGTAGAGAAAGGGGAACCTTCCTACACTGTTGGTGGGAAAGCAAGCTGGTGCAGCCACTCTGGAAAATAGCATGGAGGTTCCTCAAAAAGTTGAAAATAGAGCTGCCCTATGACCCAGCAATTGCACTACTGGGTATTTACCCTAAAGATACAAATGTAGTGATCTGAAGGGGCACATTTATCCAAATGTTTATAGCAGCAAAGCCCACAATAGCCAAACTATGGAAAGAACCTAGATGTCCATCTAGAGACGAATGGGGGAAAACAACCTAGATGAATAGATAACATTCATATATCCTGTACAATGGAATACTATGAAAAATTTCATCAAAAGAAATGAAATCTTGCCATTTGCAATGACATGGATGGAACTAGAGGGTATTATCCTGAGGTAAATAAGTCAATCAGAGAAAGACAATTATCATAAGATCTCCCTGATATGAGGAATTTGAAAAGCAGGGTGGGGGGGTCGGGAGGTAGGGAAGAAAAAAATGAAACAAGATGGGATCAGGAGGGAGACAAACCATAAGAGACTCTTAATCTTATAAACAAACTGAACGTTGCTGGGGGGAGGAGTGTATGGAGAGGGGGGTGGGGTTATGGACACTGGGGAGAGTATGTGATATGGTGAGTGCTGTGAAATGTATAAGCCTGACGATTCACAGACCTGTACCTCTGGGGCAAATAATACATTATATGTTAATAAAAATAATTTTTAAAAAGAATTGACTTATTTTATCCTCAGAATTACTCTAGAAGAAACTACTATTAACCTTGTTTCACAGATAAGGAACTCTATTTATTTGTCCAATGCCAGACAGCTAGAAAGTGGGAGATTTGAATCCATGGAGTCTGACTCTGAGGCTAGAGTTCTGACTGCTCAGTGTTCAAACAGAAGTTTGCTGACTAGTAGTAGGGGTGACATAGGGTGAAGTGTGTCATATGTGGATCAGAGCCTGGCTTGGAGGAGGTAAGTTACATGAGATGAATAGATACACTTATTGAACATTTGCCAGGCACCGAACTAAAAATTTCACATACATTAAAAGAGATAATCCTGTAAAGCTTACAGTACAGTGATCAGTACATCATAAATACTCAATTACTATTGTGGGTTAAGACCACTTTCAGTCCTCTTTTACTAAATGAATATTACTGTATCTACTTTGCTAATAAAGAAAGTAATGACTTGAGAGAGGAAGTGAATTATTCAATGTCAGAGAGCAGTAACTGTTAAGGCCAGCATGGGAATCAAATCAGTCTGATGCGGCAGCCCTATCCTTTCCATGAGTACCCACCTTGCAATCTGGAAGTTTCCCTGTGGTTCTGTGAAACCAGTAAGCAAATAATAAGTTTAACAACAACAACAACAACAACAAAAACCTCTGCAAACTTATGTAAATCTTACAAATCAAAAGAAATTAATCTTTAAATAGTGCAACAAGTACACATGGGAAGTGTAATGAAATGAGATTGGTTATTATTATAAACCAATTTTTTAAATTTTCAAACCCATTTATTTACCAGCTAATTTTCCTGGCTCTTGTCTCTACAAATTCCACCCAGAAATTCCCATATGCCAATAAATGAAGAGAAGCTGCAAATTAGAAGAGTGATCACAATTTGAAGCCAAACATCCCTTAAGGATCAGAGCTGAGTATAAGTGTAAGGGGCCAGGGTCTAAAAGCCCTTGAAGAAACAGGACTTGAGACTGCCACTACTGATACAGACTATGCACAGAGTAGGACTGTAAATAAGGTTACTGTGTAAAGCTGGCAGCAGGACAAGCTGCTCTGCCTTCAAAACAGAGAGAAGAAAAACTCCACCATTGGTGTGTGTAGACACATACACAGACACAAGATAACAGGGTAGGCCATGGATGGAAAAGGAGCCACCAAGAAAAATAGGAACCTAAAGCCTCTGCAGAATGTGGTTGTAGTACAAACTCGTGTTGTCTTCAAGGTAACAATTAAATATCCTCAAATTAAAAAACTTACGTAGAACCAGTAAAATCCATAGGGCCCTAGCAGAGCCAAATCAGAAATGACCTGATAAGGGTATCTTCATCACCCAGAACACATACAATTCATAAAATAAATAACTCTGAGGATGAATTCAGTCAAAAATTAGAAAGAAAACAGTATCTTTGAGAAAGAATCACCAGCCAGACACCAAGATGATCAGGCAAGATGAAAGTTTAGTTATTATATTCTATATTCACGAAGAAATAATTAAACATCTAAGAGGACAAAATACATTATGAAAAAAAATAGAGAAGAAGAAATAAGAGATGTGGGGAAAAAATCCAAAAGGGGGTACAGAGGAAAGAAATCTACAAAAGAGAATTTAAGAAATATGAAAATGAGAAGCTCCAATATGTGCATAGTAAAAACTTCAGGAGGAGAAATTAGAGAATAGGAGAGAAGCAATATTCAGAAATACGATGTGGAGAAATTTCTTAGACATGAATCCTAAGACTGGAAAATTCCAGTGAATCTTAATAGGATAAATACAAGGAGAACAAAACAACACCAAGTCATGCAGAAGTTAAACTGTAGAAATTAAAGATACTGAGAAAATCTTAAAAACTATTGAGGATGAGAGGTTGGGATGAGTACAGAAACAGATTACTGAAAAAGAATAAAAATCAGACTGACATGGACTTCTCATCAGTAGGGTTTTTATTAGCAATTATAGGATCCAGGGGGGGAAAAAGGGGGGTGGTAAGGAGACCAGAGCTCACCAAAGTTAGGTAAGCATCTTCTCAACAGCTACAACCCTGAGACATCAGAATCTGGGATGGCTATAACCTAGCTCTTGAGAATGAAATTTTCATGGAGAGCAAAAGAGTGGCAAATAAAGTCATTATATCCCTGTGTTACTCTCTGAAACACTGTGACAATTCTTTCTGCACAAGGCTAGACCCCTCTACAAAGTGCTCAATCACGTTCAATAGAATGCGGACCCCCCTACTGACCTTCCATTTATCAGACCACCTCTGATCTCCTACCGCTCTCTCCTGTCACCTGTGGGTTAGAAACTTTACTGTATACCTTGGAAAGGCTCCTCTGAACATTTCTTTTAGTTCTCCACAAAAATTCATCATGAAATAGGAACACCCATATTGGTTTTTCTGGTGATAAAAGCAAAAGACACTCATTGTGTGTGTGTGTGGGGGGGGGGAATTTGAAAGAAATCAGAAAGGCACACCGAGGGGTCAACCTGGAACACATCACAAACTCAGATAAACAAAAATACAGCATCCTTGTTTTCTGTAACTTCTGCCTGAGCTCTCATTCTGCAGATAGAGGGTGGAAGTAGGGTAGAAATGCAAAACCATCAAGTAAAGTCACCTCACAGTTTTCTTCTTGTTTCAGTATCTCAGTTCAGTAACTGAACTGGGCAGTCCTCTGTAATCCATTCCTGACCTTCCAGACTTGACCCACAGGGTTTTCACCTCTATGTTCACTTAATCACACTCAATCTTACTGTCTTTGGTGAGCGTCCTACGCCTGACAAATCAAGGACACTGGAGGACTAAGGATATTTTCATACACACAAAGACTTAAAAAAAAAAAAAAGTCAAACAAAACTTTTGCATCTTTCACAGGAAGTGCTCCTCTAAATCAAAAGTATAACCCAAAATGAAAATGACTGACAGCACAGGAAACAGAAGATCTACAATAGGCAAGGAGTGAAAGGAATCACCAGGATGATAGTGAATGGAGACTCCAGGATGACAGTTGTCCCCAGGCATAACAGCAAACCAGTTCAGATTAGAGTAGATCACAGGTGTCATGCCAGACATCTTTGGAAGATAAAGCCAAATAGGTGATGCATTGGAACCTCTTAAGATTCAGACCATTGTCAGAGTCTGGGGCTGAGTTAGTGATAAGTACTTAGAACCTAAACCAATGAAAAAACATGATAATTATTAACTCTGGGAAAAACAAAGACCTGTTCAGGAAAAGAAGATGATCATGGTATACTACTTGCCCCGGCTAGTATTTGTGTAGTCGTAATTATGTAAACCCTTAAGATTAATGTAAGCAGGGGCACCTGGGTGGCTCAGTTGGTTGAGCATCTGCCTTCAGCTCAGTAGTGATCCCAGGGGTCCTGGGGTTGAGCCCCAAGCCAGGCTTCCTGCTCACAGGCAACCTGCTTCTCCCTCGACTTCTGCCCCTCTCCTCTGCTCCTACACTCTCTCTTTCTCTCTCAAATAAATAAGTAAAATCTTTAAAAAATCAATGTAACTAAAAGTCTGATAGGACAATTTTTGGAGGATGGAGGGTAAGGGAGGTTGGAAGGAAGGGAAGGGTGAATGCCTGTGTGGTGGGTAAAGGGAGAACAGAGAAAGTTGGGTCCCCATTTTCCACAGGAATAAACCAATAAATCAAGTTTATGAAATCAAAAAAATCAAGAAATAACAATTAAGCATGTTATTTAGAGACATAGCAGTAAATATCAAAATAAGTAGCTGTAAGAAATGAAAGTGGTGGGGCGCCTGGGTGGCTCAGTGGGTTGAAGCCTCTTCGGCTCAAGTCATGATCCCAGGGTCCAGGGATCAAGCCCCGCATCGGGCTCTCTGCTCAGCGGGGAGCCTGCTTCTTCTTCTCTCTGCCTGCCTCTCTGCCTACTTGTGATCTGTCTGTCAAATAAATAAAATCTTAAAAAAAAAAAAAAAAGAAGAAGAAATGGAAGTGGTTGTCTCTGAAAAGTGGGTAATGGGTTAAAAGGAGGCCAGGGCACTGCTATTTCTCTTAATAAAACTTGTTGAAAAATCAAAACCTCAATGAGATACCACCTCACTCCAGTCAGAATGGCTAAAATCAACAAGTCAGGAAACACAGATGTTGGTGAGGATGTGGAGAAAGGGGAACCCTCCTACACAGTTGGTGGGAAAGCAAGCTGGTATAGCCAGTCTGGAGAACAGTAGGGAGGTTCCTTAAAAATTTGAAAATATAGCTACCCTATGACCCAGCAATTGCACTACTGGGTATTTACACCTAAAATAAAAATGTAGTGATCCAAAGGGGTACCTGCTCCCCAATGTTTATAGCAGCAATGTCCACAACAGCCAAATTATGGAAAGAGCCCAGATGTCCATCAACAGATGAATGGATAATGATATGGTATACACACACACACACACACACACACACACACACACACACAGGAATATTATGCAGCCATCAAAACACAAACTCTTGCCATTTGCAACAACGTGGATGGAACTAGAGGGTATTATGCTAAGTGAAATAAGTCAATCAGAGAGAGATAATTATCATATGATCTCACTGATACGAGGAATTTGAGAAGCAAGACAGAGGATCACAGGGGAAGGGAGGGGAAAATGAAACAAGATGAAACCAGAGAGGGAGACAAATCATAAGAGACTCTTAATCTCAGAAAACAAACTGAGAGTTGCTGGAGTGGAGGGAAGGGTGGGAGAGATGGGGTGGCTGAGTGATGGACATTGGGGAAGGAATGTGCTACGGTGAGTGCTGTGAGTTGTGAATCACACACCTGCACCCCTGAAACAAATAATATATTATATGTTAATTTTAAAAAACTTGTTGAATTATGTGACTCTTTAAACAAAGTGTGTGTATATGGTTGATGATAAAAACAAACATAAAACTTTACTAAAGTTTCCTATTGGTTTTATAAAACATTTCCACCTGTTCAGTTTTGTAGATTTTTATGAGCAGATTTTTTCATTCTAGATACACAATGCATTTTTTTGGATTATACTAAATCCTTCATGTAATCCATCCCTAGAAGCAGTTTGACAGAGATATAATTACTTCAAGAGCAGGTTTGAAGTCATGACTGTAAATATTCATATTGTCACGCAGACTTAATCCGAAGTAGATACTGAACATGAGGCACACTAGTTTTGATTAAGGGTGAAAACAAAGTGGGATATCTTTTCCCAATTTCTCAGTATTTCCAAAACAACAAAAACATTTAAAGAATAGAGAATGGTGAGACTATCAACATAGAGGGTTTGTGTTCCTTAAGAATATGCATCACCATTTCATACTTAACACTAAGAGCTTGTGTTTTTCCCATACTTAAAGTATAGCAACCTGCCTCTGAATTTAGCAGATACATGTACACATGCACTCTGATACACATCTACATACACATCCTGGTAGTGTGAATAACTTTAAACTTTTAATTTTGATATAAGTACAAATTTACAAAACACTTGCAAGAATAGTATAAGGAACTCCCATATACCCAGCAGACTGACAAACTATTTAAATGTTGCACCACTCATCATTCTCTTTCTGACACATATTTAATTTGTTGCTTTGTTTGTGCATATATATGCATGCATATATATGTACATATATTCTTTCTGAACCATTTAAAATTAGGCTGTTACCAGATTAACAGCCAACTGGGTCCTTTAATCCTAAACACTTTTGTGTGTATTTTCTTTTTGGAAGGTTTATTTATTTACCTTACAGAGAGAATGAGCGTGGGTTGGGGGAGAGGGGCAGTGGAAAAGGGAGACAGAATCCTCAAACAAACTCCGCAACAAGCCCAGAGCCTAATGCAGGGCTCAATCCCACACCCCAAGATCAGGACCTGAGCCCAAACTGAGTTTGCCACTCAACTGACTGAGCCACCCAGGTGCCCCTTTTGTGTGTATTTTCTAAGAACAAGGACATTCTCTTACATAACCAGTACATGACCTACATCAGAAAGATTAACATAGGTATCCTTAGGTGGCTCAGTCAGTTTGACCTTCGACTCTTAATTTTACCTCAGATCATGATCTCAGGGTTGTAGGATGAAGCCCCGGCTTGGCTCTGCACTGAGTGTAGAGTCTGCTTGAGACTTTTTCTGCCCTTCCCCCTGCTCTCTCTTTTTCTTTCTCTTAAATAAACTAAACCTTAAAAAAAAAGTTTAACATTGATATTATACCATTATCTAATCAAATTAATGTTCTTCATAGCTATTTATTTTTCCTTGTCCACACTCTAACCCATGATGCCATATTGTATTTAGTTGTGATGACTCATTAGTCTCTTTTAATCTAGAACAGTTCTTCAGTGTTGAGAAGACAGAGGTATTTTGTAGAATGTCATTCAACATGAATGTCTGCTGTTTCATCATAATGAAATTTGGGTTATGCATTTCTGGCAAGAACGATACAGAAGTGATGCGATAGCCTTCTGAGAGTATCATATTAAATAACACATGATGTCATACTGTCCCAATGTTGCTAATGCTAACTCTTCTCACTAAGTGAAAATAGTGGCCAAGACATTACCTCATTTTAAGTTAATATTTTCCTCTATGCAAATATTAAGTAATTTGTGGGAAAGTACTTGGATACTATGTAAACACACCGGCATATTTTCACCTACTGGTTCAAACATCCACTGATGACGTCTCATTTCAGCATTTCTTCTACACTTTTAGTTACCATTCTACTGTAAATAAAAGCTTACCTTTTTCTTTTCTTTTTTTTTTTTTTTTTCGGGTTTTATTTGTCAGAAAGAGACAGAGCGCACACACATGAGCAGGCAGAGGGAGAAGCTTCCTGCTCAGCAGGGAGCTCGATGCAGGACTCAAACCAGGACCCTGGGATCATGACCTGAACCGAAGGCATGGCCCAACCGACTGAGCCATCCAGGCATCCCAAAGGTTTCCTTTTTCTAATTAATTGATTCCTTCATTCATTCATATCAGCATGGATTCCTGGAATCTCATTTTATTTAATGGATTATACTCCATTTCCATCATTTACTTGCATGCTCAAATTATAAATGTAAAAAGCTAAATTAAAAAAAAAAAGCTAAATTTAGGTAGTGAGAAAAACTTCAGGTTAGATCCTTTCTACCTCTGACACCTCATTCTCCGATCACTTCTCTAATCATTCTCTGATCACTTTTCTAATTTCTGGCACAAGATATTTCTATGCTTATTTTGTTCTTCCCTATTTTAAGAGAAAAATAAAGGAACCAACTCTGGGTGCTAGGTGTACTTACTGCTATTGATGTGTCATTATTTCTAGGCCTTCTCAACAGACAAAGCTAGAAAAAAATATGCATATACATTTATGTTTATGTACATATATATGCTCCCTCTAGCTTGCCATATTTGTAATTTCCTTCTCCAACAGTGAGAAACTGGTTTGATTATTGTCAAGATATTTATTTGCACAAGGATGCACTTTTAGGACTGTTCCCCCACACTACTGTGAAAAGCAAACCTAGTAAGCAAAGATCATTATTTACCTAGTTATTTTTTTATTTTTTTGGTAAAATTTATATACGGTGAACTATATGAATCTTGAGTATTATTTGACAACTGTATAAACCAATTTAACCCACCCCTAAGAATATTTCCATCATCCTAAAAAATTCTCTCAACCTTCTTTCCAGTGAATCCCCATCCCAACACAATCTAAGAGCAATTTCTGTACTGATTTTTTACTATAGATTAGTTTTGCCTGTTGTAGAACCACAGGTGAATGAATCATACATTATGTACTATTTTGGGTCTGGCTTCTTTCACTGAGTGTAATGTTTTTGAGATTACAGGCAAGAGGAAGCAAATGCTTTCTGCTTCTGTTAGAATGATCACGTGGTTTTTATTCTTTATTCTGTTAGAGTGGTGAATTATACTAACTTTTAAATGTCAATCCAACCTTATATCCTTGAGATAAATAGTCCTTGAGATAAGGACTATTTGATCACATTGCATTTACTGCTGGATTTGATTTGCTAACATTTTGTAATTTTTTTTCCTTCTATGTTTATAAAAAATATTGATCTGTAATTTTTCCTTCCCTCCTTTCTTCTTTCCTTCCTTCCTTCTGTCCATCCAGCCATCCTTCCTTCCCTCCTTTTCTTCTTTGTTCTTTTTCTTTTTAATTTAGTTTTTTTAAAGATTTATTTACTTTTGGGGGCACCTGGGTGGCTTAAGGGTTAAGCCAGTTAACGTCTTAAGTCAGTTAAATGTCTGCTTTTGGCTCAGGTCATGATTCTGGGATTGAGCCCCACATTGGGCTCCCTGCTCAGTGGGGAGGAGTCTGCTTCTCCCTCTGTCTCTCCCGCTGCTCATGTTCTCTCTCTCTCTCAAATAAATAAATAAAATCTGAAAAAAATATATTTACTTATTCTTTTTTAGAAAGAGAGAGTGAGGAGAGGGGCAGAGGAAGAGGGAGAGAGAGAATTTTAAGTAGACTCCCCACTGTGAGTTGAGCCCCACTCAGGCCTCAATCCCACAAACCTGAGATCACAACCCGAGCTGAAACCAAGAGCTGGACACTCAACTGACTGAGCCACCCAGGTGCCCCTTCCTCTTTATATTTGGTGCTGTCTTTCGCAAGCTTGGTACTAGAGTATTACCGACTCATAAAAAAGAGTTGGGAAGTATTCCCTCTTATTTGATTTTTCTGTAAGAATTCTTCTAAGATTTGGTTACTTTTTCCTTAATGTTGGTAGATTTCATCAATGAAACCATTGTGTCTGGAGTTTTCTTTGATAATTTAAAATAACAAATTAAATTTCTTTAACAGATACAGAACCACTCTGTTTCCTTTCATATTGGACTAGCTTTGGTAAGTTGTGTTGTATTTACAGAAAATTTCCTCTAAATTGTCAAATTTTAAAAATAGTGAAAGTTGTTTATAATATCCCTTTGTTATCCTATCAATGTCTATAGGTTCTATACTGATAATTCACCTGGCATTCTTGACATTGATAAACCTGAGTTCTCTGTCTTTATTTCTTTTTTTTTTTTTTAAAGATTTTATTTATTTATTTGACAGAGAGAGATGACAAGCAGGCAGAGAGGCAGGCAGAGAGAGAGGAGGAAGCAGGCTCCCTGCTGAGCAGAGAACCTGATTTGGGGCTCGATCCCAGGACCCGAGCCGAAGACAGTGACTTAACCCACTGAGCCACCCAGGCGTCCCTCTGTCTTTATTTCTTGATCTGTCTACCTAGGTGCTATCGATTTTGCTGGTATTTTCTAAGTTTTATGCATTTAAGTGATCTCTACACCCAACATGGAGCTTGAACTCAAGACCCGGAGATCAAGAGTCACATGTTCCTCTAACTGAGCCACCCACACAACCCTGCTGATGTTTCC